>NC_140812.1:12080000-12172500 GCF_050613455.1 Vespa mandarinia | reverse complement strand
AGAGAGCGATAAAATACAGGACACAGAAATACAACACATAATACACAGATACACACGCATCGATCAGTCCGATAAGTTTTCTCTCCTCCGAACCGACCGATCGTTTCACCGCCACTGAGAGCTTCCTCGAGGTGTCACGCGTTACTTTCAACGGTATTTCGTACAAATACTATATTAACTTTTTAGGCGTAATGTAAGCTTCGTAGAGAGAACAAACGAAAATAAGAAAAAAAAAAAAAAAGAAAAAAAAAAGAAAGAAAGAAAGGAAGGAAAGAAGGAAGGATGGAAAGAATTAAGAAAATAAAACAGAGAGAAAAATATGAGCAGGAAAAGCGCGGATCGCAACGGACACGAGCGGTCATTTTAATAAATTATATTTATATATGTATATCACACGCGTATTATACATATGTACGTATAATATATATAATATATCAAACGAACGAAATTCGTTTCGTGACTTTTCTAGGATTCGAGATCTAAGTTGATCTCTCTCTGAAAGATAAATGAAAGAAAAACTATAAACAAAAGAAAAAAGAAGAATATGAAGATGAAGAAGAAGAAGAAGAAGAAGAAGAAGCCGCCGCTTTCGTCTCGTTGCGATTCTTTTTAGTACCGCAATGTGTTTTTCACGGATAACTCGACGTAAACTTTCGCGACCAACCGCAAAAAGATTCGCGAACGACGTGGAGGATACTCGTCGTTGTCTTGTAACATTGTAAAATACCATGAAATGGCGAACGTTTAATAAATTATTTGATCAGAATCTATCTTCTCTTCCTCCCCCGTCTTCATATTCATCTTTTCTTTTCTCTTTCTTTTTTCTACTTATGTTTTAGAGGTAACACGCTCGATCGTATCAAGATCTTTTTCTTTTCTTTTTTTTTTTCTATTTCTTCCTCGTCGAAGAGGATCAATTTTACGGTGGACGGCGTTAATCCGAAAAGAATCATCGATCCCAACACGAATCTCTCGATCTTTACGATAATTACAACGTATAGACGCGATAATCGTTCGATCGTTCGAATCCTTTTTAGAAGAAGAAGAAGAAGAAGAAGAAGAAGAAGAAGAAGAAGAAAAAACTCTGCCGTCTAATCCTAACCCTAAGATAAATTCATTCATCCAGGATTATATTGTTTCCTCTCATTGTTCGTTCCATTAAGAAAACTCGTTCAAAGTACTTCCGACCAGAGGGAGGAAAGAGAGAGAAAGAGAGTTTGGGTTGCGGAACGCGCGCGAACTTTTAAAGTTTGAAAGCGGCGTAAAACAAACATGAAAAATAAAAATAAAAATAAAAAGAAGAAGAAGGAAGTCGAGGCTAAGCCGAAAAGCCCAAAGTCAGGGACCGTCATCACGGGCGCGCGTGTCCGGCTCGCTGCCCGCCGAGATTATATTAATTCGATTAACGAATGCCGCTCGTTGAAGGGTTCCGGATATATACCCACATATATATATATATATATATATAAATATATATATATGTGTATGTGTGTGTGCATGTGTTATACATGTATATATAAATGTAGAGAGACAGAGAGAAAGAGAGATAGAGAAGAGGTCCGTTCCTCTCTCGTGGATTTCTCTCCTTTGGATGGTCTTTGCGTTTCGTTCGCGGCCGAGACGGTTCGAAATAATCGGTCGGCCAAATAAATCCGATGATTTTTTCTTCTTTCTTCGGCTCGGTTCTTCTGCCGTGCAACTTATAATTTCAAGACGTTAAATTTCAAGCTGTCAAGACCCAAGAGAATCTGGTCCATCGCGTCGAAGGAGATCGCGTGACTCTTACGCCTACCTCGTTACCTGCGTTTTCTCTCAATCTTATTCCATCTTACAATGTACCGTTTTCTCTTTTTTCTACTTCTCCCCAATCCTCCCCCCCCCGTCCGTCGATCACGTGTAGGATAAACGTGTATTATTTCGTTCTAGGAGAATTTCATCTGAAATGTCGTTAAATTTTGATAGTCGAAAAGGATATTTCTCGTAAAAGGCAAAATGTATGTGTATTTGAGAGGAATAAAAAAAAAAAAAAAAAAGAAGAAAAAAGAAAATAAAATGTATAGAAAAAAAGAAAATGGTACGGGGGAGGGGAAAAAACGATCGAACTCGGATAATCTTCCAATCGCATATGACGCGGGTACACGGCGAATACAGTGAAATCGGCCGTCCTGCCTCTCCGGCCCCCCTCCCTTCCCGTAGGCGATCCATCCATCCGTTCGTTTCCGCAGGTTTCTGCTGCGTGCGCTACCACGCAGCATCCTTCTGGATCCGGAGGATCCACGGACGCGTTCTCGAGTGGTGGGGAGAGAGCACGTAGTTGGATTGGACGAGTAGGGTGGTCGACGAGCACCGACGAACGGAGTTGGAACGAACGTCTACGTGTGTGCGAGAGAGAGAGAGTGAGAGAGAGAGAAAGAAAGAGTGAGAGAGAGAAAGAGAGAGAGAGAGAGAGAGAGAGAGAAATAGATAGTGGAAAGGGGTGGGGAGGGTTTAGAGCGAGAGAGGGACTCCGAGCAGTTCGGACGTGCATCGCGCGAGGACGGCGACTCAGTTAGCGGCGAGCCGCCACGAAGTTAGGGTTGCTTTTTTTTTCTCTCCTTGTCATTTTTCGCGTCCGAGTTGAGCGTCGTGTTCCGCGATTCATTCCCTTTCCTCGCTATATTACCTTCTACATACCGGCTAAATCCACTGATCGCCCATCGAGAAAGATTCTATGATCGTTTGCAGGATATCAAATTGATCGGTAGTAATGAAGCTACTGAGGCAATTGTACTCTTGCACAGGGTACACCTAAAAAAAAAAAAAAAAGAGAACTTTTCCGTTTCTTTTCTTTTTGTCCTTACGATCGAGCCAAAGTTTTCCTTTGCAAAGCGGATATACGGTCTCCTTTTGTTACCTTTCGAGAGATCCTCTTCCATGTACGAATCTGAAACTGTTTTTTGGTCGCACGAGGAGGCCTGAAAAGGAAGGAAGGAAAAGAAGAGAACTAACCAGGAATCTCATAGAAAGCGTCGATATGACAACGACGACGACGTCGACGGCGACGACGGCGACGACGACGACGACAACGACAACGACGACGACGATGAGAAGGATGTAAAGAAAAGGTGTGTGGGATAGAAAGAGAAAGAGAGAAAAGTAGAGAGCAGAGAAAAGGGTTCGACGTCATTTCCTTCCCTCTCGTTTCCCTCCCTTTTACAAAGGGGTCAGAGTTCGGGGTGCCTGAAAGGGCTCCGCGGTACGAGACATCGAGAGAGAGAGAAAGAGAGAGTGAGAGAGAGAGAGAGAGAGAGAGAGAGAGAGAGAGAGAAAGAGGATCTTCCTGATACTTCGTAAAATCGAAAGGGGAAGAAAATAAAGGAAAATAATGTCGATAATTTCGATAGGATCCTCGTGGATCCTAGCCGCTCTTTGCGGCCTAGTGTTGGTCCAAACGAGGAGTTCCACCGCCGGTGGTGAAATTTATGCAAAAATGTTCTCCAGTCAACAAAACCCTTCGGATCCTTGTTACGACGAGGACAGACCGAGAAGGTGCATCCCGGATTTCGTGAACGCCGCGTTCGGTGCGGCGGTCGAGGCCTCCTCGACCTGTGGCAGCGGAGGTCCTACGAGATATTGCGACGTAAACGAGCAGGCCGGTGGATCGATCGGTATCGGGCAGTGTCACATTTGCGACGACAGTACGCCTAGGCGGCGATTCCCGGCTAGCTATCTGACCGACCTAAACAACCCGAACAACGTGACGTGCTGGCGCAGCGAGCCCCTCGTCACGTCGCAAAGCTTCTCCGCGCCGCCGGACAACGTCACGCTAACCCTATCGCTCGGGAAGAAGTACGAGCTAACTTACGTAAGCCTACAGTTCTGTCCGCGCGCTGCCAAGCCCGACTCGATCGCCATTTACAAGTCGATGGACTACGGGAAGACCTGGCAGCCCTTTCAGTTCTACTCGTCCCAGTGCCGGCGGGTCTACGGTAGGCCAAACAGGGCGACGATCACGAAGGCGAACGAGCAGGAGGCAAGATGCACGGACAGTCATCGTTACACGGGAGGCGACGGTTTAGGACCGGTCGGTCGGATAGCCTTCAGCACCCTAGAGGGCCGGCCATCGGCGGCGGACTTTGACAATTCTCCGGTTCTCCAGGACTGGGTAACCGCGACCGACGTAAGGGTCGTCTTCAATAGATTACACATGCCCCAACAGCCCAGTCAGGATCAGGTCTCGCAATTGGGAGTCGTCGACGAGCACGTAGGCCTCGGCGTCGAGGAACTCGCGAAACGCGAGAGAGAACGCGAGAGGGAACGCGAGGAGAGATTGAAGAATCAAAAGAGCAATCTATTGCACGGGGTCGATGGTTTTGTTACCGCTCTTCCCCCCTCGATCCATTCTCATCAGGTGATCGCGTCGCGCGAAATGCAATCGAACGACGCTCTCGACGTCGCGCAAGATATGGGCTTTGTAGCAGTGACCGGGAGCACCAGCACCATCGGCACGACGACAACCACCACGATCTCCAGTAATCTTGGTGGCTTGAACGTAGTCGGTACCGGTACCCTCGCGCATCACTACGCCGTCTCGGACTTTGCCGTGGGCGGCAGGTGCAAGTGCAACGGCCACGCGGCAAGGTGCATCCCCGGCAAGGACGGCGAGGTCGTCTGCGAGTGCAAGCACAACACCGCCGGTAGAGATTGCGAGAGGTGTCGGCCATTCCACTTTGATCGACCCTGGGCCAGGGCCACTGCGAGGGACGCCAACGAGTGCAAAGGTCGGCTCACGGATTTCATTTTATGATTTTTATAAGACTCGACATATTTTTTACCCGATCTCTTATTCTCGCGTTAATGAACAACGTTGATACGACTTTTCTCTTTGATATCCGATAGATCGTTAACTTTGTTACCCCGATACAGGCCGTAATTGCAGCTGAAATGGGCCATGTGAAAATGAGAGATTTTCAAAATAGGACCGGGTTCTCGTTTGAGCGTTCCGTGTCGTTAAACGACACCCGCGAAGTTGCTATCACCCGCGTGGGAGGTCAAAATGTTTGACATTCGAGAGCGGTTCGGAAGGGCTGAGAGCCAAGGGAGAGGAAGGGAAGTTGAAAGGTGTTGTTGTTCCTGCGACTCCGGGATCGTACACGACGATTATCTATGCTCGCGCGTTACGCTCGACCGTCGGGGAATGCAAAACACGGCCTCGATCTATGTCCTTTTTTTCAACTTTCTTCCCCCTCTCTCTCTCTCCCTCTCTCCCTTTTTCCTTTGCCACCCGATAAGGATTTATTTAATCCGATAACCGAGTTTAGATACCGAGACGAATGCGGCTGGTTAAACTGGATACCCGTAGTAGTATCGAGAGCGATACGCTAACTCGCGAGTTACCAATTCCGAACCAGTTTCCCAGCTTTGTTTCGCGTACGCATACTCGTTTATTTATTAACGATAAATAGAAGACTCATTCGATCGATCGATCTCTTCCTCTGGTTTGTTTTGTTTCCCCCCTCCCCTCTCTTTTTCTGTTTTTCTTTCGCTTGAAAACATTCGAGGACCGTACAGATTTCGAATTAATCGGTCGATGGTTCGTAACAAAATACATTTTCGTTCGTCAACGTCAAACGGGATATGTATAAAAGGAAAGAGGAGAAAAAAGAAGAGATAGTTTTCTCTCCGTTCTTTCTTTGTGGACTGCATATCGGAGGCATATTCATTGAATTTGATCGGGCAGCAAGGGATTGCATGGGGGTGTGTCTTCTCGGTGGGATTTCGAGATGTAAAAAATAAACACAAAACAGACGAGTCCAACTCGATCTTTTCCACCCTCTCTTCCTTTCTTCTCTCTCTCTCTCTCTCTCTCTCTCTCTCTCTCTCTCTCTCTCTCTCTTTCTCTTTCTCTTCTACTCTTGTTCTTTCCAGTTTCGTATCTTTCCATCCTGGTCTACGTTGACGATCGAGCCTCGAGGGAAAGCAGCAGCCCTTCCTTCGGCTTCACCCCTTAATTCGAAGCGGCGAAGCGTTATCCTCTCTCCCTCTCTCTCTCTTACTCTCCTTTTCGTTCGGAGGCTGCGTGCCGAAATCAAAAACGTCGAGGGGTAAAACCACCCTCTAAAATCGTTTCGAATCGATAAGGGACGGCCCCTTTCGCGCGCCGACCGCGATCTGCACGCGTGCGAATACGCGACGCGTTCTTTTGGGGTCGTTCGTTCGCTCGTTCTCGCGTTTCTACGTTTCTTGCTCGCTCGGACGCGCGAGTACATACGCGAATAAGAGAATGATCGAGAGAAGGGGGGTTACTGCATCGATGTAAAAGGTGCGATAACGCGTTGGGCTTTCATCGAAATTAATTGCGCGCGCACGTACCTTTTCCTTCTTCATTCTCTCCTCTCTCCTTCTCCCATCTACCTTCTTCCCATTTCCCCTTTTCTCGTATTATTTTCGAAACACGTCAAATAACAAGAGAATAACACGTAAATGAAAAAAAAAAAAAAAAGGAAAAAAGGAAAAAAAAAACAAAAAAGAGAGAAAACGAAAAGAATAGAAAGAAATAAAAAATAAATACTACCTATGCGAGGTTGCGCGAACGTTGAAAGCTCGATATTAATTCGAAATAACGAAGGGGTGGGTCGCTAATAAAACGTTTTCGAAGGGACGAACGATTTGTTTTCAACTCGAGCCGCCTCGAATTCTCTCGGATATTACAAAATTTGGTATAGCATCAACGGGAAAAAACGGTAGGGTATTTTGGGATCGATGGGAAAGCTCGGTAATCGTTGCTCCTCGAAATCGGCTTTCGTGCCGATTCAACGCGGTCGGCCATCCGTGAAACGTCGCTCGTTTTCGTTCGCGTATGTTACGTGCGATACGATACATCGCGGAAAATGTCCCGTACGAAATTGTCGTTATAAATATGTTTTTCATTTTGTTTTTCCATTTCGTTTTATTACGCTTTTCTTTTTTGTTTTTTCTCTTTTATTACGCCTCTACACTACTCGCAAATTATTCCATTGGGAAACACAGTAGATCTCCATTAACGTTTGTCCATGGTACGTATATACGTGTGCTCGTAAAGGAAAAAAAATTCTCTATATTCTCAATCGAAATTAGAACTCAATAGCGAGATCGGTATGTGCCCCAGCAATTAAATTGAATTTTTAATCTTTCCGTTTCTTCTTCTTCTATTTTTTTTCTTTTTTTTTTTTTTGTTTGTTCCTTGTTTTTTTCTTTTTTTTTTTTTTTTATTTTATTCTTCAGCTACGCAACGCATATATAGGATATACGTAAGCAAAGTTGTACGTTTCAAAGTATCTGCAAATGTAGCGCTAGGGAAATGATTAATTATCGAGTGAAGCACGTTCACCGTAATATCGTAACACGAATCGAAGTAACGAGTTCGTAACGGACGAGCAATTAATTATATACCGGAGGAACGTTCGCCACCGGTCGTTCGTTCGTTCGTTCGTTCGTTCGTTCGTTCGTTCGTTCGTTCGTTACGTGACGAGGCCGTCGTCGTCAGTGGAAGTGGACGCAACACGTTGCGAGCACCCTTTGACGCTGTCCATTTTGTTTGCCAACTTGTTGGTCAATGATGTCGCTTAACCGATCTAAACGCAAACTTTGGCACTCGTCATGTTTGTTCGACCGTTCGACGCATTCAACAAAAGTATATCTCTCTACTTCTTTCGAGTATCCTCTCGTAATTCGTCTTTGCGCCTTTGAACTGACACGACTCTTAGATCACAAACTTTTTGTCAAAATTGAGAAAATTTTTTAGAAAAGCCGAGAAAATTATATATCGTTTAAAATAACAGGACGTGTTCAATTGATAAAACGAAAGAAAAAAAAAATAAAAAATAAAAAAGAAGGAAGGAATAAAGGAAGGAAGAAAAAGAAAGGATTCCATCTATTCGTACTTCTCATTAATGGCTTGTACGTTGGTACGTCCGTTCGTAGATACGTATGTACGTGTGTACGTTAAGCGACTAATTAACATCTATGACCGACATAAATACGGTCCAACACTCTGTATGCTGTATTTACGGGAGTGTCGCTTTTATTAATATACCGTGCTTGGTATATTTACAATCTAGACTCGTTTAGGACTATCGTAAGTAGACTGGACTGGTATAATATCGTAAGAGATATTGCTTTCAACTAAAGATTTTTTCGATTTCCTCTGAGATAGGCATCACGGATTCACTGTTTATCGATGCACATTATACGCGTAAATGCTCTTCGATAAGAGATATTCGTTCGAGAGTGTTCGGTTATCTTTAATGCGACGAGAAAGAATCGGATAACGAATGCTACCAAAATGTAAAATTTAAACGAGAGAGAAAGAGAGAGTACATAATGAAGAAAGCGAATATAGAAAAGCTATTAGCGTTTCGTGTCGAGAAGCGATTTAGGATCTTCAGGGTCAACCGTTGAGGTTTTTCCACTTTGTAACTCGCACCTTCTACCTCGTTATCGGGACATTTTCGTCTTGCAAAACTTTTGAATTTGGCAAAACATGTTGGAAAGAAACGATCGTACGACGAATATACTCGTACATGAACGAACCATTTTGGACCGGTCGATAACGTTGTTAATTAGGCAGTGCCGGTGTGTTAATTAATTTCTCTGCCGTGGAGAAATTGCATCGGAACGTGATAGCCGTCGAACGCCGAAACTCGAGGCGGCCTGTTACGACTCGAAAAACTTCTCTCTTTCTCTCTCTCTCTCTCTCTCTCTCTCTCTCGCGTATCGACGATTGACTCGTTCTCCAAGTCAAAAAAAGAAAAAAAAGAAACAGAAAAGGGTAAGCCGCGTTACGTTAATTGATACGTGGCCACGCGAATCGTATAATTTCTCTTGGCGCGAGAATCATGCGAGAGGTTATACCAGCTGTTCGGGTACTTGCTTGGTGAATTTTTCGTTTCGTCGAGGAAAACAAAATACAAAATAAAAGAAAAAAAAAAAAGGAGAAAGAAAAAAAAGAATCAAAGAAAGCGAATTAAAAATTATAGGACGTCGTATTCGTTATGGACATTTTTTATAAGAAAAATAATTGCTTACGGTCAGACCGTTCTTTTTTTTTTTTTTTTTTTTTTTTTTTAATGAATTTTCAATTGGCAACTAAACGTAGTACGAAGAGGGAGATGAAGGATAAGGAGAAGAAGAAGAAGATGAAGAATGAAGGAAGTTCGAACGACGTCTGGTGAGTTGCCTCGGTACGTCGCGCGAGTCTCTCTCGTTTCTCGAGGCTCGGGCGTTAATTTGACGCGGCCTGCTGTGGCGGCCGTTTACCGCAATGAGTTATATTCTCGGGGGGGGCACGTTTATGCGAGAGTACCGCATGCGTACGTATAACATACGTACGCGTACGCGTACATGTTTCGTACTCACCTACCCTTTTTCCTCTTCCTACTTTCTCTCCTTCTGTCCTTCTTGTTTCACGATGGAAAGAGAGACACGCTTCGTTGATCCTTCTCTCTCGCGCCATTTCCGATTCTCTTTGTATACTTCAAGGACTTTCCCTTGAGACAGTTTCTCTTACTTTTATTTTTCCTTTCTTTTTTTCCTTCTTGTTTTGTTTTTGTTTTATCTTTTTACCGATTGTGACCTAGCTAGCGTTCATGTAAAAGCAACCGAGACGATATCGTTTCACGGCCATTGAAATTCTTCGTCTCGCCCTACCGCGAAAAACTTGGATGGTCCTGGATCTCTTCCGCATCGCCGGACGGGGGACACTCGACGATTTTATTACGGGAATCCTTTCTCCAATTAAGCGGTCGCTATGGTGATGCCGGCGAGTGCTTGCCGTGCTGCTGCTGCTGCTACTACCACTGTTGTTCCTCCCGCGAATAAGGGGGTGAGTTGGTTCGCGAGAGGAGAAAATGGAAAAGAGATCTACCTATGTACACTATTCGTGTACTCTTTGAAAAAAAAAGAAAACAAGACAGATAATAGGAAGAAGAACAGACTGTCCTGAGAAAGACGTTTAGAGATTTTCTTTTTCCTTTAAAAATATTTTTAATCTACCGGAGAGTGTATACGAGAAAAATGCCGTCTGAGTTGTTATAAATTAAGATGACCAAAAAAAAAATATAATCGTGCCGTTCGTTGGTTATTTTAAATCGCGACAATACGATTCGTCGAACCGGTTGATTACGATCCAATGGAAAGAGACCGTAATAATCGCGGCAACTTAAAGATAATCGAGAAATTTTATTCAAGTACATATGCATTAAGAGATTTCACTTGCCCATTGGATTACTTTTGGTTCTTCTTTTTTTTTTTTTTTTTTTTTTTTTTTTTTTTTTTGATGATAAGGAGAAAAGAAGATACCCGTTCTCGGCTCGTAACCACTTTGGTATAATCTACTCGATAAGGATTGGGTATTTATTTTTCTTTTTTTTTCTTTCTTTCTTTCTTTTTTCTTTTTTTTTCTTTTATTTTTTTTTTTTTTGATAAAAGAAAAAAGAGAGAGGACAAAACCTCCGAGGAATTTTGTTTCGTAGGAAAGTAAGTAAATAAGTAAGTAAGTAAGTAAGTAAGTAAGTAAGTAAGTAAAGTGTACTTACCTGCTACTCGCGAGAAGATGACGAGGTGAAGATGAGAGTCGCGTTTACGAGCCGGCGATATTACCATCCGATAACGCGATTCCACGCATCAGCAATTTCATCTCGAACGTTCTAAAACGTCCTACGGCTGTGGTCCCCATTCCCCTTCTCCTCCTCCTCCTCCTCCTCCTTCTCCATCACCTCTCCCTCGGTTCAAAGCCCTTATTATACCAAGTAATGCATCTAATTATAACGCCGGATAAAATTGCCCTTGATATCCTGCGAACGCGAAGATTAAAAGCGGTTATCTTTAAATAACTTTCCACTCACGAAATCTCGTTTCCCGGCTCGGCACGAAAACCAAAAGAATCTCGCGTCTCTCTCTCTCTCTCTCTCTCTCGAAAGCAGGAAGAAGCAAGAGCTCACGCTGCGTCCCGTGAGAACGATAATCCACGTTCTAAAATCCACTTAGAAAAAAGAGTGAAAAGGCTTTTCTCGAGATAGAAAGACAGAGGAAGATAGATAGATAAAGAGAGAGAGAGAGAGAGAGAGAGAGAGAGAGAGAGAGAGAGAGAGAGAGAGAGAGAAAGGGATCCTGGTAGTGATCCGACACGAGAATTAGGAAAAGAAGATGGAGAAGAAGAAGGGGTTACTGAGAGAAGGGTGGAAAAGCTCAAACGAGCGAGTGAGAGAGAAAGAGAGAGAGAGAGACTCAAATTAAATTACGTTTTAATTTCGTGGCCATTTCGCCGGTGCGCGAGCGCGTTTAGCGATACGTCAAATATCCGACGCAATTTACATTTTAAATTGGACACTTCTTGTCGCGCTGCTCGAGGGCTCCGCCATCGTCCTTTCGAAATTCTTCTAGTGCGAGCCCTGCTATCGAATCAAAAGATTTTTGAAATTCTTTTCAATGTTTAAATATTTACGTTTGATATATTTTTTTTTATTTTTTTTTTTCGATATAACGTAATTTTCGAAATATATTTTTTTACGGATTGTAATGGGTCACCCTGTAGCTATATACATATATATATATATGTGTGTGTGTATGTGTGTGTATATGTATATATAGATATATATGTATATATCGCCGTCTCCGTTTCCTTTATAAAAGGTTTATATATCAACTCCACAGGCTACTTGTTCTCTGCGACCGATTCTTTCTCTCTTCTTCTTCTTGTATTTATTTTACTCTTTCTTCTACCTTCGTCGTCCTTTACCCTTCAAGATGCAAAAGGGAGCACGAAGAGACACGAAACAGCAACATGAGGAGATAGAGAAAGAGAGAGAGAGTAGGGAGGGAGGGGGGGAGGGAGAATGCCCCTGGAATCCGCATGATAGATCGTTTTCTCTCTTCGCCGCCTCTTTTTCTTGCCACGGAACATCGGATTCTCTCGCAGGAACGACGGAGGCATCCTTTTGGTACCGCGAATAGCAACCCTCCCTTCTCGTTCCGAATCCACCGGCGATTATTCTTCGGCTGTTGCGCGCTCTGCGTGAATGAAACTTTGTCGCGAACGGCCTACTGAATGGTTCATGTCTCTCTCTCTCTTTCTCTCCCTCTTTCACTCTCTCTCTCTCTCTCTCTCTCTCTCTCTCTCTCTCTCTCTCTCTCAGTCCCAAATTCCCTACATCTTTTAGTAATATTTTATTTATATAGATAATACGTATGCATCAGATCAAATAATATTCAATTTAATTCGAACGATTTATTCGTTAGTCAAAATCTAATTCGTCTTTTAAAAAGTTTAATGGAATTTTCGCGTATACGTGTAGATCGATGAATGAGCTTCGTTCATTCACACGGCCCAGTTCGGATTCGACGAAGCGACGAAAGGAGAAAAGGAACGAGCGAATCCGTCACGTTTTGCGCACCCTGTTAGGAAAGGAGCTCTCCGTGAAATGCGTGTACGCGTGTCACCAAGCGTAAGACCGTTCGACCCGTTAAACATCGTACGACGATGACTACGACTAACGCTTTGCTTGCTTTAAAAACCCGCGCAAACGTATACGCGGCCGCCAGCTTCCGAACTCGCTAGCTCGTTAGCGTACTCTTGTTTATTTCTGATCGATAGATTTTTCGAATGGATATGCCAGCAACAAAACAGAAGAAAAAAAAAATAGAGAAAAGGCCAAAAAGATATGTACGAAATGATTTTTTGTTAATATCGTCGATGAACCGATGCCCCGTTTCGAGCTTTATTTTCTTTTTTTATTATTTATTTTTTTCCCTATTTTTGGGGTTATTTTCTGTTATTGCCGTTTATTTTGTTTTGAACGAGAGAACAATTAGAGAAAAACAGTTCGATCCTGATGCAATTGCGAGCGTTTGAACGTACCGCAAAAACATACCGCTCGCTCGCAAAAAGAAAGCCTAAAGCGATAAACGAATATTTTTAAATGTACGACCAGTTGGACTTCCGGGTGGTACGATGCAGATTCGAAGAATTAATCGTCTTAAACGCGATACCTCTTTTATCGTTGTTTAGTGTCGCGTTACACGATTAGAACGATGTGACGGGAAGTTTAAGATTTCCAATCCGCGTTAGATAGACGAAACAAAGTATGTAATATTTTTCAAAGATATTTATAGTCGAAACTATCGACATCGTTCATATACATAACTCTTTCTCGTTCCATATTCGCGTCGGGAGAGACACGCTTATCTACCGATCGAGCTTTTTTGCTCATTGAAATCCGAGTTGGCAAGAGAAGCGCGGACTTTCGCGTATCCTCTATATTGGTAGAAGGGTTAAAAGAAGCGTTTCACGGGACGTTGGCCGTTAGAGAGAAGGACGGTAGCCTCTCTCGTTTCGTGTTTCCTGCAGTGACGTACACGTGCGCGCTAGCTTGCTTTGCCTCAAATCGGTCGGTCGCGGTTGGTCGGTCGGTCGGTCGGTCGGTCGGTCGGTCGGTCGGTCGGTCGGTCGGTCGGTCGGTTGGTTGATCGGTTGGTCGGTCGAAGGCTCGAGCAACGGAGGCTCCAAGTGTAGTACCCGCGTACTTACGTACTTTTATCCGCAGGCGTGTGCGTAGCTATGCGAGTACGCACGAGGTCGTATAAATAAATCCAAGAGCTGCCACGCGGTCTGCCATGAAGCACGATGTCTCGAGTGTACCGGCACGACGTTTGCTCGTGCTTGCGCACACCAGCTAACGTTGCGAGCTCTCCCTTACGAGAAGACGTAGCGCTGTTCTTTTTTACTATTTTCTTCTCTTTTATTTATCCGAGCAGGTGCTCGCGAGTCATGCTCCTTATACCGTACCTTATACCGTAGATATTCCGTTCAGTCAGAGTATTCTCGCAGACTGATTTCTAGGTTAAGATTCTCTCCTTGTTCCAATACCGAGAACATGGAAACCGCAGGATCGTCGTCTCGCCGTTACCGACCGTCTCGAAGTCATTTATTTTCTTCCTCGCTCGTAACCCATTCGAAGTCGTTACATTCCCGCTCATCTTACTTACCAGCGGTTACCGTTTTACAACGCATCGTTTAACATAATGAATAATCGAAATAAAATAATCGTTTACACGTGTCGTTAGCTTAAAGAGAATGTCTTTACTTTCGCGACTATTATTCATGCGGTCTCGGTCGTCGCGGTTTATGCTCAACGACGAAACGAACATTTTTTTTTTTTTTTCTCCAAGATATTCTTGACGTGAATATCTTTAAAGCGACATTGATCGATCCCTCGAACGTTTATCCTATACCCAGCCGCAACCCAGCCGTTCCAACCTTCCCTATCAAAAAGCACATATTAAATCCTGCGAGAGAGTTTTGCGCCAGCCTAATACTCTCGCCATCGAGAAGAAGGAGCCGAGCCAACTCGACGATTTATGGATGCACCGACGATCTCGTTACGTTCCCTTGCACCCTCTCTCTCTCTCTCTCTCTCTCTCTCTCTCTCTCTCTCTCTCTCTTTCTCGAAGTATCGCGCCGGACAGGAAGCGTCCTAACTTCAAAGTCATTAACCGTCGACGGTGTTAAGTCTCGAAGATCGGCCCACGCTATGGTGCCAACGTCAACAACAACAACAATAACGAGTTTTCTGCGGTCCATGAGAGTAGAAAGAGAAAGAGAGAGAGAGAGAGAGAGAGAGAGAAAGAGAGAAACGAAGATGGGGAGGAAGAGAGAGAAAGGAAAAGAGGCGTCCTCGGTCGTCCCGAAATAAACGGCGACCGCATACTCGCGTTCGTTCGCTCGCTCTTGCGTATTCGCTCGATCCAACTTCTTCGTCTCTCTTGGTCCGTCGTCTCGTTCATCTTATTCGTCCACTCGCACATTTTTGCGCCTCTCTACGTTCCACTCCCTCCTCTTCTATCCTAAGCGGCCCGATTTGCAAGACCGAATGATCCGACGGAACGACCGAATGTTCCGCGTCCCTATGGAACGAGTAGAAGAGTTTGAAACCAGTCGACTTGGAGGGATCAACGGAGGGATCGACGGAGGGATCGATGGAGGAATCGACGAGCTCGCCGGCACCTTTGCCCAGGATTCCCTTAAATGGTCTCTCCTTGGCATCGCCTTTTAGAAACGACCACGGCGTAGAACTCGTCTTACCATTCGATGTCTTACCGTGCGATGCCGTGCCGTGCCGTGCCATGCCTGCTTTCCGTTTAAACGAACGTGCCTTCTACATTTCTCCTCTCTCTCTCTTTCTCTTTCTCTCTCTCTCTCTCTCTCTCTCTCTCTCTCTCTCTCTCTCTCTCTCTCTTTCCTCCTATCCTCCCTTCCACGAGCTGTTTTCCTTTCTAGTTCTAAAGTTTCGAACTTTCGACTTCTAGATCCGACGATAACACTCGGCTGTATAATCGTCTCGAGCTCTTCCGCGTTCGTTGTCTATTCCTTTAGCACTGTTTGGAATTCAAACTCTAAGCTCGAGATAAAGTGCGAGAGGATTCCTTCGTTTTCACCTTTTCCTCCTCGTTGGACAGCTTCAACGATTGACTCGCCGTCGAGACGAAAATAAAGCTTCCCTTCTAGTCGGTCGGTCCCGTCGGTACTTCTCCTCCTCGTTTCCTTCTTCTTCGTTCCGCAAAGATCGCCTTCGTCGAAATTAACCGGCAGACCAGGTGGTCCATTCGACGAAGAAGAGAAGAAGGAGATGGAGGAGAAGGAGGAAGAGGAAAGAGAAATACGCGAGAGTGCGTTGCCACGTTATTATCGGGCATCTCCACCTCTTCTCCTCACGTTTCTACTTCTCTAAGAGGAAAATGTTTTTCTTTATCTTTTGCCTTCCTCTCGCACTTCCTATTTGCTATTCCTCTCTTCCTCGTGTATCGATGGGTTCTCGACGGTTTTTAATCGAAAACATATTCTCGCTCATTAACGCGTTTATCTTTCTCCTCGTGTTCGTAGTTTTGTTTTGCAAAAAAATAAAAAATAATTAAAAAAAAAAAAAAAAAGTACTATGACTTGTCGATTACTACTTATTTAATATCGGACATTGAAAAATCTTCGGAAGATATACCAGTATCATTAGCAGGACCATCATAACGGTATTTAATAGTATTTGCTTGTTCAGCTACTTCTCTTGGTGGTGTAGATCGAAAGGAAAATATAATCGCGACGAGATTCGTCGTCGTCGTCGTCGTCGTCGTCGTCGTCGTAGACTATCTTTCGTAGATTTTTAATAAATTAGACGAGGTTTATAAGCGAGATATAAGGTGGAAAGAGGATAATAGATCGACGTGTCGACAAAGAGAAAGCATCGACAAACGGCGAGCTTGTCGGCATAGGTTTCGCGTGATTCGCGCGCGTCTTCGGATGGAGCGGGACCACCCGATAATACCCGTGCCATGTCCATTTAGATAAGCTTCGAAGGCTTAGAAAGTCGCTTAGCTAGCGCCGCCGTTCTCGTAGGAGTGTCATCGAATTTGTTCACGCCCACGCGAATCGATGCCTCTTTACGACCGACCGGCTTCGCACCTCACCGCCTGTGATTCTCCTTTCGAGATTATCGTTCCTTCATCTATCGACACCGATAACGCGTTTTATCTCGCTTAACGCGTCGTGGGAGCAATTCCCTTTCTTTTTATTTATTTATTTATTTTTTATTCCTTTTTGTTTCCATCTTTTTTCTTCCTTCGTATTATTTATCCCGTCAATTGCAATACAGTCCGATTTATATATCTCGAGACTTTCGACCTTTTTATTCGATTTTTGTACAAAGAAGCACGTAAAAAATCGACTACTCTCGAAGATAGCCCTGAAGGATCCTTCGAAGCCGATCTTGGGGCCGATCGAGAATCGAGTAATTGGATCTCGATCCACGTAACGCGTCTCGAGAGCTGGTACAGAAAGGTGCGAGAGCAGCGTAAAAGGGGATCGATGAAAAAGGGAAGAAAGAAAGAAAGAAAGAAAGAAAACGAAAAAAAGGAAGAAGAAAAAAGAAGAGAGAAGGCCGAAGGAAGCGAGATTTTTTGGTGGCTCTATCTGGACCGTCGCTCTGGATAATCGCTATTCGGCGCGAAGCGTACGGCCGCGGAGTCGATTCGAAATCGAAAAAGTTTAGTCGATAGCCATGAACTCGATGAACGTCGTATATTCATTGAGCTAGCAGTCAATAGATACTCGAGGCTCGTTTTTCTTTGGAGAACGCGTACGTGAGGCTGTTTCGCGATCGCGTACGTGACGCGTCCAAGATGAGGATCGATCTATCGCGAAGTTGAATTTCAAAGACCTTCTTGAATCATCTTTCAATATTTTTTTTCCTCTTTCTTTTCTTTTTTTTTCTTCCTCTTATTCTTCTTCTTCTTCTTCTTCTTCTATTGTTTCCGTTTTATTGTCTTTTGCACTTATTCCATGGAAAAATCCTGTCAACTACGTTGGGGACAATGAAACAAAGTTTCTTTTTCTTTTCTTTTTTCTTTTTTTTTACAATTGTAAAACAATATTCAACGAGCGGAACAGCCACGTATTCGACGAGGCAGAACCAATAGCATCGGTGCGCGTGACGAGCCGGAACAGTGTCACGGTGCGTTAACATCGTCTGCCTCCTCTCGCCCTCTCTCTCTCTCTCTCTCTCTCTATCTCTCTTGACCACTTAAACACGGAAAAGATATATTAGATCACTTCGAATTTATCATGGTTAAAAGCGACAATCGGATGTATATTTCTATCCGCAAAAGTATTTTCTGATAAAAGTACGATATAACTGGATATATCAAAAAGAAAAATGAAGAGAGAGTAGATGAAGGAGGGTGGAGGAGAAACAGAAAAAAGTGTAGAGGAAATTACGTTGAAAAGTTGTTGGTCTGTTAATTTCGAACTTGTTATCCCCTTCTCTTTTTTCGCGATAGACAAAGAGAATGGCCGTCGGAGAAAGAAGTTTGACTCCCTAAAGTTCGAGATACGAGTGTAAAGAAAAGGAGAAAAGGTAAGTCTTGGAGTAAGAACCAACCGTGAAGAGTAATGAAATGAAACTCTCGTTGGCTCGAGTCTTGGGTTCGGTAAACTGGTGGAGACTCGCGAGAACGAAGAAAAGAATGGAACGGCTCGAGGTGAAATAAGGAAGTAAGAAGGTAACCGGTAACTAGGAAACTTGGAAACTGCCTAGAGTGTCTTTGGAATAGACGTCTTGGGTAGTTTACGTTGTTGGCTCCGTGAAAAAAGAAAAAAAAAAAAAAGAAAAAAAATAGTACTCGGTGCTAACTGAATTCTTAAAGTTAACGTTTAAAACATAGAGATCAGCTTGCAATCGATGATAATCCGATATAATCGAAAAGTCGCTTGCAACGAATCAATGAAAAAACTAGGGATTCTGAAAAACTATGGATGAAGCGGAAAATTCTTAAGGAACAAAGGAGAAAACGAAGATAGGAATATAAAGAAGATGAACGCGAGTACCCGATCCATACTTTGCGAAAAACTTTTCCTCAGTTCTACGAGCTAAAGATCTTTTGAATTTTCAAACTGACGAGGTTACAAACTTGCCTGAAAGAGAGAGAAAGAGAGAGAGAGAGAAAGAGAGAGAGAGAGAGAGAGAGAGAAAGAAAGAGAGGGAAAAATTCGTGACTTGGAAGGAAAATTTAAGGATCGTCGGACGTGCCAGAGAAGTCTTGTGTATCCTCCGCGAATCTTGATTTTGCGATGTACCCATGGATGTTTTAAAGAATTACGGTACGTGTTACGATCTTCGATCTTAATATCGATCTCCGACGAGAACGCGTTCGTTGGAGTTTACGGAACCGTGATAATCGAGCGTTATTAAATGTTCAACCGAGCGGCAACCGCTGAGTAATTAGAGGTTTAACGTTACAGAGCTTTAATGTGCCGTCGCACGATTAAACTTTGATCTATCGAAAAAGTTTTAGACCGTCTCACGTACCAGGTTGAAATACATTCGTTAGACGAATATATTAGGGTAAAGGGATGTGAATGGGAAAGAGGTTGTGACCTTGACTCGTACCATATCTTTACACGACTCACGTCCAGCACGCGGGGGAATCGTGGGTGTTCGATAAATTGGCCGGGTGGGACGTCGCATTGTCTCGCTCACAGATTGACCGCTTAATCACGTGGCCACGAATGAGGAACAGGAATTCTTGCTGGTTGCTGGCTCTTAGGTAGGCCTGTAGGTCGTCGTTTTCTTTTTTTTTTCTTCTTCTTCTTCGTCTTCTCTTCTTCCGACTTGTCTACCACTCGTCTTTTCGTGCTCGCTACATAATGAAGAGAAACGACGGTAGGAAAAAGGCGAGTGGTTGGCTGGTAGAAAACAAGGATTAATTGTCTACGCTCTTCTATTCGGCCTCCGCACTTTCTTACTTATTTCGAATCTTTCGAGTCGTGTGACTCGTTTAAAAGGATCCATCATTTTTATTTCTCTATTTCAAAGAAATTACGATAGAAAGAAAGGAAATGTGTAAAAAAGAAAATATCGACTCGGAGAGAGTCGTATTCTCGAACGAAATGAGATAAGAAAAAGCAATTCTTCGAGTTGTGTTTAAGTTTCACGCTTGTGGACGACTGAAAACGTCGAAATTACTTTCTCTAGACGAATAAAAGGTCGATCGATACTAATAGCAATATAGGAATGTCTTTTTTTTTTCCGTCGAAAAAAAAGAAACATATCCGGCCGACAATATCCTGAAAAACTTTCCTATCCTCGGGATTCGCAACGATAGTCGCTTGATGCGTGTGGTCCAACTGGTACGTACGTCGGCAAACAATCCCATCTCGTTCTCTTTTTTTTTTTTTTTTCTTTTTTTCTTCTTCGATTTGGTTTCTTTTTCTACAGGATACTCGTAAGGATCCCAGGAGAGGGCGAAGACGCGGAAAAATAAACAAAAATCTGAAGCCCCTCGAGCGGGGAGACCAAAAGCGACTTCTCCTTGTTTATTTTCTCACCTCGACACGTCGGACGATGCGACGTGTTTCTTATTCTACCAGGGAAAGTCCAGGGAACGACGAGGTCTCGTCCTGAATATATTTTTCATTGAGACATTTATTCAACAAAACGTCAGTAAGATGAAAAAGGGAGAAGCAGAGTTCGGGACTCACAAGTGGCACTTCTCCCAACCGTCGAAATAACCTCTTCGAAGTTGTATCAACTACTTTTTAAACGAACCTTCGATATAATTTCTTTATTTAGAAAATTTACTTTCAAGCGTATGCATATGAGATTTCAACATTCTTTCCTCGTGTATGAAAAGAGAAAGAACCATATATGTTCATGTGGTTGTATCGATTGCCGAGCAGGCACATATATACATACATACATACGTACGTGCATGGTTATACTGATACGTAATACCTATCTACTTCGTTAAAAGTTAAGAAAAAGGAAGAGAAATGAATGTGATGGAGAGAAATGAATAGAAGGGAGTATGTCCGATTCGATTGGTCGATTTCAACGATGCGTGTTACCCGAAGGAACGACGAGTGACCCGGTGATATGCCGCGATAGGAGAGAAACTCGCGAGGCGTAGGTGCCGCTTACGGCTCGCCGATAAGATCGAGGACCGGCATACCACGAGCTATCGGTCATTAATAATCGACGCACCTTCGAAGATCGAATGCGAAATTCTCTCTCTCTCTCTCTCTCTCTCATTTTATCTCTTGATCTTTTTCCTTTTTTCTCGTTTACCTCTCGCTCTAGAAACCGGTGCCACGCGTTCGTCACGTTCGAGATCGATGCTTCGCATTTAATTGTCAATTAAGTCGCTTCAGAGAAAAAAAAAGAAAAAAAAAAGAAAAAAAAAAAGAAAAAAAAAAGAAAAAAAAAAGAAAAAAGATAAAAGGAAAAGCTAGTCATTTTGACTACGTAGGGTAACACAACCTCATTATTTGTAGATCAAATTGTTAAAATGAAACATATGTAAGATCATGTGCATTTAAAACGTCATGCTATACGTTAAGTTTAATTTGATCGTACGCGTCTGGGCTAGAGAGATAAACTTTTTTTGCTTACGTTGTCTCCTATGGGAGATTAGCCCCCGACCCTCGGTGGATCCGACATATTTTCTTTCAAAGAGAACGGAGAAGGGATAAAACAGAATGGGGGAAAGAGAGAGAGAACATGTGACAGGCGCAGTAATTACTTAACTATTTAAACGCGTACGATTACCAACGTGACAGATCGAACACTCTAGGAGGGCGAATTAATTTTAAAAAATACGTACGAAAAAAAAAGAGATCCCTCGATCGAATGATACGGCAAAATTACGAGGTGGCTTGCCCTCTCTACCGGTCTTGGAACGATCCAGTATAGAAGAGAATTAATGCCGAATAAGAACTCATAAGATCGTTACCAGTGTCACGATCTTAAACTCGTAAGAAGATCTCAAAGTCAGGATGACGAAGGTAAAAAAGTGACTAAAGGATCTTCAAAGATGCCGATTTCGGTGATCGCGAACGAACGAGTTTCTCTTTCTCTGTTTGCCTTGTAGAAAAGTAACGGAAGAAGTGGAAGTGTGTGCTTCAACGTGGATAACAAGGAACAGAGGTGGTATCCTCTCTTGGAGTACTCTTCTCCGATACTTTCCTCCGATACTTTCCGCTTGAAGGAACGTACTCTTTTGAACGTACCTTTCTCTCCTTCTTTCTCTCTTGTCCAATTACCTTATTAAATTATAAAGTAACACGGGCTCTCAAAGGCGTTCTCATAAGAATGTTATGAGATTTCCGTCGTTATTAGAGGAGATAACGAAGATGACTCTTTCTCTCTCTCTCTCTCTCTCTCTGGCTCTCCTTTGTCGTTCGTCGAGCATCTTCGATCCTCCTGTCAGGATAAAGCGATGTTTGGGATGAGACGTCGAGGTAGTATCGGGAGCAACGACGATGGCAGGACAAGCGGCAAAGACGATCAAGAGAAAATGAAAAAGAAGAAGAAGAAGAAGAAGAAGAAAAAGGGTCAGCGCGTGTGCCGAGTAGGATACGTAAAGGCTCGTGTAAGGATGCGTGCTCGTCTCGGTCGTGTAGGCGTTGGCGCGTAACGTTCGTGCGCGCGCCTTCTCTATATACGCAGACACGCACACCATGCGTTGCGACAAAACGCCAGGACCACCCGTGTTAGCCAAAGTATCTCGAAGAGAACTAACCAACGAAGAAAGAAAGACCGAGAGATGGACGGACGATCGTTCTACGCTCTCGAGCTGCGAATTTGTTCTTCTGGAAAGCCGACTTTAACTTTTTTCTGCCTTGCCTTTTCGAACGTAACACGCTGGAAAGTAAAGCCGATCGATAGTTTCGAACCTCCGCGAAGATTGTCCAAGGATATTACAACTTTTTATTTCTCTTTCCCCATTTCAATCCTCTTCTTCCTCATTCCTAACGATCGGGATCGAACGATCTCACGCATTTATCTTACATATTTCTATTTTATCAAATTCAACCTATATATATATATACATATATATATATATATATATATATATATATATATAATTTTTTTCCCCCGTTGCATTCGTTCTGGATGATCGATCTCTCACTCTCTTCGTGCCGGCCATTAGGAACCTTTTAAAGAAGCAATTTTCTCTGTGTGTTGTGCACATTCTCTCTCTTTCGCTTGCTCTTTCATTACGATTTCGATTCGAAACGCAGCAACGTGTTTTTGACAGTAGTAGACGAGCGTGCTTCGTGTGAATACGTTATTAAAGATTTCAAACGTGACGTATTGGTAATGAAGAGGGAGGGGAAAGACCTGCCCTTTGGGAATAATCCGATCTCTTTACGAGTGACATCGTGCGTTAGAGAGGAAGCGAGCGAGAGAAGAAAGAGAGAGAACGAGTTTGCTATAGATGGGAGGTCCCGCAACTCTCTTTCTCCGTTGTCCACCTCTTTTCAAGATGCTAATAAGTACGATCTCCATGACAAATGCCGTAGCTGCAACCGCATGCTTTGCCGACGTTGCTTCGAGCACGGTGGTCTTCCTCGTGATCGAACTCTCGACAAGACGGAGAAGTCAGAAACGCCAGGTTTCTCTCCGTCGATCTCTACTACTTCCATCTCTCTTTCTTCCTTCCCGTTCTCTCTCTCTCTCTCTCTCTCTCTCTCTCTTTCTCTCTTTTTTTTTTACTTTTACTTTTTTTTTTTTATTCTTTCCTTTCCTTTCTCCTTCGCGATCGGATCACGATCGATACGCCTGCGAGCGAAAATTCGCCTTGGCGCTGCATCAGTCTTCGTTCATCCTTTTATCCAACTTATTTCACCTCTTTCTCCATTCGAAAGAGAAAAGTAAAAGATATGAAATTACTCTCCATGAAGATTTCTTACGAAAACGTCGGGCTGTTAAACTTTTTACGATCATTTTCCAGATGATGCAACGGGAACGTAAGTATCTATCTCGCAAATAGATCGCAAAATATACATTTCTACCGTTCCTCCGTTGGGCATTCCATCTTTTTCTTTTCCTCCTCTTTCTCCCTTCACTTATCCTTCTTGCGTCTAACCTTAGCGAGATAAAGTCGGTAGATCATAAAGAGGAAACGATAAAACTGTTTTCAGATAGGCGGGAAAAGCGTTTCACTTGGAAGGATGGCATATCGAAAGCGATGTTTCCCCTTCTAGTTTTTACGTTGAATTTCGAAATGTGCTTCGAAAAGGGAGGAGAGAGAGAGAGAGAGAGAGAGAGAAAAACTCTGCCTTTTTGTCCAAGTACAAAACCAAGTATTGGTCCCATGTGTTGTAGGAATCTACGGTTCGGATATTCTTCGATGAACGTCGGTGCCTTCGGGCGTTAAAGGACGTTAAGGGAATTCCACGGTCTGAAAGAGGTGTGGAATCGACCAGAAACGGTCGGTTCGAGGTGCGAACGCACCCTAGGAAGTCCATTGTCCTCCCCTCCCACCTCCCGTCCATTGCTACGTTCTTTCGTCCACCCTCGGAAAAAGCATCGACCGCCACCCATGCCGTGTCCACCGACCGATATAATACGCTCCTATAATTCCCATATGTGTCCGAGAGAGAGAGAGAGAGAGAGAGAGAGAGAGAGAAAGAAAAGAAAACGACTGAATCTCTGTTAGTAGCTGTGTACCCATGACACGTAAAAATTCACATGTGAAAATCTGTTTTTTTTTGTGTGCGTGCGTGTGTGTGTGTGCAAGAGGAATGTTTGCGCAAGACCTTGAGTGGATATTCCATTGTATCGACGTGTAGCACAGAGAGAGAGAGAGAGAGAGAGACAGAGAAGGCTTTGGAATTTCAAGGAAAGTCCAAGGATGATAGTTACGATTTCGGATTAGCGTAGAAAAACAAGCGTATCCTTCGAAAAATATGACAGAAGTGTGCGAAGAGTGTTTGGACACGTTTCATTGTCCTTAACGTACCCTTCGTACATTCATAAGGTTCAAATTTGAATGGCCTTGTATTTTTATCGTCGGTGTAGTATTTCATCGTAGGTCTCCCTTTTTCTTTTCTTTTCTTTTCTTTTCTTTTCTTTTGTCAACAAAGATTTCCCAAGTACGGTCTATATTTTCTTAACTCTCTCCTTCTATCTCGTTCATTGTCGCAGCTATAAATTTTTCGATTAGTAAAATATTCACGAGGGAAGAAGAAGAAGAAGAAGAAGAAATTGATAATTAGCGCGAATGCTTCCAGCTACTCGTCGGCGTATTTCGAAGAACTTGATTCAACCTCTTATCTAAGGACCGAAGATAATAATACGTAAGAAAAGCGCGTCGATGTGGGTATATCAAATTTACGAGCGAACCAAGCCGAGTGTTTCCGCGATATCAACGAAAGACGACGTAATGGAAGTGTTCTTTCGGAGCGCCGTCGAGAATAAGAGAGAAAGAGAGTGAGTGAGTGAGTGAGAGAAAGAGAGAGAGAGAGAGAGAGAGAGAGAGAGAGGAGGGGGCGAGGAAGAGACTGTGGGTGGAAAAGGTGCTCGGAGAGGGGAGAATGACACTGATCCTAGTAAAGATATCGTCCGCGGAAAATAAATCGTTAGAAATCCCGAGAAGAAGATTCCAGCACGCACGAGGCGTTACTACGTACGTTCTATCGGTGCCGATAAATTGGAATTAATTAGCGAAAATAAACGAGCTCCTTGATTCTCGTCCGCGTGAAGAAACGGACGCTGATCGTGAATGCTAATGAAACGATAAACGAAACCGTCGTCGTGGAGGCGTAGAAGAAGTAGGTGGGAGTGGAAAAGAGCAAAAGAGAAAAGTTAAAGGTCCGTTTCCAATGTTCCGCGAGTTCGTCGGACGTTTAAAGCTCGCCTATAAATCATACGACGATTAATCTTAATCAGAGTCGATATTAACCACGCGTAACACGATGAGTTACGATCGGCAAACATGCTAAATTGAATTATATCTATCATCTGCGTGACCGACCGGGAACTAATGTAAAACGAACAAATGGCTCTGGAACGTAGTATACTCGTTCTATAATTTCTGTATTGCTTCTTATTAACCTAATTCCGATTGAAAAGAAAATCGTCCTCGAAAGATTCTTTTTGTTGGCGTTATACGTAAAGGACTGTTATAAAAAGTAAAATGATATTCAGGAGGTAAGACTTTGTCGCTGAGTTACTCGAGGATAAATACGTGCCCGATTTTCGATCGAACCACTGCTTCGACATGTTTCTTCATAAATCTGTCGGATCGTTCTATCCTTCTTTTCCCTCCTTCCTCTCAGCATCTATTTCTTTATTTCAATGGCATGCGGTTGTTACAAAAGAGAGAGTGAGAGAGGCGACTCGTTCGTATTCGATTCGGCCCTGGAATATTTTCTCCTAATCCTCCGTCTACCTGCCCCGGTTGCTGCCCCTTCTTTTTCCGATCTTATTTCCTCAACTTCGGATGACACGGAGAATGGAACGTAGATTCGCTTATATTCGTACGCTTTAGATATAGAAAGCTAGAATGATAGGAAGTTAAAAGGAAAAAAAAAAAGAAAAAAAGAAAAAAGAAAAGAGAAGAAATAAATGACAAATAACAGGTGATATTTATATACGTAGCTGTAACTTATAGGCATTCTTGTCTCGGATTATTCAGCTCTGACGTTTTTATGCCTTAGGCGCACCAAGGCGAGAACTGGACCGGTGTATAATAATTTCGGGTTCGATTACCACTCGTATATCGATAGGCGGTTATTTAAAGCGGCTCTCGTTGCACCTTCGCTTCTCAGAATTTTGCGGCTGGGGCGCGTTGCCGCTTCCAAAAATAAAATTACATAAGGCGAGGCCGTTCGCGAAAAGATTTCATTTAATTAAATCGCACAAAATTCGAACTATCATGAGAATTTTTCCTTTTCCCTGTATACCACCTTAGGCTTCGAGAGGGTGGCTCGTAATGGGCCGATTTTAAAAAAACGAGCCGTGAAATGTGCTCGAAGAGGTCATCGAAAAAGAGCTCGACGATTAATCAGCGTCGAGCTTCAAAGCAAAGGATCAAGGAACTCGGCGTCTCCTCGACTCGAGGGAAGAAAGAAAGAAAGAAAGAAAGAAAGGAGGAAGGAAAAAAAGAAGAAAAGGTAGACGTGGATCGTCGAATAGAGTCGAACCATCGTTTCTTACGACTTTAACTTGGCTAAAATCTACGGTTAATCAGGAAAGCTAAATGGATTATAAAACGAAGTAAATGTAAAATTGGATGTGAACTAAATTACGTAAAATTTACGTTGAATTTTAGAAGAGATTTCGACGATAAACGAGAATATACATTTCTGCGAGTCGAGATCCGACTTTGACGCTTGAGGAAATAAATAAGATAAAAAGAGATCTTTGCGAGGAAATGAAAACGGAGCTCTGATCGTACGTTATTGCCCAACGCGAAAAAAGGAAGGCGAATGTATTGGATACGTATGTATACGTGTACGTACGCACATATACCAGTTTGATACTCGGCAGAAACCCGGTTTCCTTAAATTCACGCGACGTCGAGCTCCTTATTTGCTTTCTCGGGGCCGAGATTTCTCCGAAGCCGAAGCAACAGCAACATCGGCAGCAAGGAAGGACGCTGATCTCTGGTACGTGGCTTTGAGGTAAGCCAGGCCAGAAGATATTACCACGTACGGATTTAAAGGCAGCTGCCGGTGTGAGACGACGCAGCGAGATTCGAGATCGTAAAATCGTACGGCGATCGGTACTACTCTCTCGTGTTTTTACTTCCTCGCCGGAGGGCGAGAAGATGACTAATGATCGTTGCGCACAGGCCCAATCTCCTCGATTAAATTCGTGGCTCTTTGAGAGCCACCTTCGCTCGTGCCTCGACTTCGATCGGCTAAGATTCGACCAGAGCCACTCGACTATTTTCTCCCTTCTATTTTTACTCTCTTCGAATGATACAAACTCCTTTTTCTTTCTTTCCCTTTTTTTCTATTGTTTTTATTTTCTTTCGATTAGAAAGCCAAAATGGGAAAATGATTTTATGAGATTTAACATTTATAGCGGAGACATCGGCTTCGACGGAATTCCCCCGGAACATTCCTGTTACGTTTGTCTACGATAACGATTCTCTTTTCTCTGGTTCTCCGACTGCGCGACATCGCCCATTTCCAGCAGTGATACGTTACCTACCCTCTCTCTCTCTCTCTCTCTCTCTCTCTCTCTCTCTCTCTCTCTCTCTCTCTCTATCTCTCTTTCTTTCGAAGCCGATGGTGGCCCACGGTACGTCAGGGCCACGTTTTTCCCTCGAGGGCGAAACTAGATTAGCGCTTCTGGCATGACAGGGGCGATTCTTACTCGTCTTCCAAATGCTCTTTGTAGTCGACACGTGTGCGCACTCTGTACACGCGCACACCCGCAAACTACCTCCTATTTTTCTCCGCTTTATCCGATCCCCCCTCCCCCCTCTCTCTCTCCCTCTCTCTTTCTCTCCTTCTCATCTTTCCTACGTCGGCCGCGTTTCCGTTCACCATTTTCAACCCTCTGTTTACCCACGAAATTTTCGCGATAATTCGACGAATTTCAGATCGCGAACACGAACTACAATCCGTTTATGAGAATCACTCAATGATATTAAAACGTTTATATGGATTTCCAATTTTCAACAGGTTTCTTTCAATGTTAACATTAATTCTTTTTTTTTTCTCTATTAAAAAGATTTCTGTTATCTTTCGTTAAACGATCAGGAGGACCAACAAGAGGAAATGAAAGATCGTATTGGTCGTACTGATCTCGTACGTTGTTTTTCCTCCGGTCACGATTCATATATACTTTCTTCTTTTCCTCTCTACTTCTCTCCGTCCGTCCCTCTTTCTCTCTCTCTCTCTCTCTCTCCCTCTCTCTCTTTCTTTCTTCTCAACGCAGATGTATTATCTGCGCTTGCATAAGAGCGCGTCGAGCAACGCGTGGGCGTTAGGACGAACAGAGGCGTCGAATCGTCGTGGAAGGAATTACGATATCCCGTTTTTTTCTCTCTCTTTCTTTCATTCTTTCTTCTTGAGCCCACACACTTCACAGTGCGGACGTACGCACGCACGCGTGATACTCAAGACGAACGATAATCGCGAAGAAACGAAGAGAAAAAGGGACGGGGAGAGGGGGGCAAAGGGACTCCGGAAGTGGATGAGATGCTATCGTGCAAGACGGATGCTGTGCGAGCTTTGATTCCTTTCCTTTTTTTTTCCCCCTTCACCTTTTCTTCTTCTTCTTCTTCTTCTTCTTCTTCTATTCTCTGCAGGGCATTGGAAAGTTAAAAGGGCGTCGAAAGGGGATGGATGGAGGTAGAGAGAGAAATAAAATATATGGACGGGGGTTAATGAGATGGAAACGAGAGAGATGAAAAATAGACGAAAAAGTATTTTTCAAGAGTCGATCCTTGATAAACGCAGCTGCAACGCCGAAGCAAACGAATAAGAAGCTACTTCGTTCGACAATGGCAGTGTGTTGTCCGTGCACGTACCATGATACATGTATCTTCTTCAACGTTCTTTTTCTTCTTCTTTCTTTTTTTTTCTTTTTTCTTTTTTTTTTTTTTATTATCTCCCTATCATTCTCCCTCGCATCCCCCTCTTCCTTTTCTATTCTTCCCCTATCGGCCATAAAACACAGAGAGATATCATTTTCTCGCTGAGAAAATGAAAGAGGGAAGAAGAGGCAAGAAGAGTATCCGAATGGTCGAGCTGCATTGTAATAAACCGAACGCATAAAGATGCTAAACACGAGGAATGCAGAAAAAGTTACGACGTTACGTAGACACGCCTACGTTATACATACTTACACCCGCCTAGAGAGAATATTTTACGTTTTATTCTTCTCGAATAGAAGACAAAACGAGTTTGATTTCACTTTTTCCTCTACGAAATTGAATGAAACTTTCATATATACGTATACATATATATATATATATGCATAAATATATATATATATATATATATATATATATATATTTATATATATAGTTGAACGAAAAGAAAATAAGGTTTAACTCGCGAACAATTTTTAAATCACGTTTCGTTCGAGCGTGAAGAAGAGGAAATGCCAAAGAGAAGAAATAGAGGCTTCTTATAACGTATCTATAGGATCGTCCCCGTTGAGAAGCCGCACCTTATCGCATCGGGACGACTCTTCTGCCGCATCTAAAGACCGGAACGCACGATTCATTAACTTCGACGGCTCCTTTCCATCGCGATTTATATATCTTATCTTGGACTATATCACGATTACGACTATTTCTTTATTATTATTATTATTATTATTATTATTATTATTATTATTATTATTATTATTGTTATTATTGTTATTAGCGTTATTATTTATTCATCGATTTCGTACTTTCGATTTCTGCGTTGCACCTTGGACGTTTGATTTTCTTTAAAAAATCACAAAGGGGAGGGGAAGCGAGGGGGGATGATTTAAAGCACCTCGTGTGTCGAAACGAGTTTAACGATAACGTCAGAGGGTTATTATTATTATTATTATTATTATTACTATTATTATTACTATTATTATTATTATAACTACTAATATTTATCCATCGAGTCACGATTTTTGCGCTATACCTTGAATATCGTTTGATATCGTTGAAGGTTTACAAGGGAATGATTAAAAACACGTTGGAGAATCGTATGTCGTAGCGAGAAAATCGGGACCGAGTTTAACGATTCGTCAAGGCTGCAGCAGCCGTATCGAAAGGCGTGCGTCGAATCGAATGGAGGAGGACTCGCCGGATGATCGGGCGAAAATAAGCTGCAATTTTCTAGACGGCCGCTCTCGTAATTTGAGCATCGCTTCACCCTGCCCGCGTATATTATTTTATATATAACGTACACCACCCCACGTTATCGACGTCCATCTCTTTCCCTCTCTCATCTGTCTATCCGTCTATCTCTATTCATCTCCCGTCTGTAGGTACGAGAGAAAGAGGAGGGACGGATCCGGGAAATTGTGGGGAGATTAAGCCTGTTATTCGTGGGACAACAATGGGTCGATTCGCAGTTCAGGAAGGGCGAAAGAGAGCTAGATTGAGAGAGAGAGAGAGAGAGAGAGAGAGAAAGAGAAAGAAAAAGAAAGAGAGAGAGAACTTGCAGATGGATGGCAGGTAATGCCAGCTTTTCCTGGATCGACGTCACGTTGAATCTACGACCTTTTATTGCGCGTCCGAAATTATTATAGGTATACATATTACCGAGATCTTGACCGGATTTATATATCGCATTAGGCAATTACCAATTGACTGTCCCCCTTCTTTCCACTCCCGTTTGCTATACGTCGACGAGATTTCTGTTTGGCCAAAAAATCTTTTTAATTCGCTCGGACAAATTATAACGGCTCTATTAATATAATGCACGGATAAATAGCTATCGAGAGTAAAATCATAAAGGAGAGAAATAGTCGAGAGAAAAATCGATCGGGGCCCTCTTTGGCGTTTCGGCGGCGGCGATATATCTCGATGAAGAGGGCTATTGAGAAGCGGACTCCTCATCCGTCACCCCGCCGTATCTCGAACATCGTAATCCTAAGAAGTTATGCGGGAAGGCGTTATGAAAAAAAAAAAAAAAAGAAGGAAAAAGGAAAAAAGAGAAAACTCGAAAGGACGCGGCCCGGAGCGATAAAGTGACGACCCTTGTAGCGTTAGGGCGAAATTTCTCAATCTTGCGATAGAGAAAGGGCCCACCTCCGAGAGTAGAAATTTACGGCGGCGATTAGGCTACCCCTTCTCGTCTCTAAGTGTTTTCCATTTTAATTACTTTGTGAAGCTCTCCTGCGCTATATTTCTACTCTTTCTCATTTGAATCGATTTACTCTCGGTCTGTTTGGAAGAGATAGATAAGGAAAAGTCCAAGGAAGGTCGATTTTTTTCTTTTTTCTTGTTTTTTCTTTTCTTTTTCTTTTTTTTTTTTCTTTTTTTTTTGAGAATTATCACCGCCACTTTCTAAGAATGCAGTTAATTTATTGCGCAATAATAATTTCGAACGCGAAGAGTAGAGGTTTAGTTTCGTCGTTAAAAAAAGAAAAAAAAGAGGACAAAAAATATGGAAAAGAAAAGAGATGGAGAGAGAAAAAACGAAGAGAGCGTAAGAACACTCTTGAGAGAGGAGCATCTCTCTTCTGCCCCTGATTGTTACGGAACGAGCATAAGAGCAGCTTGGAAAGCAAAAAGAGAGAGAGAGAAAGAGAGAGAGAGAGAGAGAGAGAGAGATACTTTTTATCCTGCTACCATCTCTCTCGGTCGAATTAAATTGCCGCACGGGCCGAAAACTCCGGTACGGTAAAAAATTCAGGACATCGGGCGACTAATGGCACGGCGAGGACAATTTTCAAATGATTCTACGCTCTTTCTCTCTTTCTTTTTCCAGTCGTCGTTTTCGTCCCTCTCTATCTATCTCTCTTTCTCACTCTCTTTCGGACTTTACTCGCCCAACTCTTTTCTCTTTTCCCATCTCATACACACTTTTTCCAGCAGGCCACTGTGCGCCACGCTAAAAGCTAATGCCCGTCGTCTCTCCGAAGCTTTGCGTTCACGTGTCTTTTACCTTTTCCTTTTCCCCTTTGGGGGCTTCGTTTCGTTTTCCACGTTTCTATGGAGAAAACGATTTCCCGTTAGCTTGCGGCGGAACTTAAAAAAGAACGAAAAGCTTTCGGAAATGAATATATAGGCCCTTCGGGATACGCTTTTGGAGTTTCTGTAATAAAATTCGAACCAAATCGCTTTAAACAAACGGACCCGAACGATCTTCGAACTTATGATTTAAGAAAATCTATATCTTTATAAGAGAGTGTTCGTCGCTTCTCTTGTTGCAACAATTCTCTCTTTCTCTCTCTCTCTCTCTCATATATACATAATGTCTCGTCTCGTCTCGTCTCATAACGATATCCACGTTGGGACGACGACAGCGAGAGTAACGTTTTAGCGATCCAAAAGGTTAACAAGAGCCTCCTCGCTTCCAACGGGTTTATCTTTCCGGGCGCGTACCCTTGCCGCGATTCTCGGCAATTCGGCCAACCGGGATCTTAATGCACCGAGAGCGAAAGCACGGTATATACACATTCCCCGACGAGGATCTGTTTGTGAGGCCATTAGGGATCAAGCCGGATCGTAAATTCATTGATATATTTACTGTGCAAACGCGGCCAGCACCACGCACTCTTTCTCTCTCTCTCTCTCTCTCTCTCCTTCGTATTCTCTCATTCTCCTTTTTGATCTCCCCTCTTACCTCTCTTCTCCTTTCTCTCCTGAATCGTGTTTATATTCTTTCTAACGCTTTAAAGCGATTCAACCAATCGCCTAACGAGCCAATGACGATGATATACGCGATCGTTCAATTATCTTTTCTCTTTAGGGTTGCGCGTCTCGTCTGTATACTGACCAAATTTCTTTGCTTACGTAATTCTACGAGAAGCGAGCGAGCGAGAGAAAGATGGAGAGAGAAAGAGAGAGAGATGGAAGAGAGATGGATGGACAGAGGAATAAGCGGAAAGAGAGTGGGGAAATTAATGCGAAAGCACGAAATGCGGCCACGAGATACCGTCGATCCGCACGAGTCAGAAGCCGCGTTACGTGGTCGCGTTCGCTCTGTAAATTTGCGCGGCAAAGCCGATGACGACGACGAGTTTATGTCGTCCCTACCAACATTCTCTCTCTCTCTCTCTCTTTCTCTGAGTGTGTGTGTGTGTGTATGTTTGTATGGGGTCGACTATTCTTCGTGAATCGTCGAGAGATTTATGTTTGATAAAATCGCATTCGTGAATTGCAAGTGAATTTCCTTTTTACAAACTTGCAGACGTATACACGTAGACACTTAAGCACATTGGATTTTTCAAAACAATTCGTGACACGGGATTTCCGTAAATTCCCTTCTTATGTTTTTCCTTCCCAAAGATTTAAACTCAAAACTCAGGGATAGATGAAAATTCGTCTGTGTACGAGCGTGAAATAGAGAAAGGAAGAAAATAAGATAGGAGAGGAAGCAGGTAGCGAAGGGCGGTCGACGAGACAGAGGCGAGACGGTCTCTTGCGAGGATTGATTTATTCCGGGCGATTATGTGCTACGAGAGTTAACAGAATGAGATAATAATCGGCTTCGTAAAAGTGAGATAGATAGATAGAGAGAAAGCGAGAGAGAGAGAGAGAGAGAAAGAGAGAAAGAGAGTGGAGAATATTGACTCGGCGACAGATTTGTCGCTGCTACCGGACGTCGAAAACGATTATCCGTCTAGATAACCATCGAAGCTTTCCGAGCTTTTTCGAATATATTCATGCATTCCCTACCATCGATCTTTAATTTATTCTCGGTTGTCCTGAAAAATTCTATTCTTTTCTTTTTCTTTCTTTTTTCTTTTTTTTTCTTTTTTTTTCTTTTTTCTTCTTTTTTTTTTTTTTTTTTCTTTTTGTTTTCTTTTTTTGGATACTCGACGAGGTGCTTACCTGTTACAATTTTTTTCCGTTCAAAAAAAAGAAAAAGATAAAAAAGAAAGAAAAAAGAGTAGAAAAAACAGAAACTTAAATTACGGAGAATTAAAACTGCAATTTAGTCTTAAAATTATGGCGAAATAAAAAATGAAGAAACATGTTTGCGGACATTGTCCCGAACGAGTTCTATGGAAGAATTACGAAAACGTTTCACGGATAAAAGGGAAAAACGTTTGACTCGATATCTCGGCTATCGTACGACGAGTAAGTACGATATACTCTGGTCACGTAATCGGCCGCGCCTCGCTCGACTCGATCGTTCTCGTCGAATTTTCGAGGCCGGCGACGACTATCATCGAAGGGGACCCTCGACGAAGCTTGGAAAAGGGTAGAAAAGAAACGCGAGCCCGAGGAAGAGAAAGAGAGGGTCCAAATTTCCTGGATTTTCTCGACTGGAGATCCCTTGTAAGTACACCCCGGGGACAAATCTGCACTCTCGTCGAAACGTTTTCCACACCGTGCTCCCTCCCTCCACCTTTTCTTTTTTCCTTTTATCCTTTCTCTCTCTCTCTCTCTCTCTCTCTCTCTCTCTTTTTCTCTCTTTTACTCTCCTACGAACACCAACACCGGGTAGGAGTTAGCCCAGCTTCGCTAATTTCCCAACCGTACCCCAGCTATGAGAGGGTAGCCGCACCGGCGTAATTCTACCTTACCGTCGTAGCTTTTCTAGAGGGCAAAATGAAGAAAAAAAGAAAGAAAAAAGGAAAAAAAGGAAGCAAAAAAAGAAGAGAAAAAGAAGAAGATCACGTTTTCGCAAAGACCATCTTTTGCTCTTTTCGTCCAAATGAAATTCTTCCTATCTCTCTACGTCTCGACGAATTAATCTTGTCTCGTCTCCCAAAGTCTCTCGTAGAAAATTTGATATTTATCTCATAGGAAATATGCAATTGAACGTAAGTTACAAAAAAAAAAAAAAAAAAGAGAAGGAACACCTTTGGAAAATAAAACTAACAAGTATCGTGTTACTATATAAATATAAACTTTTCCTTCGTATTCTTCCTCGTCCGTCGATACTCACGTCGCCATTGTGCAACTATACACCGAGGACTTTTCTCTCCTTTATCTCGTCCCGGGTGAAAAATCGTGCGCGCGAGATTTTTCGCGCGAGGAAGAAAGGATCACGAACTTGGAATAAGGAAAGAACAATAGATAAAAGAAACAGCGACACGGAGAAAAAGAGAGAGAGATAGAAAGAGGAAAATGCTTTTCGGGCGAAGGATAAGGTTTTCGTGAAGGACTACGGGATATCTCAAATACCCGACAAATTTTACGGCCCTCCCCGAGGAGCTTTACGAGCGGCTATGAAAGATCAAGAGAGCCGATGCTGACTCGGACGAAGGATATTTATTATCCCGCGTATGTACCACACCGAAGTGTCTGTGTTAACCCGTGAGCAGCGTACGTCTACCGATCCACGTGTCTCTCGGTGTTAGTCAAACTGTGTGCGTGCTGCTGCTTCTTCTTTCTCCTCCACCTCCACCTCTTCCTCTTCTTCTTCTTCTTATGGTTTACATATACATAGATGTGCAAGAGATTACGTCAGAACGATTCTACATGGAAGATGCATGTGTAGTAGCTAGCTAGAATGCATAGAATAAGGGTAAGAAGGAAGGGGTGCTTCGAACGGTGCCGTAGGAGCTTCTACGTGTGCCGTATAACGTATTAGACTCTGCGGTCTAATATACTCATCCTCCTTCTTTCTCTTTCTCTTTCTCTTTCTCTTTCACGTACACCCTCGCACACAAACATATAACGCGTGTTCTTTCAGACATCCTTTTCTCTTCCCTTTCGTAGACGTTCTTCCTCCTCTCACCCATGCACCCTTCTCTCTCTTTCTTTCTTTCTCTCTCTCTCTCTCTCTCTCTCTCTTTCTCTCTCTCCCTCCCTCCCTCCATCGGCACCTGCGAACGCCGGATACGCGAGCAGACGGGAAGTAATTACGGTGAAAGCGATATCGCGGAGGGTTGCACCGGATCGTCATATTCTACGACGACATAGAAGTACCTTATATTGCGAATCGTTACTGATTTTTTTTTTCTTTTTTCATCCTTCCCCCCTCCCTCCATCCACTACCACGTTTCCTTTCTCCTTCCGTAATTACCCTGACGTTTCCTTCATCTCACGTTACTGCACTCTGTATTGCGTAATACGATAGCCGGAGATGTCGAGGAATCTTAAAATTAGAAACTTCACCCATGCTCGATAATATAATACCTATGAAAGAAGAGAGAAGGAAAGTTTGAGAAAAAAATGAAACGTCTTTGTATTTACGACCGACGTGTGGCCGTATTTTCGCTCGGACTGTTCCATTTTCGGTCGCTTTGTCTCTCTCTCTCTCTCTCTCTCTCCCTTTTTCTATCGCTCTCGCTTCCTTTGCAACAACGAAAAAAGAAGAAGAAGGACAAGAAGAACAAGATGTAAAAAAGAAAAGAGAAGAGAGGAAAGGAGAAGAGAAGGGAAGGGGAAAGCGGCAGATACCAACGGTTATTTTAATGAGAGTTAAAGCCCGCGAGTAAACGTCGAATAAATCATTTCGGCGGGGCGCTAAGTGCACCTACTACGCGCAACCCTCTTTGTCCGATTCAAACTTCGCTCTCTCTCTCTCTCTCTCTCTCTCTCTCTCTCTCTCTCTCTCTCTCTCTCTCTCTCTCTCTCTCTCCCTCTCTCTCTCCGTCTCCCGAGATTTCGCGAACGTGGTGCAACGCGTTACACTATATATACTGCCTCACCCTCGCAATAAAACGTCGAACGGGAACCGGCTCACGAATATAAACGAAGATACGCCCACCCGCGATATACCGCGAGCACCGATCGCCTTCGAAATACTAACAAATTTTCTACGCCAGTTTCGTTCTCGTTGCCTTACCAAAATACTAAAATACTTTAAATGTATGTACGTCCCTGCGGTGGGACAGAAACTTCTAAAAGTAATACAAATGAAAAGAGAAAAAAAAGAAAAAAAGTCAAATCGACAAAAACAAAGTGTATTGAGAAAGAGAGAGAGAGAGAGAGATAGAGAGATGTAAATGCAAAGATGAAAAAGTTGATAACAAATGGTAGAAAGGAGAGACAATGATACGTTCATTTTCAATCGGCTCACGAAAAGGACGAGCACGAGATTTGCATAAATGTCGCATCGACGACATCGTGAGCGCGAGCGAGAGCGCGCGCGCGCGCGCAACCATATGTCGCGCGACGTTTAAAATACGGAACGAGTAGGACGTGTGTCCCTGCGAACGGACAGATACGGCACGTCCTAACGACGGTATAACGGCTCGCCTCGTTAATTGGCAAACGCGGATGATCGATGCGTAACATTATTCGGCCACAAGATCCCTCTCCCTTTACCACTATCTCTCTTTCTCTCTCTCTCTCTCTCTGTTCCTCGCACGCGTGCGCACTGAACCGCACAACGCATTCAACCCCTTCTACTCGCTCGTTCTTTTGCTCGTTCGTTCGTTCGTTCGTTCGTTCGTTCGTTCGTCGTTCGCTCGCGCGCACGCACTCACGTAAAGACACGCACGCACGCACACGATACACGCAAGAGATACGACACGCCCAGCAAGTTATTGCTTTCATTAGCCGAACAATGAAACCAATTTGTGATGATCTCCCACCCCCCACTTTTTTTACCTACTTTTTTTTTTCCTTTTATTTTTTTTTATTTTTATTTTTCTTTTTTCATCTTTTCCCTTCCACCCACTCGCATCGCGTTCCTTCGTTTTCTCTTTCTCTCGTTTGATTTCATCTTTCTCTTTACCAAACGTGCCTCCTTCAGACAGAAGATCGTTAACCCAAGATACTAGATCGACCGGATCCCTTCGACATCCTTCTTCGACCCACATATAATGTACGTGATGATTATTTGGAATCTTACGTGATCTTAAGCCTATCCACGATGATGATTTATTTCTTTCGTCGAAAGTTTCCTTACAAAGGATCATCCGAGATTGTTTGTTTTTACAAAATTTAATATCCGATGGGATAATATTTTTCCTCGATGTTTATTTATTTATTTTCTCCTTTCTCTCTCTCTCTCTCTCTCTCTCTCTCTCGAATCGTCTCGCAAGATCATGATAAGATGCTCGATCCTTACGACGAGTGATTTGTTTTTCTTCGCTTGTTACTCTTGTTCATTTTATATGTTTCCATCCCCATCTTTTCTTCTCTCTCTCTCTCTCTCTCTCTCTTCCTCTTCCCAGATTTATACTTTGCAATTTAATATGATATACCCGGTGAACTCGCGAGTCTCTCTCCCTCTCTCACCGATACCGGTAGCAATTATATGCGCGCGAAAACGATCTTATACATCTCTTATTAAGGGATCCAATTCCATTAAGTTAATGAGTACTAAACGTGAATCGTAAAGACTCGCAATTATCTCTTCAACCATGTCGCGCGTTTTAGCTCCCTTCAAAACGATTTATAAATATCTGTCAGAGATTTTGATGCATTACCAAAGGACAAAATCGATTCCATTTTTATGGATCTCCTAAAAGATTATAAAATTGTATTACATATACGAATTCACGACGCGTGATCCAATCTATCCGATTTACAATGATAATTATTCTATAGTTAGATGAACGATTTCTTATTTTTGTTTTCCTCTTTCTCTTTTTTCTTTTTTTTTTCTTTTTGTATAACAGTACCGTAATCGTTCGTGATAATGATCAGTGGTCGTGCATATATATCTAACATAAGAAATATAATCTTGAAAACGATCGTCGTAGAGAGGAGCGTGCGAATGTAAGTAAGTACTTACGAGTATGAAAATTAGCGAGGCTTAATTAAATAGGTTGTCGCGTGTTCTCCGATAGACAAGTTCGTAAATGTATACGAGCCACGCCTTCCCCTCCAGGCAGCCGACAGCGACAGCGGTGGCGGTGGCGGTGGCGGCGGCGGCGGTGGTGGCGGCGGCAGTGGCGGTGGCAACGGTGGTGGTGGTGGTGGTGGTGGTGGTGGCGGAGGTAGAGACAGAGATAGAGATAGAGACGATGGTGGTGGCGGTGGACGCTCGGCGCAAATCCCACTCGCACGTTCGACGGCACTTGGCTCGCTCTCGCCGTGAGAGGATGAATGGACGAATGCCAAGGATACTCGATGGATCGTTTCGATTTCCAGTTTATCCACTCTCGCCGGAATGGCTTCCGTATATACTATCCCCACCCTCGCATCGTGGTAAACAGCCTTGGCTGGCTCTCAAGCGAGATCGAGACGATACTCGAATTTATAGAGATAGATAGAGGGAGAGAGAGGTACCTGTTTACTAGTATCCCATCTAAATCTGGATCTAAAATTTCCTTTCAAACATTTTTTCTCGTAAAATCACCGATCGAGAGATCAGATATATATACACACTTACGTACATACATATATACGTGTGTAATAATTAAGGAAAGAATCATCTTTCGGTATATAAAATTGTTTTTACATAAAGCAGAAATTCAAAAAAATTAATATATACGTCGGATAAATTCGAAAATTACCATTAAAGACAGAGAGAGAGAGAGAGAGAGAGAGAGAGAGAGAGAGAGAGAGAGAGAGAGAGAGAGAGAGGTACTTGAGGAATTCGTTATCGTGTAAACCATAGAGCCGATGGAGAAGAACGAAATGGTCGCCCACGCGTCCTTTCGTTCGACGCTTTTGTTTTCTCTGTCAGCTCTTGGGAAATGATCAAACACGTGCTCTCTCTCTCTCTCTCTCTCTCTCTCTCTCTCTCTCTCTCTCTCTCTCTATCCAGCTTTACAAAACCTAAGCACATAAAGAGAGAAGGTGTGTACTCGAGCTCTCAAATCGCGCTCGGCCATCGACGTAACGCTCCTTCGCGCTACGTTATAATTCGAGTGCAACGTGTTTATCTAGGAAGGCGTATATACGTGCATTTACGAACGACACACACGTGCGCTCGCGTAATCATAGAACGTGCACACAAAACACGAGCTCTTATATAGACGTCTCCTCTTAGTTATTTTCAAGCAAACATTTGTTCCGATGTCTTCGATAAGATTTTGTCTTCGTATGAAAACTTGTTTTATAACAAATAGAAAACGGACGTTACGAGAGTTCCCCAAGCTCTATCAATATCCTTTATAAATCCTTCTCGATCGATCCTTTATTAATTCGAACGATCATTCTCGAATACAACAAAGAGGAACTATTTCTATGCGGGAATCGGGGATCTTTATGACAAAGGTCCTTTACAAGGCAACGTATGTTCCTAGATCGTCCAAGTGTTCCTTCGAAACGCGAGGAGAGCTCTTGGAGAGTTTCGTGGGTTCTTACGAATTGAATTAAGGAACGATTTCAAACTGGAGAGAGAGAGAGAGAGAGAGAGAGAGAGGGAGAGAGAGAGAGAAGGAGGAGGAGTAGAGGCAGAGAGAAAGAAACACGAGCCAATTCCAGATTCCAGGCCATTTAACCAACCAGTTTGCCAGAATCGTACCGTAGAACACGCACGGCACGTCGGCTTAAAGGGTCGAATAAAAGGGGCAGATTTTACCCTTCCATCGCACACATTTTCCAGAATGACCTTGTTATTTTTTATTACTCTCCTTTGTCTCGAACCGCTTTTTCACATCGATTTTATCTCTCTCTCTCTCTCTCTCTCTCTCTCTCTCTCTCTCTCTTTCTCTTTCAATAAAACGATACGAGCGATACGATTAAGAGTAAAATTTGTTCGATTCTAATCCTGAAAATTATGATCGAAAGAATAGAAATCTTTTGCTTTTCCCGGAAGTGCTAGTAAACCTAAATATTCAAGACTCGTTTAGTGATGTATAACGAGTAAGCCACCTTGGGTAATATACATGCGACCATGAGAAAAGGTTCGTGCTACTCGCAATGGTGGAGATAGGTTGGATAGTAAAGTTGTTCCATTCCTTTCTCTCTCTCTCTCTCTCTCTCTCTCTCTCTCTCTTTCTCTTGGGCCATGTATAACGTAGCCAGCAACAGCAACACCACTGTTAGGGGAATACATTTACGGTAAGTGCTCCAAGCTTGGTAGCACAACGATGCTGCTGCTGTTACTGGTGCTGGTGATGATGATAGTGGTGGTGGTGATGGTGGTAGTATTGGTACTGCTGGTGCTGGTGCTGCTGCTGCTGCTGCTACGACTGATGGCGACATAAACAAACACGTGTCTACGGATGAGACCATTTGTAATGAGAATGGCGAACAACCGTCGACGGCTATGTCGCGTCGTTTATAGCGCTCTTCGTGGCACCCATTACCTCAACCCCTTCTCTATACGTATTCGTGCATGACTGAGAAAGAGAAAGAAAAAGAGAGAAAGAGAAAGAGAAGAAAGAGAAAGAAAAGGGATCCTCACAGTAAAACGATTTTCACATTTTCGAATGACAGAAGAAGTCCTTCACAAGGCATACCTAGCATGTTTCGCGAGCTTTTTCCGTATATCTCTGAGAGAAGAGATTTATTGGCGGTGTCTCGAGCTTACTTGGATTCGATTATACTCATGGAAGCTCCCTCTCCCTCTCTCCCTCTCTCTCTCTCTCTAGCTCTCTCTAGCTCTCTCGAGTGCTCGTGTTCCCTTTAGAATCTACAGTAATGATCAACGTGTAACGCACGTACGCCGAAATATAAGAGGGGGTGAAAAAGAGAATGGGACGTAGGAAGGGTGGTTAAACGTTAACTCGCTGCAAGGTAATTTGTCGCTCGAGGAATTCCTCAGATAGTTTTGACCTTACGTCTCTCTTTAATCTATCTCGTACAGTTGTTTCAAGAGCATAAAGAAGGGAGGAAAAAAAAAAAGAAAAAAAAAGAAAGATAGACGGTGTTCTCCTACAACTAGGAGAGAATTTCTTCGTAAGTTCTAAGGACCCTCTTGCGAGTATAATCCTTATTTAAGGAGTTCTTCGAATATCCCACGAGTATATCCTTCCAACGTAACGTTAATCAAGGGAGTTATTTAATCTCTTTGGCAGCTTTGCATAGAAGCTAAAGGGACAACTAGGAGAAAGTTGGCATGATTCCCTCTCTTGGGAATTTGATAAATATTCGTAAAGTGATTTACTATGGGAACGGCTAAATGAACGTCGATAAGTTTTCAATAAAAAAAAACAAAAAAAAAAAAACAAAAAAAAAAGAAGAAAAAAAGAAATAAAATATACTTATATGCGAGAGATCTTCTTTGAAAAATTTTATCGTCATGGTTAAGATCACGGTGGTCTCTCTCTCTCTCTCTCTCTCTCTCTTTCTCTCTATTTCTTTTTCTTTAAGAAACATCCATTCGGCCATTGAGAAGATGTTCGAGCCTTCGATATATTTTGAGCGGGACAGCGTCGTTTTCACAGATCCCCAGCTCGTCGTCTCATTAACGTCGCGCGCGTAGACGGGCGCTCGCGACAGCGTTAACGCCTCGTTAGGGTTTTGCGAGCGTTCGGCGTCGCGATAGGCGCGCCGAGATAATTTATTGGCTCGTAAATTTACGCTTTCCCGAATGCATAAGCTATATCTACGTAGATGGATAGATAGATACGTACATATCGTACTTGTATACACGCGTACGTATCGAGCCTGTAGAAGTAACCTAAGAGTTTTACCGCAAATTTTATCCATGCTCGTTCGTCGATAATCTTCCTAACCGGTGCTTCGTACGGCATTCTCGCGACTTTAAAACGCTTCCGTGGGTGTTTCGTCGCTTAGATCTTTTATAGATGAATAGATAGAGAAGTTATATCTCTTCGTTCTCTCTCTCTCTCTCTCTCTCTCTCTGTCTCTCTCTCTCTCTCTCTCTTTTTCTTGCTCTTTCTCTTTCATTCTTATTATTTTGTATTTCGTTCCTTCGAAGTAACGTCGCGAGGATATCTTCTATAGAAAACGACGAGAAAGAGCATGGAGTCGTCGAAGCTATGTTGCAAAATAGCACGCGACACCAAGACTAGAGTCGATGAGAGGAGGATAGTAGAAAGGATCGAAGAAATACCAACGTCGTCGAAAAGAGAGAGAGAGAGAGAGAGAGAGAGAGAAAGAGATGGACAGAAGACGTTAAAGTCAACGACAAAGCCATTTTAAAACCGCGACAAATGCGGTTTATTGCCGGCGCTTGTTAACGAGTTTGCATATGTAAGACTCCTAAGCTTCACCAAAGAAACCTTACGAAGATATCGTCAACGATAACGATCTTAAGATCGTTCAATCGATGAGAATAACGATGAAGATACTTTTATTTAAAAATCACGAAAGTATTTGTTTGTTTGCCGAATGGAGTTTGTAAATCTTTCGAAAATTGATATTACGAAGGATGGTTTTTTTTTTGTATGTATGTATGTATGTATTTAATTTTTTTTTAAAATCGTCGTCCCTCGACAATAATACAGAGCTAATAATACGTCGAATGAAATAAAATCGTAAACGTTAGAGAACGCGTTTGTACGCGCGCAATCCTACTCTGGCGAGCATGGCTTAACGATAGCCACTTCTTCTCATTCTTCTCCTTCCCAACCCCCAACACCGACCAATTTGTAAGCCCTGTAACGCCCTTTCTTCGTCCTTTCTGTTTTTATTTACACGGCTAATCTCAAAGACACAGGGTAGATTTCAAAATCTCGTGTCGTATCTTCGATCGATCTTGTTTACTTCTTTTTTTTTTTCCTTTTTCTTTTTTCTTTTCTTTCTTCTCCTTCTCTTTTTTTATCATCATCATCATCATTATCATCATCATCGATGAAAATATCTCTAATGAAATCTCGATCGTTGATTTCTTTCGAACGTCCATCCCTATTTCTCAGATTAGCTAATCGACTCCGAACCCTTTTCGTCCTATAACATCGAAACGAACCGGATAACCTTCTCGAAAGGCACGAGCAGAAATCCCCGAACGAAAAGCGACTTCGCCGTGTGCTGCCGACAGCTGACCCAAAGGTTAATTGTCCTACCGACGAACGGATCTTCTTCTCTTTCGAGCCCTTTCCATTCGACCGCATTCCAATTTGTGTAAGCTGCAGTTAATACGTATAATGACCGTGATCTTTATTTCTTTCCTCGTATCACCTATACACATATACCAGTTCCATTTAAATTTGAATTATATTTCGTGTGGATAAGCACTAAGTTGAAATAATACTGTATTTTGCAAGGATTCATCGACGTGAAAACGCACGACGACGAATGCTTGTCGCATAAATAAAATAAAAAAAAAAAAGAAAAAAAAAAAGATCTCTTGGAAAAGAAAAAAAAAAAAAAAGAAAAAAGAAAAATGAAAAAGGCTTTTAACTTTCCAAGAGAACTCCGGAAGACTGTCATTAAATTCAAGCTCGTTAGAAACGACACGACACGACACGACACGACGCGACGACGACTACGTGGCGTGTGTTTCACGGTTCGACTGACTAGATGAAAAAGGTGTACAGTTAGGAGTTATCCTTCTAGATTTCAAAGGCAACCCGCCGCGACCCGAGTCAGGTATCAACGAAGGAGTTTAAGAAAAAAAATAAAAAAAAAAGAAATCCTATTATTCCCAGACTTTAATAACGATAACGATCTGACAATCAAATATTTGACAGTCTACGGTAAGATAGGTTAACCTTAGTGCGCTAAAATTTGACGGGTATTTAAAGAAAAAATAATGAAGAATTTCGAATTTCATTCGTTAGCCTCGTTTCGAGAGAATTGATAGATTAGAAATCGATCTCTCTCTCTCTCTCTCTCTTTTTCTCTATCTCGTTGATTCGTCAAAGATAAGCATTTAAAGAGAAAGGAAATTATAAGAACTAGAAATCTCTCATTGATGAAGCAAGCACTCTCGTTCTTCGTTAGAGAACGTCATTACTGACTCATACGAGCGATGTAACTCGATCAATTATGCGTCCTTGGTGGATACGTAGATACATATGAGTATGACGGATCCATGGGGAAACGTTGTCTGGATGGTGGTTCGAGATTGAATTAGTCTAGGCACAGCTAGCACAACACCGTTCTCCATTTCAACGAAAAGCAGCAAGATATGCGCCGAGTAATCCGTTTAAGGTGGCTAAGTGCACAAGCACGCTGCTCTCTCTCTCTCTCTCTCTCTCTCTCTCTCACCCACTCTGTGTGTCTTTGAAGAGAGTTGGCCATTTTTTCGCTTCTACTTTATGGACCGCGGAAGATACTAAGACGACAAGGATGAGCTTAATTGAAGAGTGACGTTAATTGAAGAGTAAAAATTTATGCGCGTAAGATTAAGAGACATTAAGAACTTGTCGTTGAGATATAATCGATACAAGTTGAAAGAAAAAAAAAAAAAAAAAAAAAAAAAAAAAAAGAAACGTTGTTATCGTACGAGAAAGTAGAAAGGAACGATCAAGCTAGGCCGTTAGATCTAATGATCCCGATAAAAATCTGTTCTCGAGCAATAAAATTCCGATCGAAAAGTCACATTTCGGTACTTTAATGTCCATCGCGTAAAATCCCTCGTAACTCGTTGACAGTCAACGGACATCGACTTAAACCTATCGAGCACGATCACTGATTTTCGTTGAATTTACGAAGAGGTTAAATCGAAATAAACTCTACGGTAGCGCCATAAAGTTTTCTAAGGATCCGTTCGTTCTTTTTTTTCTCTCTTTTTTTTTTTTTTTTTCTTCTTTTCCCCGGCGCCTCATTAGAATCATAGAAGAGCGAAGAGAGATCCTTTTCTTTTCGTAGGAGGTACGCAAAGGGATGGTAATCGGTAGCTCGAACGGTCCCACGAATTAAGAAAAAATTCCACGTAGTACCGGTTAACGAACCGATTTTAATTTCGAGTTGGCTCCGACGCTCACGGAATAATTAATCGAAAGCATCTTCCTCCACCTTTCCTCGAGCGAGAACGTTCAAGAGAGAATAAAGAATTAGTGGGTCGCTTTAAACAGGTTAGATACTTACTCGCCCAAAGAATTTTATCGCGAGCGTGAGAAAAGTGAACAAATTGGGGCCCCCTCGAGGATTCACCCAATTTATCATGCTTTCCCTTACGATCCTTGAGATTACGAAATTCCTTCAGAAGTTTTTCATAGAAACTTTGCCTTCCGGGGAAAAAGAAAGCTAAATAGATGATAATAACAATAATAATGATAAAAAGAAAAGGAACAAGTATAGATATCTATTGGTATCTCGTCTCGTCTCTCGTGTAAGTGGTCCAATTTAATAATTTTTCACAAATAAATTCCCATGTATAAGTCTTACGAATTTTAACGTGTAATTTAATTGTCGAAGAATTCAATACCCTTTCGGATACGATCCGTTCCTATCTCTTCTCTTCTCTTTTCTTCTCTTCTCTTTCTCTCTCTCTCTCTCTCTCTCTCTCTCTCTCTCTCTCTCTCTCTCTCTCTCTCGAAGAAACTTAGAACGGCCGTTATTGATAATTAATATTCCTTGTAATGGCACTACCGCTCGTTTCTCCTTTCCCCTTTCACTTTCTCGATCCCTTCGAGAAGCGCGAAGAAACAAACGAAGTAAAAAAGTATTCCTGTTATCCGCCGCCAACCCCTCGCCCCGCTACCACCGTGGTTCAAAGTTATTAATGCCCCAACGCTTTGGTCGCTCGTTTCGTCGGAATTTTCGCATGCGTGGGTGGTTTTGCGAAGATAGTAAAAGGCTACACGGAGTACGCACCTGCGACGATATTATTTACGGAAAAAAATGGAAGTAATAAAACTAAAAACTAAAAAAAAAAAAAAAAAAGAAAAGGAAGAAAAAGAAAAAAGAGAGAGAAAGAGAAAGACTAACAATAAAAACAACAATATTCTCGCAGTTGTGTTGGCCCTTTGAAATGATTTTCGATAATGAAGATCGATCTATCCCGATCGATACTTCATTAACAAAAAGACGTTCGATGCGATATATAACGGTCTCGTCACGCTATAATTTTGTAATGAGATTATCGTCCTACCACGATAATTATCGCGCATCTGGCAAGAGGGCCGATTGGTGGTACACGATTATCGAGAGACGAAGTGATTGGAAACGGACGAAGCACCTGCGAGAGCTGAGAATAATTTCTCCGGTATACATGGCTAATAGCACGTTACTACTACCTTCTTTATAATTTCTGAGAGGTGCCTCTCCTCTCAGTACGATACTTCCTTCGTGAGCATAGCGCCAATTTTTTTCTTTTTATTTCTCTCTCTCTCTCTCTCTCTCTCTCTCTCTCTCTCTCTTTCTCTCTTTTTCTTTTTTTCTTTTTTTTTCTTTTTTTTAACGATCATACGCACTTAAGAATATATGTACGCGTATCTTACGTTTCATTCAAGTAAGAGCATCTCATTTATCTTATGAGAAATTGATATAACAATAAGGATCGATAAATCTGCCACGTTAGTTTGGGTATCTCGAAAAATAATGGATAGATACTCTCAAAGCTAAGAGCTTCTACTTCTAAGTATCCACTTGTTACGTGCAAATTTCTACTCAAGGAATGAAGCATCTACTTCGTTCATTAACTATCCGCTTTACCCTACGTACTTTCACGATGCCTATCTTGAAATTTTAACTCGATGCTGATTTCAATAAACTTGAGAACGCAGGCACGTGCACGCGCGCGACTCCTCGATCTTATCAAGTATTTTAGTTAATAAATTTAACTCGATGCAACTTGAAACAACAATTTTCCATGGATTCTCGATCTAAGGAGAATTTTATATCGACGAAGAAAGTTCCAAGATATTCTACGTGTGAACACGTTTCTCCGTCGAATCGCTAAACTTATTTACAGAGGAAAAAAAGAAACGAACAAGATAAAAATCACGATTTTCCTTCGAAAATTCTCAAGAACGATGATGCGTGCTTACGTACTTGCGTCTGGATTGGATGGATAAGAGCAAAAAAGAACGAAAGAAATTATTTGGCAATTTTCTTAGCTGTTAAACTGAGTCTCACACGAGGCAGTTTATCTAACCACGAAGCTTACCCCAGACAGCTTTGGAGAGAATCACGTATCTATCCTTGTCACACCTATTTTTCTTCGCGTTTATAGTTGGATTCTAGTCACGAACACGATCTAACTATATATATATATATATATATATTTTTCACGTCGAATAAAATTGTTCTCGTAGGAAAACCGAGGTAGAAAAAAAATTATTGCAAATCGGACGATGCAATTGCGTATAAGAAGAAGAAGAAGAAGAAGAAGAAAAAGAGAAGGAAGAAGAAGAAGAAAAGAAGAAAAAAAAAGAAAATGAAGAAAAAGATCAACGAAATAAAAGTCACGTTTAACTTAAGAAAGATCTTGCTTTGGATTTGGCCGAAAGAAAAAAGAAAAAAAAAAGCGTAAATCAAAGGAGAAGGAAAGATTCAGCGCGATATCCTGAACCTGAAACAGGTTCGAACTGTCGAGCATGCGCCTTCGATGTCCTGCAACTTTTTATTTTTGTTTTTTTTTTGCCTTCTTCTCATCGTACGATCCTTGTACACCCCATAGTGTTTCCTTTTGTTTCTTCGTAAAGGGTAAACTTCGAGTCGTTAGTACAAAACGAGCTGGAGATTAAGTTGACGAGATTCGGGATAGTGAGAAGAGAATGATGCGACTGCGATAGGACGAATGTCGGAGAAGAAAAGGGTGCGAGAAATATCTTAGCTTCTTTAGAAGAAATTCACCGAAGAAAAGGGAGAAGATATAACTATGCAAAAATGATCCACTCTAAATGATCTTTTTTCATCTTTTTCCTTGCCGAACTTTCTAAACTTTCTTACATGAAATAAATTAGATAAATTATCTCAACTTATCGATTCTAACTGATACGATAATTATGAAATATCTATTAAAAATATCGATTTTTACAAAAGGTTAAATTCGCTTTATGGAAACACCGAGTTATTCAAAGAAGAATCCACCTGTTGATTTTTCTCTTTCACGAAAAAAGATACAATCGAAAGGAAGAAAGAGAAAGAGAAAGAGAGAGAGAGAGAGAGAGAGAGAGAGAGAAATAGAAGGAGATAATGTCGTGATCTTAAATACCGATCAACGATCCGATCTAACGACGATTAATCTCTAATTGCAGCGATCGCCTTCGCTACGAAAATAACTCGAAGAAGAGGCGGCGCGGCATGGCGCGGCATGGCGCGGCCTGGCTGAGGCAGGAGAGCTTAATAACAGGAACCGATCGTGGAATTTCAGACGGTGGCTGAACGAGGTTATTAACTATCTCGTGGTTATCTGATCGACCCGATGCACGCTCTCCTAGAGAAACTCTCAACTACACCTTTTTCCTTAGCCATTCTCTTCTCGATGCTCACCTTCATGCTCGCAAGATGTTTGACGAACATACTTGTCTCACTATATATATATATATATATATATACACATCATATATCAATGAAACGCTATAGTTACAGCCGATCGTTTCATCCTTTTTTTACAAACGTCGAATACTTTATAATAGATTTACGAGATTGTGATCGCAACTTTCAACAACAAGATACAATAAAAGTTTCTACTATTTTTCCCCTTCTTTCTTTTTTTTTTTTTTTTTTTTTTATTTTCTTCTTCTTTTTTTTCTTCGCCTTTCCTTTTAGTTTTTCTCTTTCATTTTTCGTTTTTTTTAACGGAATCTCGAACGATCGACAATACGAAAGAGAACAGACAGACAGACAGACAGAAGCAATAACGAGGGTAAGGAAAAGAAGCGAGAGATAATTCGATTTCGATTCGACAAGCGACGCGCACTTCCAACGCTAACGATTTATCCGGAAAGAGGGAAGATTCGCCTATCTCGATTTCTACTTTATTTCGATGTTCTCTCTCCTTATTTTCTAACGTCGAAGCGCGATAGAGCGAATTGCGGTCAATAAAAATCAATTCGAATTGATACAGGCGCGCTCGTTCGAAAAGAAGGGGCCTTGAGAGCCAAATAAAAAGGAAACGAGAATGGAGTTATCGGAGAATTCGGAGGCGAATCGAACAAATTTATTTCTTAGAATGTTCGTGATGTAATCGACGATATTCTACGATGCTCGAAAACGTGTGAAGTTAAAACACACGTGAGAGATTAGAAATAAAACAGAAAGAGAGAGAGAGAGAGAGAGAGAGAGAGAGAGAGGAAGAATGAAGACAAAAAAAACGGTAAAACGTTAACAAGAAGCTCGAACAAAGCTGTTCAATGCACGTAGATACATAGCTAGATATCTTTTCTTCCTGGTTCGAATTATTGGGTCGAGAAGATTCTTCTTCTTCTTCTTCTTCTTCTTCTTTTTCTTCTCTGAGAGAGAGAAAGAAAGATGGAAGAGAACTTGGTGTAAAAGGGTCGTAAAAATTGCAAACCCTTCCTGATGCTATTCTCTATACATCTTTTCTCTCTTTTTCTCTATCCTTTCTTTTTTTTTTTTTTCTTTTTTCTTTTTCTCCATTGCTTCATCGGTGCCTACCTACGTAGCTTCATACTTGTCTTTCAATTATTCCGTTATTTTCAAGAAGTCACGAAGAAGAACGTCGGAGTATCGTGCTCTCGAGGAGACGAACGAGGGAAGTTACGGCACGAATTCTTCTTTTCGAACCCACACTCTCCTTTTTCTCCTCTTTTCCTCCTTCAGAATTCAATGGACGCGAAGCGATCAATGAGACGACGTTCAACGTTTCTATCTATCTCTTTTTCTTTTCCTTTTTCTTTCTTTCCTTTTTTCTTCCTCTCTTACGCTCGCATAAGAATCTGTAAAAAAGAAAAAAAAAAGAAAAAAGAGAGAGAGAGAGAGAGAGAGAGAGAGAAAATACAAAAAGTTGGTGATGCTGCCGTCGCTCGTATAAAAAAGAGAAAGAAAGAGAGAGAGAGAGAAAAAATATATTTCCACTAAGTGAATCCGAAGAAATTGTCGTCGTTCGTTAATGCGAATGACCCTTGAACTAACTTTCTCTCTCTCTCCTTTCTTTTTCCTCTCTCTCTTTTCTCGCTCCTTCACCTCCCGAATGAATAAACTCGAGACTAATTATCCCAATAAGTAGGAGAAAAAGAGAGTCTCGCCGTTTTGTACTTTCCAAGAAGTTTAGTAATATTAATGAACGAATCGACCAATTGAAAATTTTCCTTTCCCAACATGCAATTATTCCCTTTGATAACAATTTTTAATGCCATTGAGGGACGACGAAAAGAACCGAAATTCTCTCTCTCTCTCTCTCTCTCTCTCTCGGTCTCTTTTTCTTTTTCTCTCTTCTCCTCTTTCTAAACCTGACTATCTCGATAACGCGAAACAATTGCATTAATCGGTAAATAAGAACGACTTGGCCCTGTTACAGAGTGCAACTGCAATCTCCACGCGAGAAAGTGCAGATTCAACATGGAACTTTACAAGCTGTCGGGCCGTGTCAGCGGAGGCGTTTGCCTGCAGTGCCGGCATTTTACAGCAGGAAGGCACTGTCATTATTGCCGAGAAGGTTACTACAGGGATCCGGCGAGGCCGATCACGCATCGCAAGGCCTGCAAACGTAAGTACACTCCAGAGACAATGCTTACATGTAAATCCAACGACCGGCAATTCTCCCTACCTCTCTCTCCCTTTTTCCACGTTCACCCTTCCACGTCCCCCACCTCTCCTTTCCTCTCCCTTCTCTTCCCTTTCCTTCCCTTCACTTCACTTCCTCCAATTCCCCATGGACTAATCGTGGAAATCGCACGCTTGCGAACATCGAAATTACCGGCGAGCTTAATCACGATCGCCCGCGATCGCATTAGCATAATCCTTGAGACGCTTAACCGTTATGCGCGAACAACAGTACAGAGGAACGACAATACGATTTACTCGGCCGTTCCCCGATCATTTTCCTCCATTTATTCATTCCATTAGCTTATACATTTTTCTCTTATGAGCAAAACAACGTGTGTACCCGACACACAAGAATGCCTATAACACATCATATGAATATGTTGTATGCACATTACAAGTAAGTGGGTTGGCATACTTGGATGGCATGTAAGTTGTGCAATCGCTGTCTCTCAATAATAATAATAATAATAATAATAATAATAATTTGAAAAACGTTTCAATGAAAAATATTTCGATAAAATTAAGAAAACATTTCTAAACTAAGAAAGGAATAATTAGCTGACTCGTACATTGTCGATCGTTAAATCTCGTAGATGAACTATCGAGATAAAACGAAAGCTTAAGAGAATGAGAATTCATCGAGGAATCGAAAACGCGTACCTTTTCTCGGCGGACTCGACATCAGGAGAAAGAGAGAAATAGATAGATAGATAGACAGTCAGACAGACAGACAGACAGATAGACAGAGAGAGAGAGAGAGAGAGAGAAAGAGAGAGAGGGAGACCGAGGGACTATTACCATTCGTCTCAGTCGTTTCTCGGTACTGTTACAAAGTGGTTACCAGCTGAGCAACCCCCTAATCTCAGTGCATTCAATTTATGTACGTTTGTCTAGGCCCACAAACCGCCGCTGGGATAACGATCTCTCTCTCTCTCTCTCTCTATCTCTCTCTATCTCTATCTCTATCTCTATCTCTATCTCTATCTCTATCTCTATCTCTATCGCTTTCTCTTTCTCTCTCTATTTCGCTCTCTCCAGCGGGCGCGAGAAAGCACGCCGACATATTCACGCTCTCTCCTTCCTCGTGTTGTATACATAGACTCGTACCACGAAGGACAGAATCGTTGTCGTTGTCGTCGTTCTCTTTCTTCTCCTCCTGTCGTGCCATTGCATGCCACGCCAATGCATACATGCATATATGCATGCACATATATATCTACATGAGAAGAGAGAGAGAGAGAGAGAGAGAGATGCTTATATATTTCGCGATGTACACGGCGCCATTGTAATACGGTAGATTTGTTGTCCATGAAACTCCTTCTCATCTTTCTCTCTCTCTCTCTCTCTCCCTCTCTCTCTCTCTCTCTCTCTCTGTCACTCTCTCCATGTTCCTTTCTTCGTACGATAAATAAATTAGCAAAAGAGGACGAACGTCCTCTCGCAAAGATCGTCCCATGATCTATACCGATGATTTTACTTAGAAAAAAGAAATCCTTCATCCGCGATCTTTCCTATTCTATCAGCCTATTCGGGAGAATTACAAATGGGCAAATTTCAAATAGACAGGGTAAAGAAGAAGAAACGAAAGGATACAGATAGTTAAACATAGATGCTTCGAGCGATTCGATGCATCTGCCACCGCTCTCTTCCTTTTCATCTTTCTATTTTTCTATTTTCTATTTATCATTTTCGTTTTTAATTTTCTTTTTTTTCTTTTCGTCTTTTACCAAATGAGACTTTTAAATGATATTATCGCATCTTAAGGAAATTATACGTAATTGAAAAAATTTTCGTAATATCGTTATCGTCGCTCGTATCATTACTTCGAAAGAGTAATTCGTGTTAATTAAAAACGAATCCGATAATAGTTTTTAATCGGTTTTTAACGCACGTAAAATACTTAAGACAAATTCAATCAGTTTCGGTCCTCGTTACGTACAATTTTCACTTGACCGAATCGCAAATCCATTGACCGATCGTAGTAGTAATTAATGGTACGCGTATCGGAGAAAAACACGGCGTTGTTCTACGTCGGATTAATTCGCGGTCGATCCTCGGATTCGAATTACCTGAGCGTGATTAATTCGCCCTTCTTCCGATATATCTCCAACAACCAACATTAGATCGTTGAATCTCGCGTGACGCGGTAAAATAGAAATGATGAATACGTCGATCGTTTCAATGATATTTATGGTTTATCTCGCGTCGCTCTTATCTTGACTAGCGTTCATTATTATTATTATTACTATTATTATTATTATTATTATTATTATTGTTATTAGTATTTTACTATCCGTTTACGTTTATTATTTCCATGCTATTTCATATACTCGTTTATTATCTCTCACTCTCTCTCTCTCTTTCTCTGATGTCGATCCTTTTACAGAAAGGGAGAGAGAGAGAACAGCTTTTACGATCGATTCCATCGCAAAAAGAGAAATAGAAAGAAAAGTGGGGGAAAAAAAAAAAGAATATAGAAAGGAACGAGTCCGACGTGGTACGGCGAGGAAGAAAATTCGGTCGTAAGCATATTAATTTATACGAACGTCGTTTTAAGGGCTGGCGGCGACCCACGCGAGAAAAGAACAGTTCTCTGTCCATAGCGAACGCCTTCGAACGTCTAGGACTAATTTATGAAAGTTATGCCGTCCTAAGACGACCTTAAATCTTCTTTTCGTGCCGTGGCTCGGTTCGCGGTGAGTGTCGTGTCTCGTTGTTATCTTAACGACTGCCATGACTGCTAACGAGAATACAGACTGTTCGTTATCTCGACGGCGAGAGCACGCGCAGAGACCCTCTCGGCACGACACTCTCTCTCTCTCTTTCTCTCTCTCCTCTCTCTCTCTCTCTCTCTCTCTCTCGCGTGCGCTCGCGCGCGTGTTTTATATGCCATCCAAGAGACACACCGGCGAGTGAGCACAAGCTCCAAGAAGAAGCGAGTTTTCTCTTCTTATTCTCGAAACAGAAGAATAGACGAAAAAGAAAGGAAAAGGAGGTTGGAGGAGGACTATGAATTGCTAGAATAGAATGTTGTTAATTACGAGAGCAAGCAAAAAGGACCTCTTTATTCTCGTTCACAAATGAGACGAGGAAATAACAAAACGTTTAATTTCCTATTTCGTTTGTCTATCCTGTCTCTTCGTACTTTTACAAAGTAGGTAAAACAAAAAAAAAATGAAAAAAGGAAAAAAAATTAATTGACAGACTTGTAACACAGGAGAGACATGCGCGTGCCGCTAAGAGATAGAGATAGAGATAGAGAGAGAGAGAGAGAGAGAGAGAGAAAGAGGAAGAGGGAAAGTGACTGAGGGGGAGAGAGAGAGAAGATACTCACCACGTCCAGCGATATTAGAAATTCCCCTCTTATTTGCGTAGCACGCGCGATCATACTAGAACGATAGGTTACGAACGACGTATCCATTCCCCCCCGATAACGTTCGCCCTGTGTTTACTCAAACCACAGTGGCACCCTCGGGCAAGGGTTGCTTCTCAAACAGCAGTATCGGTCAGCAATCGGAGACCTTCGCGGTCTCCCTTCGGAAGCTTTCGGCCCTCGGGCGACTCTTCCGTTCTCTCAAAAGCTTCGAATATCTCCGCCTCGAGATTTTACGCGATATTAGATCGTCAAGGATAACTCCAAATGAAGTTTCTCCATTCGATAATAGGGTAGAACAACGAGCCCTTTAATATCGTTAGTAGGTGCTTCGATATTCGATGTCGATTCCCAAATGACATTTCCCTTGGACTCTATCGAAACTTGATTCATCCTTCGCGCGGAACAAGAAGAAGAGTATGAAGGAGAAGAAGAAGAAGAAGAAGAAGAAGAAGAAGAAGAAGAAGAAAGACATCGTCGTGTCTCGGCGAGCTATTATTTCGCATTAATTAAATGTCGTAGAGAAATTGAATTCTCTAAGGTACCGATAAGCAACGTCGCTTCTTCGTTACATTCGAGGGAGCTTAATGCGTCTAGAAACTCCTCTCTGGAAATCCAATCGGGCTGCTTTCTTATTCTTCCGATCGATAAATTTTCTTTTGCACGAGAGGAAGAGAAAGAGGTCGAATTTCTCGTAAGAACGTATCGATATCTTTGCACCATAAGATCCGTGTAGTACACGCCTAGAAAGGTGCTTGAACCCGATACAGAGTGCAAAGCTTTCCTCTCGCACACTCGGCACGCGTTAGCATATTCATTACTCGGCACTTAGCAAGGACTTAAGCCTTTAAAGCTTGCAATGGGATCAGTATTATTAGTCTCCCTTCCTCAATCCCTTACTACACGAACATTCTACCTTTCTATTTATAACTAAATACTTATTACTCCTCTCTCTCTCTCTCTCTCTCTTCCTTTAATTCTTAAACAGAAATGAATATTACTTCGAATCGAGTCTACAAAAACTATCGAATCTCACTTGATTATGTACGGTCGATAGCAATTTTCTTTTGCTCTTATTTTCTTTTCTTTTCTTTACGAGAATCGCGTGATATAAAATCTCGTTGAAAATTTTATTAGGGTGAAGCCCTTTGCGAAAAGCCACAAGTATTTAGTTACAGCGTGGAAAAAGAAATAGAAATAGAGAGAATCCGTACCCTCTGGCCTATCTTCTTTGAAATTATTCGCTCGCTCTTTCGCCGCTCGGTACATATATACATACATACATACATACATACATACATACATACATATAACGGCAAGCCTTCGGGGTGGCTTGTTATCTGCATTTACCCTACCTCTCCTTAAGCCCCGTCTAACCTTCCTTTTTTTTTTCTCCGACTCTTCGTATCGCCCTTGGTGCACTTCGTTGCACGTTAAAGCTTACATATACAAACTGACTCTGGTACGTCTAACGGATCCACCAGAATATTAACGCAAATAAAATTTCATTTTTATTAACTCCTTTGTATTATTTCTATGTGAGAGCAGAGAATTAACATTCTGCAACAAAATCGTTTCAAGTTTATTTTGGGTTTTAAACTCAAGTATATATACTTTTTTGCGAAAGGAAATTAAGATGTTAATACGATCAAAGTGGTAAGAGATATATAATTTCATCAGCTACAAGGATTATCGATCAAATTCGATCGACAAGAACGAAGGCGAGAACGGCAATTCAATTTACTCGTCGAAAGAAATAAGTAATAATATTTATCCGAGTCGAATAACGTGATTCGATTACGCTTTTAAAGGAAAATTGATAACAACGAGAACGTTGTTGGATAATTTCATAAGATAATTGTTTACACGTCTCTTTACTACGAATCGTATTATCGCATTCGTTAAAATTATATTGTAAGTTTGTAGCTAATTCGAGATAATCGTCGCCATTAATAATCGCGTCTAGCGAGTTCTTTGAAAAACGGTCGAGAAAGGCCAAAGAATTTCGTTAATCAGATTAAAGCAATTATCCTGACGAGTTTTGAGTTTTGCAACTTTCTGTATAAAGGATACCGAGAAAGATGACGAATCGTTTTAGAATTTGAAAGAGGAGCTTAAGGTTAAAACTTTTTTCTTGTATTTTCTGAATAATCCAACTTTTCTATAGTATTCACATAAATTCGAATTATCCGGACAAGCTGTATAAACATAAAAACCGACGAACTAACGGCTGAGAAAATAAGGAATTCAAAGGAATTGCGAAAATTTTGAAGAAATTGTAAAGATACAAAAGATCGATAGAATAGTTAAAAACAGACGCGAGGAATACCCGACGTGTTAAAGCCGATGCTGTGTGAATTATGAATCATGCGTCCTTCGATCGTAATTTCTAATCGCCCGATGTCCGATGCGCGTGCTATTCGTCAAAACGCTTTAAAAACGAAAGAGAAATAAAACTCGACTTTTAATCACGATACGTACGATCCTGCCTAGACTTATAATCGAGTTTAACGTTATTTTCTATTTTTTTTTTGTCGTTTGTTTTTTTACTTCTATTTTTTTCCTTTTTTTTTTTCTATTTGTTAAGAATATCGCAAAAACATGTTTGTTGTTCGTGAATCTCGTGATATTTTCCAACTAAATCTCATCCAACGAAGATATTATTATTTTCGCGAATAACGTGCCGCATTGTCCGGCCTATAGTTTATTTTGCACGCAATTTCCTCGTTTCCTTCGACACACCTGTTGATTCCATAAGTACACGTCGCGTTTGAATTTTTATTCCGCCATTAGAACCTTTGTCGTCGATAGATAAAAAACGATAACGTGAGGAAAATTCAAGTGGTGTCGTTAAAACGTCAAGACGATGACGCGCATGCATAATTTAAAGTTGATTTACACAATTTACGGGCGCGAGCCAACGTTCGATTCGTTAAGATATGACGTACGAGGAAGAAGGGAATTTATTTCAGTGCATTTCTCAAAGTTAATTTATGATATAGATTGATAACAGAACATTTGTAAAACCGTATGAAATATGCAGCCATCGGACCGGTAGTAAGTTAGATAATTTCGTTTATAATAGATCGCAAATAATATGAATTTTGCAGGGCTCAATACGATCGCTTCGAGGTTACCGCATACGAAAAGAAGGCCCAAAGATTAAGATAAACATTTTAATTGATCGCGTTTAATGAATCTTCCTTTCCACTCGGCCGCTCATTCAACGAAGATGTATCAACCGCGATACGACCGTATCTTACCGGAGAAGAAGGATCGGCTTGATAAAACGTATCTCGAACATTTCCTTACACTCATTTTCTGTATTTTTTTTCTTCTTTTTTTTTCTTCTTTTTTTTCTTTTTTAGATATAATTTGTACACGTTTGAACACGCACAAACTATATCTCACAATGACTACGTTAATAATAATTAATAAATATAATCAACTTGAGAAATTATAATCGAATTTTTTATCCTCGATATGAGCGATACCAAAGGAATTTGAATATTTTTACTCGATTATTTATACAATTTTACGACGATAAATTCAACGCACTCGTTTTAATCGTAAATCGAAATTTAGGATGAATAAATTACGTGAAACGACTTAGATCGAAATCCCTCGATCTAATGGAAAATTATTATAAATTGAAACGATGAAAATAGCAACGATCTCAATAAAGAAAAATGAAATCATTATTGTTAGGACAAAGAAACGTTCCAAATGTTTAAATAAAATATATTTATCGATTATATTTTCTATGATTAAAATTAATTTTGTTATATGAATGAGAAAAATAACAAGGAGAATATAATAATTACTTTAATACTTGTATACCTATATTACTATACCGTTAATAAAAATCCAAATGATGTTCTCGCTAGTGGATATCGTATTACACTGAGAACTGATAATCTCTTTCGTTCAATGTGAAGCCGAACGCTCGACAATGTTTTGTTTACATTCTCGCGCGAGAACGAATTTCCTAGAAAATATACATCCACAATAACAACCAATTAGATTCGCGTTCATAATAATAACTAATTTCTCGTTACGAAGAAATATCTCAATATCTCTAAAGGTAAACATATTTGGATATATTGAAGATCAATTAAAAATAAATAAAATGAAATATTAAAACTCACCAATGTCCTCGTGAATTTTATCGGATCTACATGCGTATATACATAATCGATTATTCGTTTCGACAAAATATCAAACGCCACGAGAACGATTATATTTTAATTTATCATTTCATTTCTTTATCGACGGCACGTAAGCATGTAGACATATTTTACGTAACAGACAATATTTCATTCTCATTAAATATTACTTCCGATAAAGAGTTGCAACTTTGGAAAGAAGATAATTTTTTTACTATTTCAAAAAAGAGATCAACATAAAAAAAGAAAAATATATATATAAAAAAAAAAAAAAAAAAAAAAGAAAAAACGACTTTTCACGTTCGTTCACGCCGAGTCACGAGTCACATACATATGTACATATCTGATCCCCTAATAAAAATGTATTCCGAAAATAACATGTCGGAAATGTTTACTTGGGGCAGATAGGGGAGGGGGCGGGGGAGAGCGAAAAAAAAAGAAAAAAAAGAAAAAAAAGAAAAACAAGAAAAAAAAAGAAAGAAAGAAAGAAAGGAAGAAAGGAAAAAAAAATGATCGATTACATATGAAACGACTCTAATACAATAAGGCTTAATAAATGCAAAGGAAATAAAGAAGGTAAAGGTACGTTCGCTCGCACACCTGGCAACAAGAAAACATTCGCCCGGATGTTACCTTCGCGGCGTGTAACATCGGCAGAACGAAGGAGGAGAAGATCTCAGAAGAGATGGAGAGAAATAAAGGAGAGAAATTCAGACGAGACGGAGACGGTGTGATACGGGGAGGGATCGGACGGCGGGAAGGAGGCAGGTGTGGGGGAGGGGGAGGGGGAGGGGGCAATGGAAGAACACGAGGGCAAGAAGGATAGGGAGAGATAGGAGAATGTAGGTGGGTTTCGTGCGAGATAGAGAAAGAGAGAAAAGATAGGAGTACTCGCAAAGAGTAAGAAGCGCATTATGCGCAGCCGAGGTGCAGGTTGCAGGCTTACTTTTGTTTGAACACGCAGGTCCCTCCTTCTTTCTATCCTCCTCCATCTCTCGCTCTCTTTCTCTCTCTCTCTCTCTCTCTCTCTCTCTCTAACTATCCTTCTCTCGCTTTCTATCTTGCTGCTGCATGCTTATGCGTATCTCTCTGGCGTAGCCCGCGAGTTGAGGAGGCACTGTTTTACGTGTGCGCTGTGTACCCCGAGGGGCACGTGGAATTTATGCGTGTGCGTGTACCCGTGTACGTGCTGAAATTTATACAGGCGTTCCACGGGAGATGCTCTCGTAACAGAGTGTAAGAGAGAGATAGAGAGAGAGAGAGAGAGAGAGAGAAAGGGGAGTGGAAGAATAGCATCGCTTTCAAAGCAGAGAAAGAGAGAGAGAAAAGAGGATGGTGGCTTCTCGATCGACTTCTTTTTTGTTTTTTGTTTCTATTTTTTTTTTTTCTTTTTCAAGCTTCCTTCCTCGCCTCGGGATCGAAGAGAGAAGAAGAAAGTGCCGGGGGAACAGAGAAATCGAATCATGGTAGTATAGAGGTCCCGAACGAGTAACGGTTTCGTCGGCTCGTGAATCTAAAATCACACGACAGAATTTTCAAGCTGTCGACGAAAGCATTTACCTTCTCCCTTCCTTACCTTAAAGATCGCGCTTTTTTTTCCTTTTTTTTTTGGGAGGGGGGGGATCGTTAAACGTTTAGACCGAGTCGCTCGGATTTACGTGTATCTCATATTTAACGATTAAAATTGTTATAGGAATAAAGGACGATCGTTTCCTTTGTATACTTTCGACGGACTGAAAGAAAAAATTCGAAGAAATGATTATATAATACAACGTGCGTGTGCATGTAAATAAACGAATTAAAGACTAAATTATATTTTGCAAGTAAAAATATTTAATATACCAAGGAAAAGAGCGAATCCTTCTAGGTTGAACATTCTCTTGGATGTGCCTTTATCGAGAGAGAGAAAGAGAGATAGCGAGAGAGAGAGAGAGAGAGAGAGAGAGAGAAAGACAGGAGATGCATTTACTCGGGTGCGTGCAACTCCGTAGCTGGATGCACTTACGCGATGCAGGTACACGTAATTGCGCGCATAATTTAAGGGCGCGCCGCGGCACGGATATATGACTCTCGAAACGCTTTGCTCGCGCGCACGTTGCCTCGAGAGAGTACATACAAGACTCCAGAAGGAAGAAGAAGAAGTAGAAGAAGAAGAAGAAGAAGAAGGTAGTTGAAAAGAGAACGAGATAGGTCGAGGAGAAACCGGCACTTTAAGAAAACCGATCCTTCCATTCATCAAGCGACGATTAAATTGATAGCTCGGCACCACGCGAGCACCATACTCGAGCTGTTGTAAGAAACTCGAGTTCGTTTGCCTCCGAGTTTGCGAGAATCTTCTCTCTTCTCTTGTTTCTTCAATGAAAGGCGAAAAAGAGAAAGCGTATTGTTCGAAGGTTACTAAGAGATGAGACACGCTCAATGTCGTTTCTTAAAATCTACGAATAAAAATGACTCCTCTTGAGGAATATTATGATCGTTAAAGATCTCAAATAGGTCGGATACGTTCTCTTAAAGTAAACTCAATGGCTCGTCGAGTTGGCGAAAAAAATTTGACATCATTGCTAATGCGGTGATTTCGAGGCGACTGTATTTCGTCGAGCTAATGAAGCGAACGAGGATGCTATAAAGAGAGAGTAAGAGAGAGAAAGAGAGAGGCGATTCCTTTTCTCTCACACGCCGGACACGAGGCGTTGCCTTAATTTAGAAACAATTAAGGCAACGATACTGCATGCAAATATACCCACTCCTACCCGTTGGGTTAACCTCTTAATAGCTCGCGCTACTCTCAATTTACGAACGATTAAACTTCCAGTACACACGACCGAGCCCCCGTGAAGATCTGCGCGCAAGCGTTTCATTCGAGATGCTGCGCTAGGCAACATCCACTTTAATGAGTATATACATTTTACGTTGGAAGTTAAATAATCGCGTCGCTTAGGACCTCCGGCGTTTTCGATCTTCCTCCTCCTCCTCCTCCTCCTCCTCCTCCTCCTCCTCCTCCTCCTCCTCCTCCTCCTCTTCCTTCTCCTCGTTGTCGTCGTAGGTCTTCTCTCGAGACGCTTGAATTTGCAAACTAGACTGAGCACGTCGTCGTCGGTAAGGCCCCTAGATCTTCTTCAGCCGCTCTCAAATATTTATTCCCCTTCCCTCCATCACCACCACCACCATCACCACCAGCACCTTCACTTTTCCCCCATGACGAAGAAGATTGTCGGAGAAGTTTAAACGAAATCTACCATCTTGGTTGAAACATTAGCGGTTTTTTCTGGAGAGAAAAAAAAAAGAATAAGAAAAGGAAAAAAAAAAAAGAAAAAACAAAAAATAAAATAAAGTTCTTCCGAACGTTCCGAAAGCAGCACAAGAAGCTTGTTTAGGAAAAATCAAAAATCCTTCCTTCTTCTTCTCGACGGCAAAACGAACTTTGAACTATTTTCAAGCTCGTTGACAGGAATACCTTTTACCGTTTGTTTTTTATCGTCCATCAACGGCCCGGATTTTCGTAACAAAACGCGGGCGACGTCGTTGGAACGAATCTTTACGCGAAGCAGAAGAGGTAGAAGAAGAGGAGGAGGAAGAAGAAGAAGAAAAAGAAAAAGGCCCTGTTAAAAGGGATAGGGGGCCCGAAAGCCACTTAGGATCAATTAGCGTACGAGGCCAAGGGGTATACGAAAAAAGGATGGAATCTGAGAAAAAGTTAAGAGAGTAAGAAAGAGAGAGAGAGAGAGAGAAAGGGAGAGGAAGGGCGGAGTCGTGTAAGGCTGCTGGGGCCCATGAATGAAGACGTCATCGCCCGTAGTTTTGATTGGACGAACGAAGAGCGCCTGGAATACGAGACGTTGACGAGTGAAAAGGGACCTGGACGAGTCGACGAGAGCTACGCCGTGGGTCCATGAAGGCAAGAGACGAGAGAGAAAGAGAGAGAGTAGAAAAGCCATAATAAATACATGGGAGGTATAATGGAACGAAACCTGATAGCCGGCTCTCCGTGTCTATGGTGTCGCGTGGCGTGTCAATGTAATACTCACGAATGAAAAGTCGAAAACCCATAATCATTGGAAGTTCTCGCTTTTAAAAACAATCTCTTGTTTTCCCGTTTCTTTGGAGTATGGTAAACGTCACTCGTTGATCTTTCTTCCGTTCCTTCTAAATTTCCTTTCCTGTCTCATTATCTTATCAACATGTTTTTATCTGGAATTCAAATAAGTATATATATATATATATATATATATATATATATATACGCGTGCGTGCGTGTGTTAATTATTAATTATTCTCGTAAATATCTAGTTGTTATACGTAAATTAATAATTAACGAAAATAATTTCAGTACCATATATATATATATATATATATATATATATCCGTCATCGTTGAAAAAAAAATTTTCAAATGAATTACTGTGAAAAGATCGGTTTAATAGAGCTTTTCCCTTTTATAAAAGCACCCGTAGGTACGAGTATTTCGCGTGAGCACAGTTACAAGATGCAAATTTACAGGGTAGCTCTCGATGAAAAGAGAACGAAAAAAAAAAAAAAAAAAGAGGAGAGAGAGAGAAAAAAAAGGTTCTGTGCAAAAGCAGAGAGAGAGAGAAAGGGAGCAGGGTCTCTTCGTTTACGCGCGTTTGAAGCCCTGCCTCCTCTCGCAGGGCCATTGAAGAGCGTCTCTTGAAACGACGCTGAAGCTTCGTACCCAAGGTGAACGGCACCGTCTCGAGAGTCGATGACACAATATCGGCGGACTAGAAGAGGACATTTTTCTGAGGGGCCGATCGATGAATCGTGCCGAAAGCGCGGCTGGCGAGTACTCTCAAAGAAATAAAGATCGGCACTCTATCGGCTACGATATCGCGCATAGCTTATCGAAAATATTTATATCAATTTCAACGTCAAAATATATATATATATATATATATATGTTTATGAATATAAAGAAAATAAATCAGGCTCGAGCGTTATAGGATTTTTTATTCCTGAAAAATGTATTCCTATGGGATCGGACGCGATCCGATGAGACTATTTTCCTTTCAAACCCGATGATAGAGTGGCGAGAACGCAGAGAAGGATCTCTCATGAATATTTATGCATGTTCACCGCCGTGGTCCATCGGTCCGCGATCGCTTTGATTAACTTCGATCCGTCGATGCGTCGAAAGAAAATCCTATGTTCGATCGTAGACGCGTTTGTATGTATATATATATATATGTATATATGTATGCGTTAGAGCGCGTATAGGCGTCGTAACACCGACGCGCTTTTCCCCGGCACTCGAGGCGCGGCGAATCGTCGTGTACGGGCAACTCGTGTAAAAAAGCCTCTGTCATGAATATCTTCCTTCAAGGATGACTTATACTCGCAAATGCGCATGTATGCCTTATTGCCTCGAAAACAGTCGTCGTCTGTTCTACGCTCGCTAAAGAGCATACAATCGATAATGCATCTGGATAGAATCGATCTCGATGAAGAAATACGAAGAAGGTTCGACGTTAAAAGAAAACCCATCGTGTGTCCTCGAATATACATTATTAACTATTTCATTTCAATGACGGCCTTGTCTTACCGTAGAAAATATAATTAAAAGGTAAGCCATTGAACGATTTAAAAAATACTGATTTTCATTTTCGTATCGTCGACTCTCTTAAACCTTAAGTCGAACGATTTATCGTATCAATTGGATCCTAAATTGGAAAGTCAACGATTGAATAGTTCCAAAAGAAATTTAAAAGGAATGCGTATCCATGAGATCTATTGTATCCTTTTCCATCGTTCCGGTTTCCCTATTTAGGTTAATGCAACCCAGAAATGCGTTCGAGGATACGCGTATACGTTAACGCGTACTCTGACGCCCGTATTTTCCTCCTCCTCCTCCTCCTCCTCCTCCTCCTCCTTCCTCTTCTCCCGCCGTATATTCTCCCACCCGAAGACCACCGTGAAAATAGTCGACGGTAAATTTAGATTTATAGAGGGATATCCGGGCGGGTGTTGGGTTTCAATTAAATATGATCGATGAAGAGACCCTTCTGGTGGACCAATGGAACTTTCAGCTCTACTCGATTCCCCAGGGATCCGGGGCCGACGTTAGCCCGCGAGAAGTTGATTCTGGATGAGGAAAGAAGAAAGGAAGGATCGAATCAGAAACGATAAATATTTTCGCGAGCTCGTGAATTCATTGGGAACCGTTATTTGTTTGTACATGCATACATAAGTGATACATAGATACACGTCGGCAAGCTTTTTTCACGCAGCTCGTACGTTCTCCCTATTTCCTATGTTACTTACGTATCTTAGTCCGAGAGAATATCGATATTATTTAAGGTGGCTTATATTAGCACGAACGGAAAGCTCCGTCGAAGAGCGCCATTGTGTTTTGATTGGTCGCTGTCTGATTTAAAGCACCACTTCGCAACACCTGTTCCGATATACGAGCGCTTACTACAAGGGATACATGCACAACAAACTATTACATTCCTTTCTCCTTTCTGAGAAATCATAAGCATCATAAATCTATGCTCTGTATATGTGTATTTAAACGCGGCGAAACCCCGGTACGCATAGATACGTACATACGTCGCTTTGTCTCAATTACGTAAAAATTCATTTCTACGATATATAAGTATCCTATGTATTATCGTAAACGCTCGTATTTGTTTTTATCATTCGCCACGAATAAATTTCTTTCCTTTATTTCTTTCATTCGCTTTTTTTTTTTCTTTCTTCTTTCATTCTTTCTCTCTTTTCAATAGTATCAAAGACATCAATCGATAACGAACGATTACGATCTCTGCACCTTTCGAGCAACGATTTTAGACACGCGTATTTTCTCTCGTCTCCTTACGTCAGAGATATTTCTGGCAAAAATTTTTCTCACTCCTCTCCCCTCTCTCCTGCCCCCTCCTCCCCCCTGAAGAAGATCGAAACTTTCCTACAATCTGGAGTGTATTTTCGAGTCGATCTCGTCCGCAGGCCTTACATTACCCGATATATTTCATTCCGAGATATTTACGAGCTCTCTCTCTCTCTCTATCTCTCACGCTCTTCTCTCTCTCTCTCTCTCTCTCTCTCTCTCTCTCTCTCTCTTTCTCTCTCTCTCACGCTCTCTTGTAAGTCTACCGAGTTTAGGATTGAAAGCCGGGACGATATCCAGATGGCTCGGCTCGTAACGCCGAGAAAACGGAGACACGACGAGTTCCCTATATTTTCTATTATCGTGTAAACTTGCCCTGTAAAATTAACACCATCGAACGTTTCCGCATTGTTAACGCTTTCACTTTACTTTTGGTTACTCCGCATTAATATCCGCGTGAAACGTACGATTCTAAAGAAGAACTCGATCGAAATGGCCTATAAATATCTATCTGCAAACTAACTTTGTTTTTTTTGTAAATTTCAACGGAGAAATCGGAGAATCGAGGAAGGTATCGCGAGTAAATCGATGATGGAGAAACGTGAAAGAAAGAAAAACGAGAGAGAAAGAGAAAGAGAGAGAGAGAGAGAGAGAGAGAGAGAAAGAGAAAGAGAGAAAATGAAATATATCGTATTAATGTTCAAAAATAAATTCTCGTTTTCTTATGTATCGAGAACCCGGTATAATGACAAATTATTCGAGAGCAAACGTCGGAATAACGAAATTAACAGAGTCGTTTGCCGTTAAAACGGGAACGATTAATTCTTAAAAAAAAAAAAAAAAAGAATGCCAAAGAAGGGGAGAAAAGTTTTACTCGACGTGAGTTTTGCTCGAAAGATTCTTCGTCGAGAATCCTTCCCTTTACCCCACCTGCTGCGAGACCGCTCGTAAAATAACGATCGTACGAGCGAATTCGCTCGTAAATGTGGACAAATGGAAGGTTAAATGTGATATATCAATCGTCACCGATAGATAAATTCGATTATTAACAACGTACAAGGGGAAATCAACTAGGCGCATTTTGACTTCACGAGGGTGAAGAAATAGCGTTGACTTTAGCTTTAGTTAATTCCATTTTTCTCTTCTTTTTCTTTTCTTTTTTCGAATTTATATTACCAATTAAATTTCATTTTTCATTCTTCTCTCTCTCTCTCTCTCTCTCTCTCTCTCTCTCTCTCTCTCTCTCTCTTTATACATATATGAGACTATCCGAAATAAATGAAAGATGCGTACATATTTCTATAAATTGATATCTGGACGAAATTACTCACATACGTACGTAAGGTATATATGAATGAAGATAAAAAGAAAGAAATAAATTCATGCGAACGCACGAGACGTCGTTGCACTCTGACCCAACGTAAAACGTTCCCGTCGTTATCTCGAGAATAGAGACACGCGTTTAACGGACGACCGCTCATTAAGCTTACGCGCGATAATTTGCGTATCGTCGGGACGGCTCCAAAGGATATTTATGTCGTAGCCTTTATACATGGACACTCGGCGACCGATCGATCATCGACTAATGAGGACCTAAGAAGCAAAGTACTCTTACATCCAATGAGAAATATAAGAGGTAATTAGCATTCCTGTGGGAGGAGTTTGCACGGTTTCACGCTCGCGCGCCTTGTCCCGTCAAATTAAAACGTTTAATAAACACTCGAGATCTTTTCTGACGCTGAACGGACATACCAACTGTTCGTTTCAACATTGGAATTCGATTATTTCCAATCGAACCGATCTTCCTGTATTCTCCGCTCGCCCTCTCTCCTCTTTCCTCTACTCCCTCCTCCTCCTTCCCTTATACGTTTTAACTCTTATCATCGAAAATCTCTTGCGAAGAAAATTACATTTCAACTCTATTACTCGTTTCTTTATTGGAAAAGACATCGGGAGAGAAAGGAGAATAAGTCTTTTTGCGATAATAACGAAGGGAAAAAAAAGTAGAAAAAAAGACAAAAAAAATATATATACACACGTACACGCACACGCACACGCACACGCACACGCACATGCACACGCACGCATACATACGTACGCGCAATGTTTATCGCAAACGAGATACGGGCAAAGTGTATTAAAAATAAATGAAACGAGTTTGGGATACTGAAGTTTCTACTTCGTATAAACGAAGAAGACTTTTAAAAATTCTGCAAAATCCTTTTCTTACGCCCTGAAACACATTTTCTTTGACTTGTACACAACTCGAGGTACCATTTACAGTCGATATATCTTCGATCGAATGGAGAATACGTGTTTCCTCGCCGCCTCCACGCGCGGTACACGCGTGACTCGAACGATTTGCGAACGATGATAGCTAATGAAGGTAAATAGGTGAGAGAGAGAGAGAGAGAGAGAGAGAGAGACAGAGAGAGAAAGAGAGATGGTAACGTTGTGTCGTCTACGGGCGCGAGTCAATTTTCAAGCACGATGTTCGAGAACTCGTAAAAAGAATTTTAAAAGGCCACTTCGCCGTCTCCTAATTTGGATCATGGCTATCGCACACCTCGATTATGGCGCGACCGTGATTAGCTTGGAAAAGATAAAATCCTTGATTCCCTTGATAATTTCATATCTCATTATTTCTCTCTCCCTCTCCCTCTCTCTCTCTCTCTCTCCATTTTTTTTCTTCTTTCTTTTCTTGCCATCTTGTCTCCCCCTTCAAGAATTTCTTCTTCGTAAATTGAAACGACGAGCTGCGAAAGAAATTTCTCCTCTTCGTGGAAAATTATGATATCGAGCGCGATAAATTTCTGATACAAAATATCCGTGTATTAATCGTTAATAATAGTTCGGAAGGGACGAAGGAAAAGATTCTCCCGGTTTATCTCCCGTAGGACTTGTATATGCTCGTACGTGTATACGATCGAAGAGAAGGGCTCAAGCTTCCCGAGAAAATGGCAAATGGGATTGTCAGAAATTCCAGATATCATTTCTCTCTCTTCCCGCCCCCCTCCCTCTCTGTTTCTCTCTCTCTCTCTCTCTCTCTCTCTCTCTGTCTCTTTCTCTCATCCACTCCACCGATTTAGTTGATTTCACTTTCTCATTTATCTTTTTCCTCCTCTCCTTACTCTCCACCCTCCTGTCCTCCACCGATCTCCGGCCTTGCTTTTCCTCTTCTCTCTCTTCGATTTCGATCGACTCGGGTATATTTTTGTCAGATGGCGAAACGTTTAGTCGACAAATAACAAGATCGCTTTTATATTCAAACGAATTTCAAATTGATCGTATAATCCAATATCCCGATCGACAGAACCATTCGTATATTATACAAACGCGCAATTAAATACATATTTCGCATCGACTTGAATTATTTATTATTAGAGTACGATATAAAGAGGGCAAATTAATAATTAAATAATGCGATAAAATCGTTGATCGATGTATATATTCTAGTTCCCGATTGGACGCTCGTTAACGATCACAATGAAAAAGTAAAAAGAAACTAATTAACTTCGTAGCTCGAAGTTATTGTTTGAATTTAATTTTGTCCCTTTCTAAATCTATTTAAATTTGAAATAAATCGTAAAAATTAACGAAAGAATTTCGATTATACGTACATACATACATACATACATACGTTCGAGAACTTATACGATAATCAGCGGGAGGTTCGTAAAATATTTAAACTGAAAAACACGCATGCGAAATCAATCGAGGCCGGTAAACTTGTCCGCGGAACGAGCCAAAGGATATCTCACGAACATGGACTCTTCGAAAGCTCATAATTCATAACGAGAAAAAAGGAAAAGAGAAAAAAGAACGTTGGAAAAAAGAGAAGAAGGAGAAGAAGATGAGGAAGAGGAGGAAGAAGAAAACGATAATAAAGAAAAAAAAAGAAAAAAAAAAAAGAAAAAAAAAACAAGAAAAAAAATGGAAAAAGAGAAACGATCGAGACTTCGATGGTCTTTTCGAAATCCATGTTTCGCCGACAGGATAAAATCCTTCTCTACGCGTTTCCCGACGAAGAAATAATCTATAAAGAGATTACACGTAAGATCGCGAAATGGACGATAAATCACGATAAACCTTCGTGTAACGATCCCTCATTGCCAGACATTATATCCGCGGCATGGAACTACCTGGCAACTTCGTAGATAACGATTCGAAATGTTAAAAGGAAGGAGAGAAACATTTGCAGCACCAATTACAGCAACGTATCGCGCGACGGGATACCTCACGTCCTTCCTCATCGTCGTCCTTTTATCCTTTTCCGACTCTGTACTTCTCTATTTATTCTCTCTTTCTCTCCCTCCCTATCTCTCTCTCTCTCTTTCTCTCTCTCTCTCTTTCTCTCTCTCTCTCTCTCTCTCTCTCTCTCTCTCTCTCTTTCTCAAACGTAGACAGACGAATGTAACCACGCACGTTTCTCATTCTCACACATGTTTTCCCCCAAGAGGACAAGAAAAATTTCCAACTCGCGTTAAAACTTTGTTTCTCTGATTCCTTTTATGCGTTATATGTATATGGAGGCGTGTAAGGGAAACGCGTGCGCATCTACCATCAGCCTCGATTTACCTTCGCAGAATCCAATTTCTGATTTCTGATTCCACCTGCTCGATCTCTCTCTCTCTCTCTCTCTCTCGATTCTCTCAGGAAGAATCGGATCACAGGCAATCGTCTTGTCAAAGTCAAACGACGGAGTTTCCACGAGAAAATTCGATTTCCAACTGAGAACATCACTGGAATAATTTTTCCATTCCAACTTTGACCCGTCAACCGAGACTCTGTCTTCGTATTTTTCTTCTTCTTCTTCTTCTTCTTTTTTTTTCTTTTCTTTTTTTTTTTTGTTTCGTCTCTCCCCTCTCTTTTTATCTCCTCTATTACGATTCTCCGGAGTTCTTTCGTTACTTTATTTTTCGTGCATAATCCTACTAACCAAGAAACGTATTAAAGAAAGACAGAGAGAAAGAGAGAAAGAGAGAGAAAGAGAAAAAAGAAAAGAAAGAAATGGGAAATATAGAGCCATATAAATTCTGGGAAAATTTGTCAAGAACTGACGTCTAGTTGCATTAGGGTGAGCCTAGAAAAAAAAGAAAAAAGAAAAAGAAAGAACGGGAGAAAACAAACAGGTGTTTCTCGTGTCATTTCCAAGAAGAAGCGATCGAGTTTGAGTACGAGAGGTAGGTCAGTTCTCGGGCTAACGAAAGAATGAACGAACGAATGAATGAATGAAAATGAATGAATGAATGAATGAATGAATGAATGAATGAAAGAAAGAACAAACGAAAAAGCAAACGAGAGCGAGGGACAGAGTATGGAAGCCGAAATAAGCGATCGGATTACTATCTCTTCGGAAGGCGAGTCTCTCTTTCTCTCTTTCTCTCGAATGAAGAAGAAAAGAAGAAACATTCGCGAGAGAGAAAGAGAGAAAGGGAGAGAGGAAAAAAAGAGAGATATATATAAGAAGGGGGGAACGTTCGGAGCTCTTTGCAGCTTTACATATGTAAATCCCTGAGTTTCGAGGCAAACAACGGTGGCAACTTTTAACCCCTCGCATACGAGCTCGGTTTTATCGTGTACGCTTACGGTGCACCTAAGGTGTCGCTTGTGTACATATGCGGAACTAAAGAAGCGCATGGTACACTGATACGAAAGGATCTAAATGTACCTATAGTTAAGTATAATCAAAAATAAGATCACGGACTGCCTTCTCTTTAACGAAGCATGACGAAGCAAAACGATTGTTCAAGATGAAGTTGCTTGTTAATAATAATGAAGAAAAAAGGAGAAAAAAAAAAAAAGAAAAAATACGAAATAGAAAGAGAGAGAGAGAAATAAGGTTTGGAATGGTTATGGAATGTCTATCGCAAACAGTCTCACTTCTTTGAATTTTGGTTGAAAAGAGCACAAAGGACAAAGGTCATTGTACAGGAAGAAGCACGCGAACCTTTTTAAGGCCATTGACCAGAAGGCAAGTAAGTCGGGGACTCGCTCGAGTCAAGCATACACATCGCGCATTGCAATTGTTCGATTGTCCTGGCTCGTGCTTTTGCGTGCACTGTCCTTAATTCGCATCGTTTACGGTGACTCACTTTCGCCATCATACACTGACTTCTACCGATCCCAGACGAACGTCATCGTTGATGATTCGGAGCGATCCAGAACCACGACACTGTCCCAGACACTCTGCACGCGCGCGCACTCGTCCCTACTCCATACCGATTATCTCCTTCCTACGGTGATTGATCTTTGACTTTGCTCAACGTCGAAGAGAAACTTTTGGTTTTCGGGGAAAAAAAAAAGAAAAAGAAAATTTTCTTTTAAACAGATTTCTCTTATCTAAGAAAGAAAGCAAAAAAGAATGTGGGATTACAACAATGGCTCTTTATCTTTTATGCGAATGATCGATGAATATTTTTGAGGGAAAAAAAGAAAGAAAGAAAAAAAGAAAAAAAAAAAAAAAAAAAAAAAAACAAGAAGAAGAAAAATTACGTAAAGTTCAATTACGTAAAGTTTCGTTGTAAGATGAAGAAGTCTGCATTTAGCGCGTGCATTCATGTTTCTAACGAAAGGGGGAAAAAATGTTCCGTGTCGCAAGAAACTCGAATAATAATCGTCGAGGAATCGACATCGTTATCTTACCGCCACGTTCGATCGCTACTCATGTCTGGCTCATAGACTGAGAGTCCTTTCGAAGAACCGTTCGTTTAACGAGCGCGTTATCTCACCGAATCGACAATCGGCACGCGGTCTTTCAGTAACGAGAGGTCTTAACCTCCATCCGTCCGAGAGAATATCCGTCAGAAATGTCGTTCTCGATAAATGTCAAATGTAATCGCTGTCTTGGCTAACTCTCTGTCCTCGCCGTTTGTCCTCGCATCTACTCTCTTCCTCGTCTTAAACGTTTTCTTTCAGAATAATAATCCCTTATATGAACCATTCTCAAAAGACAAATACGATTAAACGAATTCAACTTTTTGACGAAATTTTATTTTTTAAATTTAACTATCACAACACTGAAACGGAATCCTCATTTTTTATATTACTAATGCATTTCCCTAATTTTTTTTTTATTTAAATATTAAATGAACAAAATTCTTTTCCTTTTGGGCCGTCGAATAAAAAATAATTTATCCCAGTAATAACGAATTATTCCAAACGACTATTCATCGTCTTGTTCGTTTTACACGTCGTTAGATCAAAGCTACGTTTACATTCTACTGTTTCTAATGTTTATTTATATCTCAAATGGGAATTTTAAAAAGCAATATATATATATATATATATATATATATATATATTTTATCACATTTCTTCACTTTTTCCTTTATGAAGTTGATTCGATCGATTTGATAAGTGATCGATTCATATACTCTTCTAAAAACTCGGCGGTCCTCCACCGAAGATCCATCTATCAGCCCTCTTCTCCTAATTCTAAAAGAAATGCAAATTTAAATAATTACTTACTTACTTACTTACTTACTTACTTACTTACTTACTTTAAACATTCCTTACGCCATGAGCGCAAAGTGAACAAATGTAAAAAATCGTAAAGGAGTAATAGGAAGCTCGCAAACACGGTAAGAAGTAAATGCTTTACGTAGAGCAGGTACGAACGTGAAACGAGCATGTGTGTGGCGAGAATTCCACGGCGTGGAATCGAGCGCATAATGTGTCGGTGTCGCGCTTCTATACGGCAGCCAACGGGCTCTCCTCGCGCGAGCCTGTTTACATAAGTTGGCCCGGTCTGTCTCTTTCTCTCTCTCTCTCTCTCTCTCTCTCTTTCGCTCGCTCACACATACGTGAATACACATGTTCATGATCGTGCAGTCGCTACAGGTGGGTCCCTCTACACAGCCACGTAATACACATAGAGAAGTGCTTCGGAGTCGAGTAGAAGAGAAGAACCTGTTCGTTCGAGTCCACCCGGTATGCCAGGACGCGTGTATCTTACGGGGGTCATCTACGACGGGTACGCATACATCGACGGTGCCCATAAGTACGGGCACACGCGATCGACAGAGGCGTACGACACTCGAAAACCCGAGATTCTGTGCTCGCTCGAGTGGACGAACGATCCAAAGAAAAGAAGAAGTACCAGAAGAAGAACAAGAAGAAGAAGAAGAGAAGAAGACAAAGAGAGAGAGAGAGAGAGAGAGAGATGAGGAAGAGGAGGAGGAGGAGGAGGAGGTGGCTACGTTCTTGGCTGCACAGAAGATTATTCTCGGCGAGGTGCCGATGTTAACCGATACAATGTGGCGTGAAAATTTCTAACCCGATTTCTCGCCGGGCTCATAGGGACAGACTTACTTCTTGGATAAATTTAATACTCTCTCTCTCTCTCGCTCTCGCTCTTAATTATATCAAAAGAAATAAAATAGAGAAAAAAAAAGAAATGTTATACATCGACGTAAATGAAATATATCGTCAGGAAAATTTGTTCTTTTTTTTTGTTCTTGTCTTTCCTTTCTTTTTTTTCATTTTTTCTAAAAAGTGGAATTACCTTGAATGAGACAGATGAATAAGAGAATCGATATGGTAAGCGAGGTATAGGAAGAAGAATAAACGGAAAGCAACAACTTGTGTCGGCCCCAGGAAAAACCGTAGTACTTTGAAGGTGGTTTATGCGAATAACAGGCTTCCCGTATCTCCATTAAATATTCACTAAGAGTGAATCCTCTTGAAAAGAAGCAGAAGGAGGAAGAGAAGACGATGGAGATAAAGAAAAGAAAGAAAGGAAGGGTCGGCATTTAACTTTTCGACGAGACTTTTTAAACGAACCGTTCAATATTCCTACCATGAATTGAAAAAAGAAAAAAAAATATTGAATCGTTCTCTCTCTCTCTCTCTCTCTCTCTTCCTTCTACGTAATTAAACTACGAATAGTATCGCCGTACGTTCGACGAACATTTATGCTTCTACGAGAAATTCAAACAATTGGATCGTCTCTCGGAGACACTCATTTGAGAGAACAAATTTCGATAGGTTGGCGCCTAGGAAATGCTCAGCGTAACATTTAACGAGACGGATGTCGCGTACCTAACTCTGTTAAAGATACGAAAGTTAAAAGACTTTCGAACTGGAGCAACGAAACAGACATTTCGGTCATCTTTTACGACTACTTTATCTCGAAAGAGATTTCACGAGCCGACACCACATAACCACGAAGTTTACAGCCGCGTTCACACCGCGAGCCATGCCTCGGTTTTATGATCTCTTCCGCGTCGAATCGTCATCGTCGGTGGTGGTCTATCTTCAGGAATATTAAGGAAATCTTACCGGCTCTATCTCGGACGCTAACTTTCCGAGATATATTCTAAGTTTAAAATGATTCGAGTTGAACTCTACTCAAACTCGAACTCGATTATCATTGTTATATCACGAATGAACGTACTCCGTTCTAATGGTAAAAATATGAGAAGCAAAAGAATAAAAAGAATTCGTACTTCGAAGAGATTTGAAAGCTTGATAAAAACATTATTATTACATCGACGTAATCGATGCGCACGAATCGATCCCACGCGATGTTTTCTTTATTCCGAGAGTGGGTCCTTTCGTAAATTTTTTGGTCACGTATGATATCGAGAGATTCTGTGATAAAAAAGAAAAAGAAAGAAAGAAAGAAAAAGCAAAGAGAGAGAGAGAGAGAGAGAGAGAGAGAAGGAGAGAGAAGAAAGAAAGGACATTTCAACGCGATTCGATCAACGTTCCATACACAAAGGACTAAAAATGTAGTCGACGAGCGTGAGAGTTATCTCGAAAAAACGTGATCGCGTGAGAAAGAAAAAGATAGAGAGATAGTTATGAATGCGAATTTCTTCGCAGCAGTCGAAACGACTGATTACGAGGGATACGGAAAAGCAGGAGCCAGGGTTGGAAGGATCTAAATCGGGGAGGAGGGGATTTTGGTGGACATTTCGTGACAGGAATACTAGCTGAGCTTTCGCAAGCGTGTCTCGAATCGGACTTACAGCTTTTCGTCCGCCATCCTTTTTCGTCACTGACGACGACGACGACGACGACGACGACTACGACTACAACTACGACTACGACGACGAACTCAAAAAACTCGATACGCTGGTCCATCTGAATACGAAACGAGTATTCCTCACGACAGGAACTTTCCTACCTCCTACTTGTACAATTTCTATCTCTCTACGGAAGAACGTAAATTAGCTTTGTACTTTCTTCTTTCTCTCTTTCTTTTTTTCTTTCTTTCTTCTTTTTCCCTTTTTTCAATTTTTCCTCAGTCAGTCCGGAAAATGAAAAATTCCGATTCGTTTTAAAATAAAATGATTCATTTATTTCATAGGAAAAATATCGCCGTTATATCATTATATTAAAATCAATTTATATCGAGCGGAGAGATCGAATTGAAAAATTTAGAGATACATTATTTTTCATCGGAAAATCAACGTTTTATATATTCCCGTGAAAATTGTATCTATTGTTCGACAATTAATCGGTAAAATGATTCTTCTCTCATGGTGATTACTTTATTCAATGACCTATATATATATATATTATATATAATATACAATATATATATATATATATATAAATCGAATAAGCCGCCATTACATTTGCACACACGAGACTGTTCTTGTACACACGAGAATGTGTTTGTATATGTGTGTGTGTGTGTGTGTGTGTGTGTGTGTGAGAGAAAGAGAGAGAGAGAGAGAGGATAAGAAATATTTGGCGAGAAAATTCGGCTGGCAAATGAGCCGTGAGAATTCTTCGAGGCTACGAGAGAGCTTATCTTTCGCCATTGGCTCGGTCTCGTCGATCGGAAAAGAATTTATTCGGTGACGTTGGGGAGGTAGAAAATAATTCCAACCATCGAATGTGTTCCAATAACGAGAAGAAAAAAAAGCGTGTGTGCGCATGTATATATATATATATCGAGTACGTAAGATTGAATCCTCCTTGCTCCGTCGTCTTCTCTATCGATATTGCCGAAGTTCAAGAGATCCGAGAGATTTTGCCATTTCTTTTTTTTTCTTTTTCTGGACGACTTGAAGCAAATCGAAAGATATCAAGCGGGATCTAGATTACGTCCTAACGTAAGATCCAATGAAATATCAATTTGTGCGGAAAGCTGAGAAGAATTCGTTCGAACAAAGGAACGAGACTTTACCCTCTTCGTAAAAAGCCATCGAGTGAGAAAGAGAGAGAGAGTGAGAGAGAGAGAGAGAGAGAGAGAAATAGATAAACAGATAGAAAGAGAGAGTTTTCCGTAAAATTCTTTTATTCTATTCGACCAAGAGAAGACACCTTTTAACCCAGTACTCGTTTTCATTGAGCTAACCGAGAAAGAACGAAATATCGAAGAATGGCTTTCCCGTAAGCCCGTAAGTCCGATAGACTAGAAGGGCCAAGACTGACTGGAGAAACAACCACTTTGATCTCGATCTTCGATGGCAAACGGAACGACGTGGAAAACTTGTCCAGGTCTCGATCCGTAGTTCTTTGATCCGTCCTTTCGAAACTGTCGAGCCATCCGTCCACGTTTCCCCGATCAAAGGGAGACCCTTCTATTTTCCTATCCTCCTCCTTCTCCTCCTCCTCCTTCTTCCAACTCACTTTCTTTTTTATTCTTCTTTCACGTTTCTTTTTTTTTTTTTTTTTTTTTTTTTCTTTTTATTCTGTTTCTTCGCGGAGAGTACGAAAAAGAAAAGAAAATTTCTTGATAGGCTAAAAGTTAGAAATATTAAAGAGAGAGAGGGAGGGAAGAAGTGGGAGTGAAGAGAGGGAGAAGAGAAACACGAAGGGGGAATTGTTCGGGCTTCGATGGATCGACTTTATCGAACAACCCACACCCTGCGTACTCGAGGGAAATCAGGCTGATAATCCGATTAATAAATTAGTTGACGTCCACACGCGGTCCGCGCGTGTTCCAATCGCTGTTCGCGATTTAATCGACTATTTCTCATTGTCCTCTCTCTCTCTCTCTCTCTCTTTCTCTCTACACTCGGTGACTTGGTCGATTTGCTTTATCGTCAACTATGGAAAATCAAGGCAAATAATCCTACGCGATTAAATTCCTCGGTTTATTAGGTATTTATATGTTTTTGATTTAAAGTTATCGAGAATATTTAAAAAAAGGAAAAAGTGAGATAAATAAATAAATAAAAATAACTAAAAATTGAAAGATGTCGAAAACAAAAGCGAGGGTATGAAATAAGAAAACGTTCGTTCATTGGCGAGATGGCAAGGTTATCCTCGCGCGATTACGAGGAATCGCTTCGTGGAATCCTCTTCCAAGCTACTTCTTTTCTCCCTCGTTATTTCTCTTGGATTCCCAGGTTCAGGGACCGGATGTTGTTGATGCACGGCAATATGTCGAAAGGAAGGGTACCAGGATACTTCGAAGCAGTGGAAGAACGTGGGCAGGGAGGCGATCTCGTCAAACCCACTAACCATGAGCAAGAAAAAGAAGGAAGATGAGCTACCCGCTGCGAGGAGAAACAAGTGGGCGAATTTCGGCATGCAAATCGCTTCCAAATCTACCCGAGAATCCTCTTTCAACTGAAGAAGAGAAAGAAGAAGAAGAAGAAGAAGAAGAAACGAGAGAGAACGAGCGTCTACTTTGATACACACGCGACGCATTCACATTTCTTTCTTTCTTTCTTTCATTCTTTCTCTCATTCGTGAAAAGAAGAAGGTGAAACCGTGCCAAAACGAAAATGAAATTTAATGCGAGAAGAACGAGCTTCGCTCGTGTTTCTCCCTTTTTGTTCATTATTTTTTTTACTTCGCCCCTTTTTTTATGTTTTATTTATTTTTTTTTTTTTTTTTTTTTTTTTTTTTTTCATTTGTTTCTTTCTTTTTTCTATACAATCGATTATTATTCAGCGCGATGATATATATATATATATATATATATATATATATATATATATGGATATATATATATTCACTGGGTATTAAACGTCGATCCTTTCTGCGGTAGCGCGTAAAACCAAATTCCACGCTTCGGCTAACTTCGGTTAATAAAACTTTCTGCTCGGTTTTGAACATTCGCTTGAAAATTGATGAAAACAACGAGGTTTCCGTCGAATGGATTCTCTCGTTATTCTATATATATATATATATATATGCGTATGTACGAATATAGTCGACGATTTTTCATGTGCTTCGTTTTACATTCTTTTTGTATCCTCCATTTTGAATTTCGACGAAAGCTTTGATTTTTAAAAAAGCTCGCCCCGATATCATACCCCTTTGTTTTTCCTCTCTCTTTTCCTATTTTTTCCTTCTCCGTTTTTCCAATCTTCATACTTCGTTGTTATCGTTTCATCTTGAACAAACTCGCATGATAATGGAACGCATGACTGATATCACTCGATCGAGGACGTTCCATGAAATTAGGTTAATGGATCCTTGATAAGTCGACGAGCAAGCATCTGTTCTTTCTAGAATCGTATCGTCTTCTCGCGGCTTAATAAATCATCCTTCTCGAAAAGCTACAAAACGATTCAGACGCGTGAAATTCTAGCTTGCAGAAAATAACGAGAAAGCGAGAAAGAAAAAAAGAAAAAAGGAAAAAGAAAAAGGAGAGAGAGAGGGGGGGGGAGGAGGGAGTAAAGGAGCCATGGGAGGAAGGAAGAGGGAAGGAAAACAAGACTTTAACGAGGGAAAACAGAATGTTAGACGTCCGGTTTTGGACCTTTTTCATGGCAGTTAACGCTCGCAATTAGTCGGCAAAGTTCGGAGATAGTCCGTATATTTTTGGGTTCGCTAAACGAACCGGAAGCGTCTAATAAATTGCACCCGTTAAACAGACGTCGACAGAATAATTGCGTGGAAACGTAGACCAGGAGACTTGTCCAAGAGGAAGAAACACGGTTTAACGTGATGAAGTCGAGTACACTTGAGCCATCTTCTCCTTGAGGGTGGATTTACTTATTCCGTTGCTGCTCTGCTCGCGAAACCTCTCCTTTATTTTTTTTTTTTACCCTTTGCTTCGCTATCGAACGCTGTAGGAATGAAAAAATGGAACTTTCTCTCTCTCTCTCTCTCTCTCTCTCTCTCTCTCTCTCTTTTTTTTTCTCTCTCTCTCTCTCTCTCTCTTTCTCCGGAGCCTTCGTAAATTTTTATATTCGTCCTTAAGAAAGAAAAAGAAAAAGAAAATCGAAGAAATGTAAATTCACGAATATCGCCAACGATTATTCGTTTTACGATTACGATCTTTAAGCTCGAGCACCAAGTATTACAGTCTGCTCCTTCGTAATCCGACGCTCATTTTCGTCCTATTATAAAATTCTAATTAGTCGTTCGGGATTTATACCGGTTGTAAAAGGGCGTCCGTTCTCCATAAAGATCTCTATCTGACCACCCATCTCAGAATCTATTTAACAACCTTCCAAGAGACCTCCTTTAACCATAGAGCGAAAGAGAGAGAAAGAGAGAGAAAGAGAGAGAGAGAGAGAGAGAGAGAAAGAGAGCGAGAGAGAGAGAGAGAAAGAGAGAAAGCTTCGAAAAGAAAAAGGCCCACGATGAATCCAACTATGTCGTTGGAAGTTCTTGAAATAAAGAAGCGGCTAAGTTAATCGGATTACGAGCGTTGAATTAAACGAGTGAATCTGATTTATCGTCTTCTCAAGATTCAAGATAACAATGCTTTAGTTTAAGACCAAATAGATATACTGGTTGACGCTTTTTCCTACTTTAAGTACTTTGAAAGTTAAACGGCAGCACGTTACAAGCTCTCTTTGACTAGACTGAGAAGAAGTTTCAATGTTCGATCACGAGAATGGTCGATTAATTTCGACGTACCTTTCTTTTCTTATGAATGGTGAGAAAAGTGGCTCGCAATGGGATTATTTTGAAAACGCGACCTTTTTCAACGTCGCCACGATGGGAAGAAGAAAGAAGAGGTAGGAAAAGAAACCTCGCAAGGTCAGCTTGAAATTCTCCCCGATAATCCGCTTAAAGGTTCTTAACAATTTCACGTATGTATGTATACGAATATAAATATACGTGGCGTTTACCTTCACGAGACTCGATCCGGTAAGTCGAATTTATGAATGCCTTCTTTCGAGGCCACATCCAGGACGACCAACGGCAGAGCATCATCGGCAACGCAACCAATAACGCTATTATATCCACCCTCAATTTCCTACGACACCTCGAACGAAACCGTCTTCAAAATCCAATTTGATTCTACGCCCACAATTTACCCCGCTCACTTCCCACGTACAATTTTCGACTCGATCGTCGAGTTTTCTGACCGTTTTTCGCGCTGATAAATACGATTTACGATTTACGATTTATCCCGATCTCGCTATCCCGAGCCACTCTGTGCAACGATACCTTCTAACTTCTAATCCAGCTTAACGTTGGACTTCCAAATCCAGTTCTAAAGTTTTGTTACGATCGGCCGATCATCCCAAGTAACTCCATTTCAAAAAAGCTTTCCTCGATCAAAGATTTACATTAATCCTCAAAGTTTGCCACGAAACACGGCTACCTTTTAATATTTTCCTCTTTTTATGTTTAAAGTACTTCTTTCTTAGGGAAGAGAGGAGATAAGAGAGAAACTATGTAACGACCTAAACGTTCGCTCTCGCGAGGAGTTATTCATGAAGCGACAACACTAGTAACGCGTTCGTCGTTCGTCGCTTTAATCGCCTTCTAACGGATAATTACCCCTGCAATTTCGCATTTTCCAAGCAACTCTTCTTCGCTCTACGATGCGATACAGCCGTCGGATATAACGTCATCTCGTACTTTTATCATAAAATAGTAATAACGTCGGTTTAAGTCGAAAGCGTGTGGCGAGTTGCAAGGGAAGTAACGCGGAAGGAAGAGAACTTGGAAGTAGGGAGACAGAGAGAGAGAGAGAGAGCAACGACCTAGAAGACTTTCGAGAGGCTCCTCTCCCGTGTTTTACCAGAGATGTACTCGCCTTGCAAAACGTGATCATAATTAAATGCTTTTCAACGTGTCTCCAGCAAAAATACAAGCATAAGTAAGTAAGCGAGCAAAGAGAAACGTATCGCGGCAAAGATTTTTCATCGAAACTTTTTACCTCTTCCCTTTTCAACGAAACTCCCAAATATTTGAAAAAAGAGAGAGAGAGAGAGAGAGAGAGAGAGAGAAAAAGGAATATCTCCCTTTTCTTTCCAATCCGTTTATCTTTCATATCGAACGACCGAAGAACTTTTAGCATATCGTGGATCCTGCCTACTCTCTCTCTCTCTCTCTCTCTCTCGTTTTATCTATCTATCTATCTATCTATCTCTTTCTAGATGCACAAAATAACAATAAGAGAGAGAGAGAGAGGGCAAAGCGATCGTACGATATCCTTTGAAGTCGCAAGTCCTCGATATCGTCTCTTTGAAAGAAAGGAGAAAGAGAATTACAAGGATACGATGCTCGCGAGATGCACGATCTTATCGATCGGCGATGAGATAAGAGTGTACCATCGTTGAATCGAAGCACAGCATCGGAGAGCACGTTCAAGGTCTGCAGGATGCTTCTTCCTTTCTTTCTTTCTTTCTTTCTTTCTTTCCTTTCTTTCTTTTTTATCTTCTCTCCGCAGAAGAACGCGTCAGCAGGAGCAAAACGAAGGTGACGGCCACTCTCGCGTCTCCACGCTCTTGAATTAATCTCTTGAGAAAGAGAGAGAGAAAGAGAGAGAGAGAGATTATTGCCGAAAGGATGAATGATGATGATAGTCTACTCTCTTTCTCTCTCCCTCTCTCTCTCTCTCTCTCTCTCTCTTGAAGGACGATATCTCGAAACTCGTATCATAAGGAAAATGGATCCCCGCAAATGGCGATGTTCCTTCTTTGGAAAATTAAAAAATGGCCGTCCTTTAATAAATTCTTTTTCTCGCCTTGAAGCATTTCAAACAAGAAGAATTTAACTCTCGAGATGTTCTCCGGCAAAATGTCAGGCACAAAGAAGTCACTTTGTTCTTCTGAAACGAGAACAAGCGCTCGTCGTTTACACTTCCGCGGAACGGATTAATCTCGGTTAAGAGACGAGAGCCTTAGAGACGAGAAGAAAAAGGAAGAAGGAAAACGATCGGTTTACGCTTCCACGATGTCTAACGTCGTGAGTAAGTAATTAGTTACTTACTTACTTACTTACTTACTTGCTTACTTACTTACTTACTTACTTACTTATATACCTAAGAAGGAAGATTTTGCGAGAGACAAAACAAGAAACAAAAACAAATGGAAAGTCTTATTCGATTCAAGAATGAATATAAATAAAAAATACATCTGATCGTTTGGGAATGTACATACGTACTGACATTTATCTTTCGAATGAAAGAAAATGAAACGACGATAAATAAAGGTTCTCGGATCGAGTTTCCGTTCGTGTTGCTCTCTCTCTCTCTTTCTCTCTCTCTCTCTCTCTCTCTCTCTCTCTCTCTCTCTCTCTCTCTCTCTCTCTCTCGCTCGCTCGCGTAGACAGGCATGCACACATATACACACAAGTACTTTACAAAAGAGACGATACTTAACGATTCTAAAAATCGATGTCTCGTATCTCTCGCACGATGTACCGAAGTAAAAGAAGGCGTGCAGGTAAAATGTAAAACGAGCGTGATTTACGAGTCACACTCGTGCTTTCTTCCTCTTCCATTCCCCTTTTCTCCTTGTGAGGCTTCATCTCTCTTTCTCTCTCTCTCTCTCTCTCTTTCTCCTTCATTCTTTTTCTCGTGGGTGTCTCTCGGAGTCATGTTTATATTAGCCGGCAATAAGTGACACGTCGGTATGCCCTACTCATTTTACAGGCGTAAACATGAATTACGGTGGCCGCTCGTACTTCCTGAAAACATCTTCAGACTCGATCGTTGTATCTCCCTCTATCCAAACGTTTGAGTAATTTGAACACCCTCAAATCCACCGAAAGTACTTTAGTTTGTTGAATTACGATATCTCAAAACGGACGATGCTCGTCGGACGAAGCAAATCCCAAAATGTACGCTCGAGTATATCATTCTCATTTTCCAACGTACGAGTCTCAAGTGACTCTTAAACAATAGCAATTTTTTTTTTTTTAATTAGATCAGATTTACTTGGAATAGGATCGTTCCTTCTCAATTTTCCTATGCTCATTAACTTTTCGTTCATAAAGATCATTCATAGGAGCGTCTAATTTTCTTACACAGAAGTAAGCTAATACGGAGTTTCGCTTTCGCAATTCAAAAGTTCTGTTATTCCGTTACCAGCAGCTTATATCTCTGAATGACAATAAATCTCATTCGGAAGTGCTCTTAATCTTGGATTAAATTTCCTGCGAAAATTGCGCAATCATCAAATTTCTCTCTCTATCTATCTATCTATCTGCCTATCTATCTCTATCTATCCATCTATTTTCTTCTTCACTCAGCGATAGCAATTAATTGATAAGGTTGACTTCTTTTTCACAGTCGATTCGCACGCAAATTAGTCAGCATTAAAATACCATATAGGTATAAAACGAAGATATTTATGAACCCTCTTAAAGACGCCAATTATAGCCGATAAACTGGATCTAATCTTGTCCTAATACGGAATTACGGTGTTTAACCGGATTCCTTCGAATATAGACATCTCTTATCGGTACGATCGTGTACTACAGGGAGTTTCAGTTAACCCTAAACGCTTTAAAGACCATTCTAAAGGTCGAAGAAATGTTGAAAATTAAAATGAGAAACGAAGATAATTGTGGAATGGATTGTTCCAAGAGATATAGCTTATTGTTTCGAGATTTAATACGAGTATGGTGGTATATACGATACGACGATGCAAGACGATTAGCTCTTAATACCCTGGTCCAGGGAATCGTACCAGCGATACGGGAGGTCAGGACACGCTTATTGCTTCTCGATCCACGTTCATTAAATCGATGTTATTAAATCTGATTAAAGACGACCGGATCGTTTAAGTACGGTTCAACGATTTCTTATTTCATTTCTCTTTCGTCCCTAAAACGCAAAGAAGAAAATCGATGGGCTAAGATTTAAATAAACCCAAGAACTATAGATTATAAAATAGTCTTATCGTATTTCTCGCGTTATTCGACGTTTAAAAGCATCGTTCCACTTTCGACGCCTAAATCGCGCGTTATAACGGTTCTTCGATACTCGACATCGGCCAGCCACGAGCAAAGAAATATACGAGAAATCGTCGGAGCCTAGTGCTCGTTATCCTACGATTCGTTTACCATTGCGATTTCGTTTCTTCTCTATATTACGAATGAAACGTTTTTTAAAAAAGATTAAAACGATCGATTACGATCCATATCTACAATATATACATAAATGACGGAAAATCTATATTTCCTCTTATCTTCCGAATACTATGCGCTAAACTATACTGAACGATTTTGTTATAACGGTATTCCATTTTATTATTAGAAATGTTTCGTCGGAAATGTCACGTCATAAAAAGATTCTAATATATAAATTCATTTTTACCAATAAATTCGTATACAGTAGATTTACGACGAGAATCGTTTACGTCGAATCGTCGAATTTTTTCTCTCTCTCTCTCTCTCTCTCTCTCTCTCTCTCTCTCTCTTCGTAGTAACTCATCCCCCGAAAATTAGTTGCATTGAAATCCGTCATCTCTCGGATCATATAATACATAGTTCTCGTCGTCACTGAAAATTCGTAAGCGACAGAGGTTAATTGTGATTCGTACGTCATAAATCACGAGCTCTCAAATTATCATTGCCGTCGTTGGACCTTCTCGAATGCCCGGAGCGAGAGTGTCCTCCCTCCCTCTCTCCTTCCCTATCATCCGCCCTTCATTCTCTCTCTTTCTCTCTCTTTCTTTCTCTTTCGCTCTAACTATCTCTCTACGTAAAGCGGGACCGATGATCCGACCGATTATTCGTGTCACTTTGACGTCGTAGGACGGCGTCGGCGATTAAGAATTATATGAGCCCGTTGAATCGTGTCTCCTCCCCGCTTAATTTTCGTTCACGCCTTCGTCGGAACGAAATGCCTTCGTAATTTATACATCCCAAAACGACTGGAAATTCAAAACTGAAAGATCGCTAAGAAAGCGTGCACGATTAAAACTCGAACGGATAATTATTAAACTAAAAATCGATAAAAGGGATAAAATTAAAACTATAAACGAAAAAAAAAAGAGAAAAGAAAAGAAAAGAAAAGAAAAGAAAAGAAAAAAAAAAGAATTAAACAACGTTTTGATTATTTCTACCAGCGTGTTACGCGTTTTATGAAGGAAAGAGACGATCAATTGGGTCGTATCTTTGTCATTTAACTTTACCATTGTCCCCTGATGAGGGTATACAAATTATCCAATGTCTCCGAATGAATGCACGACTGCCTATTTATCAACTTTCTTCCATCCGCCTCTATCTTCGTTTTCTCTTTCTCTCTCTCTCTCTCTCTCTCTCTGTCTTTCTTCGGGTCTATCTCTATCTCTGTCTTCGACGAAGCACAGCTTTCTCCGGGACATCTCGTCTCTGATGGCGATCCATTCATCGAGAGACGGCTGATTGATTTCATAAATCCTACACGAAGTGGCTCGGTCGGTCGCTAAGCGTGTAAGATCCATCGCGAAGAAGCCATAAAGTTTTTCCTTGCGTAAGAGCCGAGAGACGTCTCACCGTGTAGAGAATTCGGATAAGATTGGAATGCACGTTCGAGATTTAAAAGGTCTCGCTTCACGATCGAGCACGTGCGCGCACTTTGTGCAATCTCTCTCTTGCTCTCTCTCTCTCTCTCTCTCTCTCTCTCTCTCTCTCTCTCTCTCTCTCTCTCTCTCTCTCTCTCTCTCTCTCTCTCTCTCTCTCTCTCTCTCTCTCTCTCTTTCGTATCGGTATATAAGTATAAAATATTTTCTGTTATTTCACGAGCGCGCGCGCATTTCATAAATCTTCGGGGGCCAACGAAAATGGAGCTGTACATCAACACCGTGCGTGAAATAAATCGGAGTAAGCGGCGAACGTTCCACGGGAAAATATCTATCGGACGCATAAATTCTTCGTCGAGGTCGATGCGTCTGTATCGTTGTTGGGGCTATCGAAAAACAATCTTTCATAGTCGTGAGAGAAACGTCGAGAGATTGTTAAGGTAGAGGCATAAACGCGACGACGATTCTTTGTCCTTTGTCTCGGATCTATTATCGGGGAATTTGGGTTCACCCGTAAGAACAAATTTCTTATTAATAAATCAAATTAGCCGTCAAATTAATTAAGCGATCCTCGAATAACTAAGTTGTCTGGCTTTCCTTTCTTCTTTTTTTTTTTTAGAGACGAATGATCGGAAAAGATATTCTTCTCTTCTTCTTTTTTTTTTTCCTTTTCTTTGGTTTGCCTCTCACTAAATTCATCGAAGGTAGAAGACCAACTAATTCCCCTATATTAATCATTGATCCTTGTCAGATCTTACAAGGGATCTTTTCCTTCGTGTTTACGTAAAAAAAAAAAAAAAAAAAAAAAAAAGAAGAAAAAAAAAAGAAAGAGAAAAAAGCTAACGTACCTGAACTAACACTTTCGTTTGTGGGCATGCCGTGTGTTACAGCGTGCGACTGCCACCCGATCGGAGCTTCTGGAAAGACCTGTAATCAGAACACCGGTCAGTGTCCCTGTAAGGACGGTGTAACCGGTACTACTTGTAACAGATGTGCCAGAGGATACCAACAGAGCAGATCGCACATTGCTCCTTGCATCAGTAAGTATTACACGGTTCTTTTCTAAAACCATCCTGCATTACTTCCACATTTTTTTTCTTTCCTACGTTCGTGTGAAAAAAAAGAAAAAGAGAAAGAGAAAAAAGCAACGAAAGGATGGTTAAGGAAGTTGGAAAGGAAGAAAGAGCCTAAGCTCGAACGTGTTTATCTTGAGCGAAGAGTACGAGGGAGGCCTGTAAATTGCACGAGCGAACACGGAACTTATTTTTAAAGGGATCTCGACGCTCCACAAATCGAGTACGCTCGAGTACAAAGTAACTTTTTGTATTACGACGTACGAGGGCGATTCTATCGAGAACGTATTTCGCATCGCGCTCCTTTCTCATTTCCATCGATCGATCGTGCAATAGCAACGGCAGCAACAGCAAAAGGTGGGCAGGCAGAATGTTCGCCTGTAAAACGAACGAACGAACGAGTTGCTCCGTACCGCTGAGTGATCGATCGATCGTTCGATCGATCGACGATCTATCGAACGAACGAGCCAAGACACGTGAAGGAGATCGTTCTTCGAGATCCGACCGAGAGACGGGTTGTCCAATTAGAGAGAGATTTGCGAAAAGCGAGTCGTGCCCGAAATCGCTTTGACTCCTCATCGATCGATCCAAGAACAAACTCGAACATCGAGCCAAACGTTGCGCCAAACTGAACCGATTCGATTAACTCGAATTCGAGCTCGAGCCTGCCAATTTTTTTTTTAACGCGAATTTTTATTTTTCTTTTATTTTTTTTTTTTAACGCGATATCTCGTTCGAGTATCTAACTCGTACTCTCTGTTATCTGTTCACAGAAATACCGAGGGTCGTGCAAACGCAGGGCACAGCGGGCGAGGAGAGCGGGGAACACGAGGACGAAGACGACGAGCGTGGATACGATGGAAGAGCCGGTAAGTAAGTGCCAAGTAAACCGGCGTGTTTTTCTTCCTCTTATTCGTTTCGTTCGTTTCGACAGAACTATACTCGACATACCTACGACGCGAGAGTGTCTTAACTCGAGAGTTTGTATGGCGAACTATCCGCTCCTCCTTCCGTTCCTCCTTCCTCTTCCTCCACTCCACCGCTACCATCCCTCTCGTCTCACAGTTGATCGCTTCATTTATTATATTTGCACATAAATATAAAAAAATGAGATAGTCACTAAACTAGATCTGACCGTGCAAACTTTGTAATACCACGAACAAAATGTTCCGATGCGCTAATTACATAAGTTTAAACAAACGGCGAGAGAAACTCGAGCGAAACTAACGAGATAACGCGGTTGTTACTCATTGAAGAACTTTACATGGTTAGAATAGAAGGTACTGAATCTGTCTTGAGGATTCTCTCTCTCTCTCTCTCTCTCGCTCTTTATCTATCTATCTTTCTCTCTATCTTTCACCTATTTTAACTAAAAAATATTCCCTATCTATTTCATATTTATTCCCTTTCAATGACTTTCCCAAGAAGAACCTGACCTAAGGAACTTTTAACACGCGAACCGAGAAATTAGATACGGGCATAAAGCACGAGCTTACGATCGATTTCCGAATCATAAATGTTTTACGAGCCGTGGGCGAAGGTGTAATAAGGTAGAAAAAATTGTCAGAGTTAATATAATTTTTCCGGAATGTCGTAAACCGGTGAATAAATGTCAAGTAAAGCAATGTATCTCTCTCTCTCTCTCTCTCTCTCTCTCTTTTTCTCTTTCTGTCTGAGAAATTTAACTAGTATCGTTCGCTAACAAATTTACCATTCGAACCTATCGTCCAAGAAAAACATTTTTTGCTTCCCTGGGTAATACCATGGAAGAATGAAAAGAGTAATTTAAACAATAGGTTCAAATTTATACTCCGGTCGTATCGTAGGAAGGAAGGAAGGAAGGAAGGAAGGAAGGAAGGAAGGAAGGAAGGAAGGAAGGAAGGAAGTCGATTTAGATACAAACTGCGTCACGCGGAATGGAATGTAAGCGCGATATTAATTTAGCAGACGGAGTAGAGCGAAGACAAAAAGTTAGGAGAGGGAAAGGAAAAGGTAGAGCAAACGAGAGAGAAAATGGAAGGAAAGAGATGGGAAGGGAAAACTGAGGGTTGGAACGTCTAGCCGGTCGGTCGCAACCTCTCAGCCACCCCTAATGGCTTAATTAAAACCACCCTCAGTTGCGCGACCCGTCCGTTTACTCTACGCGCTTCTCTCCGTGAGAGTACAGTTGCCGTGTTTTATTTACACGAAGCAAAGCTCGAATGAAACGCGATCTCGAGGCGATTGCATTTCCGATATAGAAGTTATTATTGTAACTTAGCAACCAAAGCGTCCCACTCTCTCTCTCCCCCCCCCCCTCCCTCCCCTGCCCTGCCCTCTCCCACCCTCCGATCTACCTATCCATGAATATGTTCAATTACGATATTACGTGGTTCGATTTAAATACACGCGTAGACTTTCCTCGACCTGACGTAATTATCGTATCGGTAATTTCACTGGTAAAGCGATAAATCCAGGTGTTAATATCTCCAATAGGAGCTTCGTTCTTCTGGGAACAACGAACGCCGATACACGATTTGATTCTTCATTTTTAATTCAGTTTAATCGGCATTCCATCGTAAATCGCAATTATAAAAGCATACGCTATCTCGATTGCATACGTAATCTCGTGGATAGCTCGTTATCGCAAACGAGTTTTCCCGTAGGACGAACTCCCCTCTGAACTTTGAACCAAACGATCCTCGAAAAGAACTTTCACCATATCGTGAAAGGTACAATCATTTTAGTGACATTTTTTCTTTTTTCCTATAAATTTTTTTACCGTCCTCTTTCTCTCTCACTCTCTCTCTCTCCCTCTCTCTCTCTCTCTTTCTCCCCTCTCTTATCACTCGATTATCGTTTATTCGATATTCTCCCAAACGAGACGAGATCCAATAAAAATTTCAAAGTAAGCCTCGTTTCAATAGATCGCATTACGACAACACCTCATTCTGTACTCCTGTGAAATATCGGCACGCGAAGGGGTCGCATATCGTAATCGAATTTACACCTGACAAGCGTTTCTCTCAATCGTCGCTCGTAAATACTAGAGAAAGAGCAACTTTTGCTAATTTCGAATCCGCCCGTTCTCTCTACTCTTTCTTTTCTCTCTCTCTCTCTCTCTCTCTCCCTCTCTCCCTCTCTCTCGCAAGAGCACACATATTCGGCTCGGACTCGAAGAAAAATCGTGAGGAACGAGATTTAAGATTCCTAGCTAACTGGAGAAAGAAAAACGGGCGAGCCGTGCAAGCTTTCTAGGTTATAAACTTTCGATCGTAGATCAAGAAACGTGATTGTGCTTTGAAATCAAATTCCGGAAAGCGAGGAACCGCGCGCCGTCGTAAAATTTATTCGCGACAGCCACGGGGTATTGCTTTTTTTTTTTCTTTTCGAATAGAATCGAAGAAAAGAAATCCAAAGAAAAGAAATAAAGTAAACGAGGATTCCGATCTACCGACCACCTCGTCGTTACTCACTCGCTCGTAATTACGCTCGTAAAATTTTTCAAGGCCCGTAGACAATGTGCACCCGATGGCACGGAAACTCCTACCTCGGGGCTGACTTACTTCGAATGTAGGTATCGACCTACCTACGGTCACAAACATACATATACGTACCGAGCAGCTACAGTGACTCGCAAAGATGATCTTACGCTCCTTCGATATTAGATCTAGATTTATTCACGATCAATGAAAAACTTAAAAATTATATATATTCTCACGATCGTTTTTTTCCCCTCTCTTTTCTTTTTCTTTTTCGTTTTTTTTTTTTTTCTTTTCTTTTTCAACAAAATTTTCCAATTCTTACATAACGCGTATATCGTCCTATAACCATTAATTTTGAAAGAGCATATGATCATTTTTGCGAGTGACTGTATCTTTTGCGAGTCTCTGCTCTTTGAGACTTCTATAATAGGAATAGATAAAAGCTAGGAACGTGGAACGATGTTATACTATCTCTTCGTCTCCTAAGTGAAGCTGCGCGAGGAAAAGCTATTCAAAGTGTACGTTGTACGTTCTTGTATACGTTCACTCTAACGTTGCACGTATGCAACGCGTGCATTTCGCGTCACGAATCGCATCTATATGTTAATGCGGAACGCAACTGCGCGCGTAATTCTCTTCGTGCACGCACCCACGCAACCCGGGAAAGATCTCGAAAGGAAGACTGTGAAAGAGAGATGAAGAGATAGAAATATAGAAACGGGCGAGATGAGAAAGAAAGAGAGAGAGAGAGAGAGAGAGACGATATCGCGAAAAGTCGTGCAACCTGTATACGAGTTCTATATCCGTGAAACATCCTTACGTGGGTGCTCGATGAAAATTATAAGATCGATTATCCTAATAAATTATGCAGTCCAGAATTATCTCTACGGGGCGATACACCGAGATAAAATTTTCATGAATCTGCTGCAAGACATTTGCTCTTTTATTTCTTCCCTCTTTTCTCTCTCTCTCTCTCTCTCTCTCTCTCTCTTTCTTCCTTCTTTATTTGCTCTGTCTACTCGATGAATCGAAAATTTTCCATTTCTCGTTGACGTATTATAAAGAAAAAGAGAGCTTTGCTCTCGATCAAAGAGGATATATCTTTTCTTTCGCAAACACATTATTTGGAAATACTACAAAATTGGTCCTTGATAAATACATAAATGCATATATAGATAGGTACATACATTCATGCATGCAATGACGAACAACCAGTGGAGGTCGAGAGATCTCGCCCAAGCAAAACGTGGGAAACCATTTTCGAGTAACAACGTAAACTATGTAGTCGTTACGCGTTCATAATGGTATACACACCAGAGAGAGAGAGAGAGAGAGAGAGAGAGAGAGAGAGAGAGAGAGAGAGAAGGGGGGTGGAGTGAAGAGAAATAGAGAGAGAGAGAGATAGAGAGAGAAAAGAGTTGCCGCATACCTATATAGAGAGGCGGCATTCGGTTTTAAACGGCCGCGTTACTATCCTAAGTTCGATGTAATCGCTCGTATTCTCCGCTCTTTCAGATCTGAAAGCACACGATCGAGCGAGACAGCACGCTCGCATACACTTGTAAGGATCGCGTGTACCCTTGCTAAATACATCCGTCGTAACTCCATCCTGAATTGCTAGATCTACTCTCAGAAAAGGAGTATAACATAATTCACTTTACGACTATGCGCGTTC
>NC_140812.1:12065000-12075000 GCF_050613455.1 Vespa mandarinia | reverse complement strand
TTTTCTCTCTCATTTTATTTTTAAAAGAGCGAAAATCGAAGAAAGGGAATTTAAGTGGAACCGTTTAATTTTCTCGTAAAAGTGTCTTAAGTTAAGAGCACCGCCGTTTTCCTCCCTCGCAAAGAGAGAGGGGTGATACGCGTAGGGGGTGAGAAAAAGGAGAGAGAGGAGAAAGAGAGAGAGAAAGAGAGAAAAAGAGAAAAAGAGTAGTCTCAAGGGCAGTCGCACGAAAAACCGTAGATTCTCTACGCTGTCACGGCTGGCAAGCACCCACGCGCCCATTAAGGTACCTACCACTCGCTCTCTATAAGATACTTAAGATGCCTCGTAAGGCACACACCGTAGTACCGAGACCCTTTTATAATTAAGACGTTATTTTACGACCATGGCAGCGTGTCGCAAGAGCGTTGCATGACTCTCTACGTGTCCCGCTAACAGGAAAGAGAAGGATGAGACGAGACGAGACGAGAGACAAAGGGATATGCATTGGAAGAGGATGTTGCGTTAAAGCTTAAAAAATATGGTTATCGCCGAGATATTTTAATGGAACGTTGCATGACGTAGAGCTCTCTCTCTCTCTCTCTCTCTCTCTCTTGGTTGCTTTTTTCGGCGAACTAAAACGTTTTTAGGTTTACTAACTTTTACCCAACTCTCTCCGGCCCCCCTTATGCATTCGTTTTAAGCTTTATGCGCATTTTCTACAAGAAAGAAGAATGGGGGATGAAGAACGTTTTTCTTTTTCACCACTTTTGTCCTACATCAATCAGGTGACACCGAGGACGGCGACGACGACGACGACGACGACGACGACGACGACGAAAGATTCATCGTAGTCAAGAACGACGACACCAAGTTTCCAATAGAGTTACGAATTTATCTGGATGTCGGTGGTACACCGAAAACGATAAATCGAGATCTCCTTCTTCGATTTACATTCGTATCCTTATTTCGAGCTATTTGTCTCGGACCAGAGGGATTCCGGGAAACGGACTTAAATCTTCTTCTAGCTCTACCGCTATCGGGCTGATCCCAAGGGAGGACCATCTTGGTATTACCGAGCAGAGAGAGATAGAGAAACACTTGGAGTTTACACTCCGTGAAGCAATGTATGTATGTGTATGTTTTGTGTGTGTGTGTGTGTGTATAAGAAAACGACGTTTTCGTAGTTTCCTTTCGTGACAGTGAATCTCAATATATCTCCCTTTTCTATCAAATTTCATCATTCCGCGAGTATCTCTCTCGTAAACTCGTATAGTTTTCATGGACGAGCGTGTTCATCTCTAATCTTAGAAATATAAAATAAAATTTTTTCATTAGAGCATCTTTAAAGGCATCGTAATAACGTAAATATAAAGCTTATCTTCATTATGGCCTGGTGCGTCATGCAGTGACAAGGAAGGTATACGCGTATCGCGTTCGTCGCGAAACTAACGCGGTAAGGGTTCGAAAGATTGTTAATCGTTGACGGGAAAGGAGCATGAAATATCGGAGCTTTCTCTCTCTTTCTCTCTCTTTCTCTCTCTCTCTCTCTCTCTCTCTCTCTCTCTCTATCTATCTCTCATTTTATCTCTCTTCTTCGCTTGCTCTCTACGAGAGCTTGTTTCCCGGCAAGCCCTGTCCATAGATCCTCAAGGTGGATTTTAATGAGACAGCCAGAGGCGTGACGTTCTAATAACGCGAAGGCGCTCGGATATACCTATTTACACAGCCACCTAACGTCACCTCGTGCATACACTACGAACCAAAAGTTTCGTTCTCGGCAAACATCTTCGGGAAGTTACAGGAATTTAATTACTTCGACAAATGAAGTAAGGAGACTTGGCTTCTGGCATCGGAACGAGACTTCCGTGGAATTATAATGTCCTCTTCTTCGCTCTCTCTCTCTCTCTGTCTCTCTCCCTCTCTCTCTCTCTCTCTCTCTCTATATATATATATATATATATATATATATATATAAATAAATAAATAAATAAATAAATAATAAGTTAAATAGAGTTTGCTCGTTCTCGAAAAAAACCTAGTTTATAAAAATCTTTCTCTCTTCGTATTGTAAAGAGTTGAAAGTTTCTAGCATATAGTATAGGTATATATATGTATGTGTATGTTTGTACGTATGTATGCACTATATGTATGTATAATACCGATATCGTTGTCTCGTCGGCATATCAAGCTACCAGAGACACGAAGCGGTACTACGGTCTACCGTTGGTCTATTACTATCGTTCTAAGGCCGATAGCGTACGATCGTACTGGTACGTAGCGGTGTCGATAGTGACCGTGACAGTAGCACCTACTACACGACTCCCGGGGTAATGGCGGGTCCAGTCGCGATAAGGATTCGTATTTCTCGCGACCCCGTCACTCGCCTTCGATCTTGACTTTCCGTGTGCGAGCTCACCGGAAATTTTCTTTCGATGAAAAAAGAACGCTGGAATAAGTGACGTCTCGGAAAATCATCCAAGATAAATATTTCATTTCATTACCGTGAATGCGCGTATTCCAATGCAAAAACGTTCAAAGAGTTATCTGATATCATTTAAAATCGCGGGTAAGGTAAAGCGAAAAGTTTGAAAAAGAAAAAAAAAAAAAAAGAAAAAGAAAGAAAAAAACATAAAATTCCGTTCGAGCCGTTCGATTGTCCGCCAACTTCTTTTGTCCCCCAACTTCCTTTTCGGTAGACGAGAAACTGTCGGACAGGCTCTCTCTTTCTCTCTCTCTCTCTCTCTCTCTCTCCCTTTTTCGTTCATACTCACGATCTCACCGTATTTTTCTCAACGACGAAAACTGACGCAACCCTGGCGCTCCTCGTTTCCGGACAGCCCTTAACGGAGTAATAAACGAGAAATGGTTTCCCAGCAGCAGCCACTACCAACACCAATACCATCAACATCACCAACACCACCACCACCACCACCCGCCAACACCATAGTCGTCGTCGACGGCGTTTTATTTCGCGACAGTCGCTTCTGATTTCTCCTAACGAGCGCTCCTGGCTATTCTACGACAGCTAGAAGCGAACACGCTGATAACGCGTTAGAGCAACGTTATCACGTAATGAAGAGACATAAATAATTTGAAGACGTACGGTAGTTATAACGACTCTCAGGATCAGATTATATCGAAACTTGGAATCAAGAGAAAGGAAGAGTAGCTGATTAATTCTTCATCATTTCAGTAGACTGCTAATAAAACGAATCGTCGAATAAATTTATTTCACATACCCATGAATAAATAAAGATCTTTCTTCGATTCGAATTTTAACACTGTACAAGAGCTTATGTACGATAAAAATTTGAAAGATTTATTTTTTCCTTTTTTCTTTTCTACTCGCAAATTTATTTTCTTCTCTCTTTCCCGATTAAAAAGCGGAACGAGAGAAAATCAAGTATGAGTAAATATTATTATCTTTGTTTTGATTCACGCAAATTCTAACAATCACCATTTTGTTTGTAAATTTTGTAATCCTTTAATGAACTCTGGATGGAGGTCGATAATAGAATCCCTACAACTCACCCTCGCAAGGATAGAAAGAGATGGAAAGAGAGAGAGAGAGAGAGAGAAAGAGAGAGAGAAAGAGAGAGACCGGAACTGCACGCAAGCCGTAGGAATAGGAGCATCAACGGGTGGTAGCGGTGGCAGGATATACTACGCCGTTTTCTCTTCCTCTCTCCTCTCTCTCTCTCTCTCTCTCTGTATTTCTCTCTCTCTCTATCTATCTATCTATCTCTATCTATCTCACGAGCTCCGCTTCGATGGTGGCGGCTAACCAAATTAAACGTAATTTGAATTTCGTTTGAAATTCAATCGATGCTTCCCCGGCCGATTCTACGACCACGAAGCTACGAGTTATCGAATAAAAATGTCGAAAATTCCGTGGCCATGGAACCGCAACCGGTCACGTTCGTCTACAAGCGGAACTACCGCGCGGAATTTCGCCAATTCCGGATAGGATGAGTGGTAAAATCAGAGAGATAGACCGTAGCGAACTCCTACCAAACCGCTACTCGATTTCTCCAAATCCGGAAGCTCCGCGTTTATCCACTCATCCTTTATACTCTCTTCCACAATAACGTTCGGACATTGTCGAAGTTGTGGAAGAAAAACAAGATTATGCACATTGTTTGAATCGATTCCGGTAAACGTACTCAAAGCAAACCATTTTCTTTAACGTCCTTAAAACGTATAAATTCTTTGGGATAATCTCTAAAAATAAAAAGTTAACAAGATCGAAGCCAACGAAGAGAGAAGCACACGTATGTATATACATAGATACGAAAGTGACACGTAAATCCAGGGCGGATGTGGCAACGAGAGCAGCATGCTCGTAAACGCGAATCGATCGCGAAGGGATGAACGGTATGGTAAAGAGTAGAGAATAGAGAAAGAGAGAGAGAGAGAGAGAGAGAGAGAGAGAGAGAGGAAGGGAGAAGAGAGAGAGAACCGAGACCATAATCCGTTTAATTCCCAGCTAACGAGACGCCCTTTGTGTCGATTAACCCGTGCCAATTCGCGTCCGGCTCGAACGCGAACGCGAACGGGATCGATGCAGTGTAAAGCGTATAAGGTAGACGTTTTCCGATCGAACGATTCGTCCTATCGATCGATATATATGTATATATGTATACGATAGCAAAGCTCGACACATGAAACTGCTTTTCGATTCTGTTGTCACACCGCGCGCTTCGGGACATTCCAATCAGCGAGATCGGCCCACGTAAATCCGATGTGTTACGCTCCGAAAATCAGGGATTTCTCCACCGCAGACGATCGAAAGAAGTACGTTTCTACGGGCGTGACAACGACAAATTCGACGTTCAAAACTGATCCTTCTCGTTTCGTACGTATGAATGCCCATTTTTTTCGTTATCTCGATACTACGTTTCTTTTATTCATCGATTATTTTAAACGCTAGAAAAGAATATCTTTAATAAGAAAATTATATTTCATCTATAATCATGTCGTTACTTTACGTAAATGGGAAAAAGTTTTTGAAAGAAATAAAAGAGAATCGACAAATTGATTTGTCTGATTCAAGGCCGTAGAATAGAAGTAACAATCTACTTGCAAAGTATAGATATGCATACTTATATAAAAAAAAAAAAGTAAAGAAAGGGAGAGAAAGAAAAATGGAAATATATTCTTTTATATTCCTTACGCATGGATCCCTTTGGGAGACGTTTTTCGGACAAGGTGTGTGACGGTTCACCGACTAAATCCAGAAGCAGTCAGGAAAGATTTCGGAGAAGCCTGGGAGACGTGGAAGAAACTCATTCGGTTGTAGATGTAGGAGGCTGCTCTGTTCTCGTATATTTCTTTTTTGCTCTTCCTCTACGCGTTCCTGGAATAAAGAGATTATATTTATGAATATCAGAGAGGATTAACGCGGTGTTCTTTGTGAATAACGAGAAAGAGAGAGAGAGAGAGAGAGAGAGAGAGAGAGAGAGAGAGAAAATTCAGGAATTTTTAACGCGAGTTATGTAAAATTTCATCACTTTTCCAACGTGATTCTATACAAGTTGCAAGAAAAAGGATTCGAAAAATAGAACGACGATAGCTTTCAGAGTCGATTAAAATCGTGGTACCTTATCGCAAGTTTCCTACTACTTCCGAGCGCAGGAAGTAGAAGAGGAGATTGCTTTGAAATCACTTTACTTTACTCGTAATTCATCTCCGCGGTCCATTCGATAGGGAGGGTCCACATCTCCATGAATCTCGGATTACGTATCATCTATTTCATAGAACGAATGGACATTTATAGTTTTGCGTCTTACGTCGAGAAGAATCAATCAAGAAAAAGAAAAAGAAGAATCGAATTTGCAATTTTTAATGGATACTATAAATATTCGAAGAAGAAAGTAAAATGAGAACAAGAGAGTATACGTTATTATAATAAATATAAACTCGGTGCCATTGCAATTGAAAATTTCTTAATGACTAAAGCGTAAAGTGCGGCCTTCGAGTTAAATCTGTGTTTTCTTTGCGAGCTAAAAAGATAAAGAGAGCGCGCCTGTTAACGGGAATTTACGAAATTCTTGTTAAGCCTTCGAAAAGTTTTGGTAGCCGATGATGTTCACGGAGTATCTTGCCAAGGAAAACACCATCGTACCACGCGCGATTAATCTACGTCCGCCGTTGGCAAAGCTCTCTTCGCCGAAGAAGCCTTGAAATTCGAGACCGACGCGCGACGCCTTTAAAAAAAGATCCACGATCGTACGATAGAGAAGAAAGAGAGAGACAGACAGAGAGAGAGAGAGAAAGAGAGAGAGAGAGAGAGAGAGCGAGATGAGTAAACCATAAAATGTCCATTTCTATTGATTTCTAAAGACAGTTTATTACGAAACGATACTATTTATGACAGCTATTTTGCGACTTCGCATGATAGATCAAATTGCAAAGATACATACCTCCAACGTGCGAATTTATAAGGTGCTACAATTAAAATATGTAGATACACGTTCGGTATAAATCTTTTAAACGTCCTATAAATTTGACGAAGCTTATGAATGAAGCGCTATGAATGGCGGCTCGTCCAAAGAAGCACCTCATGAATGGATACGCCTGGTTGTACGATGCATGCGTACGCACGCACGCACGCACGCACGCTCATGCAGGAAATGACGATCTATATGAATACTCGAATGATTTTCATCCTAACTTTGGTATCATAAAGCCAGTTAAGGAGGAAGTCGTAATGCCTATTATCTCATCCATAGAGTATTATAAAATGCATCGACACTAGAATTCGTTTTTTTCATAGATTTCCTTTTAACCGACATAAAGAAATAAAAAAAAAAAATTTCCCTTACAAAATAAGATCGCTTAAGATTACGTTTTAATCGTTTCTCGTTCACGAAATGAATACGAAGAAATTAGAAATTTAAAATTAACAGAGAACGGAAGAGGAAGAGAGAGAGAGAGAGAGAGAGAGAGAGAAAAAGAGATAATGAACAATCCTTTTCATCGACTCGCACGTGATTTCGATGGTACGATCAATTATTATATTCCAAAACGTGTGATAATTATCAGGTAGAGTCTTTGCTTCCAGCAAGGATAACGGCCTCGTCAAGACGTACACATATATATATATATATGTATGTATACGCTTTCCCACGACGGGATGATGTTCACTACTCGCGGTCGGAGCAAAATTATAGAGAGTGCCTATTACACGGCTAGAACGATACTAGTAGAATGACGAAGGGAAATAAATAGCTACGAAAACAAGAAAAGTGCGTGCTTCCTTTCTCGCCTCGGTCTCTAAATTGTACGACTGTTTAACTCGCTAAACCATCGAGCGTGTTAAAACGATAGGCGGCAGAAAGCAATGAAAGAGAACGAGGAAGAGGAGAGACCAATGAGAGAACTACGATCGAAAGAGAGAACGAGAAAGAGAGAGAGAGAGAGAGAGAGAAATAGAATAAAAGAAAGTTGGACAAAGAGAAGGAACTTGGGTTTTCCACGAAAGCGTCGAACGATAATTATGAAATTCCTGCAAAATGCTTTTGCACGCAATCAGCGTAGAGATGGAACGCACGTGTGTGTGTAAGTACACACCTCGGCTCGGTTTATTCAAGCAACTCGACTCGAACACGAAGAACCTTGTGTTGGTCCTCTTCGTCCTTCCTGTATACTTTCTTGTCTTTTCTTTCTCTCTCTCTCTCTCGCTCTCTCTCTTTTTTCTCGCTCTCTCTTACCTTGTCACGTCTCGTAGAATCTTTTCGAACGAAGCGCGAGCCGCGCAAAATGCTTCTCGTGCTTTGACGCTTATTACGGATTCCTTAGCGAGAAACGATATATGCGAGTGCGAGTTAACGCGCACTGAAAAACAAAAAGAGAAACGAAGAAAAGAGTCCACCTCGCGTGCAACGTCCCTCTCTCTCTCTCTTTCTCTCTCTCTCTCTCTTTCTTTCTCTCTCCTCTTCGATAATTAACAAACTCTTCTTGGTAAATGATATTCGCACGTTTATCTCGAGATTCTCCTAGAATATTTTCTGCTCGTACTCGATGAAATTGTAAACGATGTTAGTTTACTGGACACACGCCGACTTGTTACCGGTTTCTCATCGAAAAATAATCTTTCTTCAGAATCCTTTTACATATCTTTCAAGTCTATCTTCCTTTCCTTTCGTCGATCTCTCTGTATCGCAAATAAATATTATGACGTAAAATCAAGGACATTAAAAATTACATCTAATAATAGTTTCAATAAAGCCACTTAAAGAATTATCTCCTAACGCTTTTAATCATTTCTTTTTAAAAAGCTATAAGGAAGTGGAAAAACGTGTCACTCTTTCTCTCTTCGTCTTTCCTACGTGAAAGCATTGTCTTCTTCTTCTTCTTCTTCTTATTCTTCTTCTTCTACTACTACTACTACTAGTCGCCTCTCCCCTATTCATTCGTCTCTATCTAAAACTAGCGCTAACTCAGGACCGTAACATATATCCCGTAGAATTAATTGAGTCTCGCTCTCCGAGTCGCATTATATACGCTGACCGTGCCGGTCGAGATAATAGATGGATAACCGAGGCTAGATAATAGATATGGCACCGGGGAGAATGATAATGGTCGATGTCAAGTGCGAGACGAGACAAGCTGAAGTAATCTCTAAGTGTCGGTAATGTATCGTACGCATATGTACGTATGTATGCATATATATATATATATATATACATATGCATGTATGTATATAACAAAATGAGCTATTAACTATTATCAATCGAAGTAAATTTTTATTTAAGGAACTAATATTTCATTTTCTAATATGTAATATGTCTAAGATGTAACAGTTTTGTCAGAATTAAGTCGATAAAAAATCATTTCACTCGACAATATGTAATTATTAATGTTAACCAGCTTCTTTCTCATTGTCGTCGTCCTCGTCGTCCTCGTCGTCCTCGTCCTCGTCGTCGTCGCCGTCGTCGTCGTCGTTGTTATGACGTCATAATGCATCCGACATCGCGTGACAAGGTACCACGCGAAGAGATCCGTCTCTTCTCCTACCGCGCTTTTAACCGGTACACACTCGACCTGTCCTTTCCCTCCCTCTCGTTCCTCTTCTCCCTCTAGAACTCCGTTTGGTCTTCCTTGCTTGGAGGCACCAAGTGCATCGAAGTGGATAATACGATGGTTAGGGCGAACGACGGACCAGACGAATGCCTCGGGAATTTGCGAGAAGCTAAACGTCGACGACTACAACACGACGACCGATGCACTTTCGGCTTCGGTTGTATTTACATATATCCTTGTATATATACATACATATATATATATATATATATATATATATATATATATATCTAATACAGACACGAAAGGAAAAAAGAAGAAAAGAAAGAAAGAAAAAAGAAAAAAGAAAAAACCCCGCAAATATTATTTACGATCGAGGAAACATTTCCTCAAACTATTCTTTCGTAGATACGATAAACGCTTATATCCGAGCAAGAGCATCGTCATTCCACTTCGAAGGATAGAGAATTTTCGTGCCTCTGGCAAAACATGAATATGCGATTTCAAATTTTAGTATCGTACACGATGTTTCATTAGGATGCAAATTATTCATTCATAAGGCTTGTATATACTGCCATGAAATATCTTGGTTAATGCCGGTATCATTTCGATGGACGAACCGAGAGACATTACACCGTTGGATGCGTTTAACGATGTGTTTAAATCGTTACTATCACCTTTATTTAAGCTCCTTCAAATTTTCTCTATGAATCTAATCAAATTCATTCACATCATCAACACTCTTGCATATTATTTTTATCCTCGTTTCTGTTGCAGATCAATGTGGAAAGTGTCGAGCTAGCACGAAGAGACTGAATCTGAACAAATATTGCAAAAGAGATTACGGTGAGTATGTATTAGCAAAAAAGAAAAACAAAAAAAAAAGAACGGTCGGTTTCAGGTCAAAGTTCCTAGAAGAGATTGAAAAGAGAAAAGGGAAGAGAGAAAAGAGAAAAGAAGTCCCTAAGTATGAGTGATCTACACATGGGTCAGG
>NC_140812.1:11925000-12062500 GCF_050613455.1 Vespa mandarinia | reverse complement strand
AGAGAAAAGAAAAACAGAAAGAGAGAGAAAGAGAGAGAGAGAGAGAGAGAGAAACAAGTGGACAAGCTAGTGAAACGAGAAGAGTTAAGCGCAAGGCACAGAATATATTTAGCTGTCGTATATTATCATCAAAGCCATATCGTGCTGTCGGCTCAAGGAGCGAAGAACCGTCGGCTTTGGACATATACGTTGGACACGAGCCACGATTACGAGGGCCCCAAAATGGTCCTCCGCTTGCTGACATTTCGCAGCCACAAAAAATCGCTTCCTCCTCGTGTCGTCTCGCGACTCGCGCGATTCCAAAGACACGATCTTTTCGCGTTTAACACAACATTATACATTTTTACCGATAAAAGTTAAGAAACCTTAAAGATACGTATATACATACGTACATACATACATACATACATACATACATACATACATACATACATATATCTTTGACGATATAAATGTCTCGAATAAATCGAAGTGTTACTTAACTATTGTCGGTAAGTTTAATTTCCGTAAATAAATTGGAACGATCGACTTCTCCTTTCGTTTCGCGTTAATGCGAATAAAAGGGATGAGCGGCGGCGAAACCATGAGAATTCCATAAGACCGTGCGACCGACGACTGTAAATGGCACAAAACTTCCATATACGCTAGCCCCGAGGCCTTTCCTCGAGCCCACCTCCTTCCTCCTACTCCGTCTCCTACATCGCCTCTTCTTTTTTAATTTATTTATTCTTCTTCGCTCGTACGACGATAACGCGTCGACACGACACGACACGAAACATCCTACGCTCAACACGTACGCACGCACGTACACGTACACGTACACGTACACGTACACACACACACACACACACACACACACACACACAGAGAGGGAAAGACAGACAGATACACACGTACATACATACATATATACGGACAGATGTATGGACATACAAGTATTTGCATATACACGCGCATACACACACGCGACAGAGATACGCAAAAAAAAAGGAAACAAAAACAAAAGAAAAAGAAAAAAAAAACAAAAAATAATGATTACACGCGTTCGTTGAATGTAGATTTTCTTGTAAATTTTCTATATAAATTATTAAGACCTTTTTCTAGCTGATATTATGTATTATTAATGACTTACTTATGTATGTAGATGAGAAGAAATGGTAGAGAGGCTAAGCAGCCGAAGAAGCGCGTCGCAATAATATAACTACACTGCCTTTATCGATCACTGCCGGCGATCGTCCATTCCACGGATCGATGGATCGACGCGTCGAAACGAGAGAAAATATCAGCCCGTTTCATGATCGATCGTATGCATTCTTCAAACTTACGTGATAAAGAAGATATTGAAAATTTGGCGGGTTTTTAGAAAAAAAAAAAAGGAAAAAAAAAATTCTTGATATATCGTTAAGAGACGCGCTTATTTAGATCCGATATCATCGATGACGATATTTAAAGATCGATCCTCGATAATCGATAAAATCAAGTTCCTAAGCACGACGATCGTTAATTTTCTTAGTGCCAGGAACAAAAAAAAGAAGGAAGCCCGTGTTTCCTTGGAAGGACATAAGCGTGTTTACATGTACCTCCGCTTATAATGAGAAAGTCTAGAATGACAAACGCTACTTTCGATCGGCGACGCTCACACGTACTTACTTACTTGCTCTCTAAAGACGATCGAGAAAAGGTATATCGTTTAGGGGCAAAATGCGTATCGAAGATTTGCGATCTTCGTGATTCGCTTCGAATGCTATATGCGATATGCGACACGTGCGACTGGTTGCAAGGCGACGCGAGATGAAAATATGCGAGACCGTTCAAAGAGAAAGAATGGAAAGTAAGAAATAAAAAAGAGAACCGTGTAAGATCCGATTGTCTGTCTCCGTCGTCTACGCTAGAATTACATGTATAAAATGTACCAACTTTAAGATAACGCTATTTAGATTAAGATTCAAGAAAAAGAAAAGGAAAAAAAAAAAAGTTATATCGTATATTCGCAGTTTAGCTGGCGACAGTTAGTAACAAAATAAAAAGACCGAAGAGAAAAGGTGCGCGATCACTTTAATTTTAAATCGTCGATTTATAATAATACTTTCTCATAGATCTTCTTAACGATCGTTTGGCTTCGCTCATTCGTTATTTCTTTTTTTTTCTTTCTTTGCTCCCCTTGGGGAAATAAAGATTTCTATCTTATTTTTAAATAGATGAACCATTCGTTAACACGCGATGATACGCTTTATGTTTTATGATTTATGTTCCATGGATTTTTTTTGTTTGTTTTTTTTTTTTTTTTTTTTAATTCTATCATAAATATTCGACGATTTATTATTCGTTCGATTGACGATCGCTAGAGCATCACGAATAAAAGGAAACGAATGTTAAAGGATTTCCAATCATGCCAATATATCGTAGAATATACGCGATGTCACATTAAGTGTGCTATTTATACCTCCAAATTATTATATCGATTGCTACTACTGTACCACACATGAAACTTAGACGCGATTAAATTATTAGATGTACCGTTGTGTATTGTGATGTAATAAATGTGACTAGTTGTACGAGAAATAAAATGCAATGAGTATGAAAGAAAATCTAAAATCCCTTTAACTTCATTTATTCGCTGAACAATATTCCAATTAAAATGAGTATTCTATCTCCGCGAAATGAATAAAAAAAAAAAATTAATATTATCGTTTTTTGATATCGGTAACGCCACGTAGCGTGCTTAATGGAGAGACTTAATGATTGCTAAACTTACCGACTGTAACTAATGAACTGATTGATTTAAAAAGTAATACGAAAAAAAAAGAAATCTGCATTATCATAATACCCTATCGATAATTGCATTGTGTCATTCTCATGGATCAAACCGTCTATCGGATAAAGTAGATCTACAGACCAACATTACCAACGAATCATCGGAAACTGACTTTCTTATAAGATTAAAATCGTTAAAATAAAACATCATTGGAGTTATTTGACGAATTCGAAGAAACGAAACAATGATTATAACACAATTCGACAATATATATATTTTTTTTTTTTTTTTGAAAAATTTTACTCTATCAACCTACATCAATATCGAATTAATCGATTGCACGTAATCTATAACTAAACGAAATTATGCTTATTGCGATTTAAATAATTCTTTTCAACGCGAGTTATGAGCTAAAAATTCAAACTATTCCAACTTTATATGCATTGGAAGAACATTTTCTTGCGAGTCAAGAAATCACCCGAATAAATGCTAAGAAGATATTGATATCGTTTAAAAAATATTAGACAACAATACCTGTTATTCTAGGATCGCTTTTCTCTTGGACTAGATGAAAAAATTGATATTGTTGAAAATGGAAAAGCAAAAAATGTCGGGATCACTGCATTCGTTCTACCGGCAACCGACATGGTTGCCTTGTTGCCGCGAAAATGGAGAAGAGTTTTGGAACTGCCGTGATCTGATTGGCTGTTCGTTAACTTACAGGTATCACGTGACTTCATAAATGCATATTTCTAACAACTGATATTCTTAACTTTTTAAACTTTTAACGCGCTATTTTACATTACATATGAATAAATACTTTTGAAGTAAAAAAAAAAAAAAAAGACGATAATGGTAGCGCCTCGAAATACCGCAAGAGATTAAAAATCTTATTGAAACTTGTCATTATTTATATTCTATGAATTTAACATATTTAATCTCATCGTTTTTTCGGAGAGTAATTAAAGCATTTAATATTGCATATTGCGTACTATTTGTTTACTTTACTCTTAATAGAAAGATATATAATATATATAGAAAATAACTCGTACCGTACGCCATCTGCTGTCGGTTATGGTTAAGTTAACTAACTATCAAAAAACATCGATTGACAAAGTAACAAAATATTAATATACTCCTGGATGTATTCAACTTCTCTAAATATGTTAACATCTCTTCGTGTATTTCGTACGCTTTTAGTACGTAATTATATATAAAAAGATTTATTATTTTTCAAATTATTAATCTTCTTTTTTTTGTTTTTTTTTTTTTTTTTTTTTTTAATATAATCCAACTGCACCTTATGTAACCTTCGAATCATATTAAAATAATTGTTATTGTTTGACACTTATTATCCGATTTTTCTATAGGCTTCTACAAAAAGCAGAGGAATACAAACGTCTTCTAACCATGCATCCGAACAGCTGTTCAGTGTACGTTGTAATATTTTTTATTAAATTTTTGAGAATTTTATATCAAACGTAATATCATTTTTAAATTGTAGCATAGAGATACCGAATACAATAATCCCTGTACACCATTCGAGTTTAATGAAGCAAACAAAAAACGTATCGAGGCTCTTCTCAAAATTTATCCAGAAGGTCACAAACGTGGTGCGATGATACCTTTATTAGATTTAGCTCAAAGACAACATGGTTGGCTACCTCTCTCCGCTATGCATAAAGTTGCAGAGATTCTCAATGTACCACGTATGCGTGTTTATGAAGTTGCTACCTTTTATACAATGTTTAATAGAAATCCAATGGGAAAATATCATATACAAATTTGTACGTGTACTCCATGCTGGTTACGAGATTCAGATTCTATAGTAAATGCTGTAACCGAGGCTGCATGTTGTAAACTTGGTGGTACTTCTGAAGATAAATTATTTACAGTATCGGAAGTAGAATGTTTAGGAGCATGTGCCAATGCACCAATGTTCCAAGTTAATGATGATTATTATGTAAGTGATTATAAATTTTCCTTTTTCATAGATAGCTAATTCTATTGTAGAAAAAAAAAAGGAAGAAAACAATCCTATTATCTGATTTTATTTATCTTGATAGGAAGACTTGACTCCTGAAACTGCGGCAAAAATAATAAATGCATTAAGAAAAGGTGAAAGACCACCACCTGGCCCTCAAAATTCACCTAGATTTGCTGCAGATCCAGCTGGTGGATTAACATCCTTGAAAACTCCACCTCCAGGACCAGGATTTGGTGTCAGATCAGATCTATAAAACAAAATGTAAATACAAATTTAGTGTATGATATATGTAAAGGATTTAGCAATGTTCAAAAACATTATAAATAAAGTTTCCGATAATAGAAAAATAGCCATATATTTAATATGTTAATTTTTTTATAAAATTGAATATTATAAAAAAAAATACACTTTTTTGCGGGAGAAGTCCAATCAATTACAAAAGACCGACGAAAGAATAAAAAAAAAAAAATAAATATAAAACTTAAAAAATTTTCGAAAAATATATAATATAAATAATGTTTGTAGTTATGCCGGTAAAATTCTCGGCATCTCTCGTGCTGTCGTTTTCTAAGTTAAGTCGTACTGAAAGTGAAAGATTTGTAAAAGATATATCTACAAAATTAACTTCTTTTTATTAAATATCGAAATATAATGTATGAACCAATTGCAACAACAGAAAAATCGCAAAAGATCGAGGCGATAAACAAAGAAACAATACATCGTATTTGTTCTGGACAGGTAAGGTTAACCGTTGAAAAAAAAAAAAAGGAATTGATTTATATTATCAGTCTTATAATATTTTTAACGCAGAGCTATGTAATCGTATAGGTAGTGATTGATCTTTCAATTGCTGTAAAAGAATTAGTTGAAAATAGTTTGGACAGTGGAGCTACAATTGTTGATGTAAAGCTAACAGATTATGGAAAAACATGTATAACTGTATCAGACAATGGAAGTGGAGTTGAAGAACAAGATTTTGAAGGATTAGGTCAATGATTAAATATAGTAAGAATTCATAATTTAAAAAAAAAAATATTAATTTTTTCATATATTCAAAACAGGTTTAAAACATTATACATCTAAACTGCGTGAATTTTCGGACTTAACAGAGGTAAATACATTTGGATTTCGTGGAGAAGCTCTAAGTTCATTATGCGCATTAGGTGATCTAAGTATCGTAACCAGACATTTGACTAATGAACATGGATTCAAATTGGAATTTGATAGGAATGGTTTATTAAAAAAGAAAGAAATATATGCTAGAGAAAAGGGAACGTCAGTTCATGTAAAAAATATATTTAAAAATCTTCCAGTTAGAGCAAAAGAATTTCATAGAAATATAAAAAAGGAATATACACGTACTATTCAAATATTATACAGTTATTGTTTAGTTTCCGTTAATGCAAAAATATCATGTACAAATACAATCTCAGGAAAATCCTCTAATCTTATTGTAAGCACGGCAAATGCGGATAGTGTTCTTAAAAATGTTATTGCTGTCTTTGGTAAAAAATCTGTTGATAGTTTGATTCAAATTGAATTACAACCGCCTGATGAAACAACCTTAGAAGAATACAACTTACCAAATAATTCCAAGATAGACTTTGATTGGGAATGTTACGTTAGCAGCTGTGATCATACCTGTGGTCGTTCTACTCCTGATAGACAATTTTTTTATGTAAATGGACGACCTTGCGATCTTGCAAAAATAAATAAATTAATTAATCATATATATCATAAATATAACAATAAACAATATCCTTTTATATTTTTAAATTTAAAATTGAATCAAGAATGTGCTGATATTAATGTTACACCAGACAAAAGAACTATTTTGTTCACACATGAAAAAATAATTTTAGCCTCTGTTAAATTTAATCTGATAAAAAAATGGGAGTCCGTGCAAGGAAATTTTACTGTAAAAACCTTGACAGAATTAAATTTTGGTTTTAAAAGAATAGCTTCTTCTACTCATGAGGATCCACCAGCAAAACGAATACAACTTTTTCATAGATCCCAAAATATTGAAAAAAATAATGAGAAAGAAGCGCACATAGAGGTAGACAATGTTTTTGAAGAAAATAATGAAGTTGTAGAAAAATTATTGAACATTGAAATACCTATCAATATAGAAAAAGTAAAAGAAAAGTTTTACGAAAAAAAGAAAGCATCTAAGAATGACTTTACTAAAAATGTAAATTTGAAGTACAAAGTACAAATAGAAGCTGATCAGAATAATGAAGCTGAGAAAGAACTACAAAGAGAACTTACTAAAGAATCGTTTACAAAGGTTATTATAATAATATCAAGTTTGACATTCTAATTCCTTCTATTAATTTAATATATAAATTATAAGATATATTATGTTACAGATGGAGGTTATAGGGCAATTCAATTTAGGTTTTATTATAGCTCTGTTGGAAAATGATCTTTTCATAATTGATCAGCATGCAACAGATGAAAAATTTCGTTTCGAAAAATTAAGTAATGAGACGAAACTGAAAACGCAAAAATTAATTATACCTAAACCTTTAAACCTTTCATCTTTAAATGAAACTATTCTCATAGAACAACGAGAAATATTCGAAAGCAATGGTTTCGAATTTAAAATAAATACTGGAGGTATACTAATCATTATGAAAAGCTATATTTGGCTTATAAAGATTTGATAATTAATAATAATTATTTTCTTTCAGATGACGTCGGAAAACGTGTAGAATTAATTGGAATGCCGGTTAGCTTTGGCTGGCAATTTGGACAAGGAGATATAGAAGAATTAATTTTTTTAATCAAAGAAGGAGCGATAGAAAATAAAGTTTCTTCTGAAATTCCTCGTCCAAGTCGAGTTCGGCAAATGTTAGCATCAAGAGCATGTCGTAGCGCAGTTATGATCGGTACTGCATTAAATAATGCAGAAATGCAAAAATTAATAATACAAATGAGTCAAATGAAAAACCCTTGGAATTGTCCACATGGTAGACCTACAATACGACATCTATTTTCTTTATTCCTAATGAATAGATAATATTAAACAATTGTTTTACCTAAAAAATACACGAGTCAGAGGAGAAAGAAATTTTCTATTCTTGAATAAGTAACACTTTGTAATACTTATGATAACGTATTAAAAAAGTGGCAAAATTACATTAAAATTAATTAAAAAGCACAAAGGAAATTACAAAAAGTATATTCTTCTGAATATTTTGACAATATATAATTAAGATTATAAATTCCTTAGACACTAATGGTACGAAATATATTGTATCCAGAATGTGCTGTTGATATTATAGTACCAGGACACTGTGGATGCCAATGTAATTCCTTAATGTCTGTTTGACCTTGATGTATAAACAATAACTGTGGAGGCAAATCTGTTATTTCATTGTCTTTGGATTCTTCCGAATGATCTACTTCTACTGACAGATCCCATTGCGCGATTTGATCATCCGCACCACCTGAAGCAAATACAGTAGCTTCTTGAGGATGCCACTCTACAGTTGTTACAGGTGCGGTATGTTGTTTAAAAGTTGCAAGAGGAGTTGATCCATTTGGACTAAATTCTCTCAAGTCCCATATACAAAGTAATCCGTCATCTCCTCCAGACACAAGGAATTGATTTTCTTTGTGATTCCAAGAAATGACATTAATATCTGCAGTGTGTGTTCCAGAGACCGATAGCATACACGCGGATTGTGGACTGACCCTTGTATCCCATATCTTTATACTACATAGAAAAAAAAATTTTTATCAAATACTAAGATGTACTAATGTTTTTAAGTAATATATATTAATATATAACTAATAGGAAACCTTTTATCAACTGAACAAGAAGCCAAAACATTTCTTTCATTAGGAGACCATTGAATATCTTCTACACTATACGGTGCATGTGAATTATAAGGCCTTTGATCGACTTGCCAAGTTCCACTAGTATCACTTCCACTGATGCGCCATATGTGTATATTACCCTTACAGTCGCCAGAAGCTAATGTGCCTTTTTCTGTAGGACACCAATCAAGACCATATCCTTCGGTAAGATGTCCATTAAAAGTAAACAATGATTTTACACCACCATCAGATCTCTCACATTTTTTACGATATGAAAGCAGTGATTCAGTATTATCAACTGCTTTCAATTGTTCATTCAAATTCCAAAGGTTCACTCGACCTAATTCACTCCAACTTGCTGCTAATGTTGTATGCTCTATTTGTGTACACCTAAGAATATTATTATAGTCCCATTTTATATAAATGTTCCAATAATAATATGTAATAATTATATATTATACATTAAATATATACATATATTTATTATATATATTTACACATTTACCTTATTCTATTAACACATCCTTGATGTTTAATTGGAGCAACTGTCATAATTGGAATTCGTTCATCGTTTTCATCTTCAGAATCACTTGATTCGTCTTCTGAATCTATATCTTTTATCCCATGCAAATTTGTCACTTTCATAACAAGAAGATTATTTACATGTGCCTTTGCAGCTTGAGTACCAGCAACAAGGTACATGCTAAGGGGATAAGTTTCTCTATCGCTACCAAGATCATCTAATATTATGTCAAAGCTAAGACACGGTGCACCAGATTGTGCATGATGCAACATACGATACGTAGATTTATCGACAATAAGTTCCTCCTCTGGATCTAAAGGTTGTCCAGGTAAATACACTTTTGATTCTACTTTATTATCCTTCTGATCCTCATCTTCATTTTCTATAATTTTTTCACTTTCCGCATCCTCGCTACTATTATCCATACTTTCATCTTCAGTATCATTCATTATTTCATGATCCATTTCTTCCGACATCTTTATAGAAATTTGGAAAAAAAATGAAGAATAAATAATATAAATAATGTTAACGCTAATTTTATCAACTAATCAATGAATAATTAGAATACAATGGGTAATTCTGTAAGAGCTGTACGAAGAAAAATTAACCTCAAAAAATGATACTACTTAGATAAATAATTATTAATAATAATACATATATAATATTGAATTAATATTAAATATTACGTATTATTTGATAGATAGATATAATAATGCTATAAAAATATCGAATATTTATTTACCTTTAATAAATTTCAAATTTGTATATACTACTCAAATGCACATGTCAACACGTGTATGTGATTGATTCCAAACTGTCTATACACGATAGCTTGCAAATTATATTTCCTGTACGATCTACTTCTGCCATCTATATTTGAACATAATAGAAGACTATCAATAAAATATATTAACAATAACAAAAATTGTTTATATCAATGAACGAAATGTTAGCTATGATTTTTAATTTTATTTATGCAAATATTTTTCTAAATTTTATTAACGATTGATCGATAATTACATCTTACAAGTAAAACTTTCCATTAGACTAATCATAATATATTAGAAACCATAAAATATATATAAATAATTATTATATAATTATATATTGTTATTAAACAATCTACTCGATAAAAGTAATCTCCATAATATAATTAATAATATATGTATATTATATTATCTATTCGAGAACGAAATAAAAATTTTAACAACAGAATATTCATTTTAATAATGTAAAGTATATATGTAGAAGCAAAGCATAATTAATTTTTAAATTAATAATCGTATAATTGTTTAAACATTATAAAGTTAATAATTCTCAATCCCATTGATATTAAATAATTTAATTTTATTCAAATGCGCGCCGTCCTTAGATACAAATTTTCAAGTTTAAGAATGTTAATTATGTATCGCTCGTAGCCCATGTGACTTCAGCGACAAATACGGATAGAATTTGAATTACAAACCCAATAGGAAAACAGTATTTGAAAATATATTAATTGAATAATGTTTGTTAATTCTATAAACTTTATACTTCTTGTTTCTATTTAAATTTAGTCACACGGCTAAAGCGCTTTTAAGCAAATTTTCGATTATTTATAAAATAATATTCACAAAGCAAATATCATATATAACTTAAAAATTGATTATAAATAAAATTCTTACACATCATTTATTCATATCTGTTTAATAGTAACTTTAATCTCATTGAATTTCAAAAAGAAAAAGTAGCAAAATATTGGCTGAAATTTAATGACAAATTTAAATTAATACACGAATTAATTATCGAAGAAAAGTATATATATATATATATATATACTTTAAAATAATAATACTATGAAATAAATAATAATAAATAAAAATTGGATTCATATTGTAATTAAGTACTCGTATAGCGTACATGTGAGTAAAGCATAAGCATTAAAGCGGAGAGCTATCTCAGTGACATTTTGTAGTTCTATGTTTCTTTTTTAATCCGGCGAGATGGGTGAGTTTCTCGGTTTTACAAAAGTTTGTTTTTATCGAATTACATCTGCTTTTTCCGTGAAAAACATCTTTACAAAATATGAAAAATTTATGTACAATGTAATAATCTAGAGATTCGTTATTATATTATTTCAAAATTTGTCCTAAAACTTTGTTTAAATTATATCAACTTTTAATGGTTAGAACCACTTTTCAAAGTTTTTGTACAATATTTTATAATATATAAAAATATATATTAATGCAAAGTTAGTCGACATTACTCGTCCGCATTTGGAGATACGTTTTAAAATTTGTTAGAAATGACACTATATTGAATTGTGTAAACATTAAAATAATTAGAAGTTTGTAATGAGATTTTATGTATGTCAAGTAAAACGTATATAGAAGATGTTTTTAATGAATAGGTATATCGCGGGATCATTGGCATAAGAGGAGAGCAACTGGTGGAAAGAGGAAGCCTATCCGGAAGAAGAGAAAGTTTGAATTAGGTCGTCCAGCTGCAAATACTAAACTTGGACCTCAACGCATTCACACAGTAAGTTTACGATTCAGATAAAAGTGTGAATAGTTTATTAAATTGCATAAATTTTTAAAAGTCTATTACATTAAATTTTGTATTGATCATTTTATTAAGTAATGATGATCACCTTACCTACTCTGAGAGTTATGTTGACATTTTCCCACAGCGAACTGATTTATACATAATCAATGTAATTTTGTTGTTTTTTTTAAATTACATAATTGATGCGTATTATTTTTTGTGATAAGGTACGCACGCGTGGTGGAAATAAGAAGTATAGGGCACTTCGATTGGATACTGGAAATTTCTCCTGGGGGTCTGAATGTACCACAAGAAAAACTCGCGTTATCGACGTTGTATACAATGCATCAAATAATGAATTAGTTCGTACAAAAACTCTTGTAAAGAATGCAATTGTTACTATTGATGCCACACCATTCAGACAGTGGTATGAAGGCCATTATGCTCTTCCATTGGGGCGCAAGCGAGGTGCAAAATTGGTAGGTTAAGCATCAGTTATATTTATGCACTTGATCTACGAATATATTTCTGGAATATTTTATAGGAAATAAAATGGAATTAAATATTTCAGACAGAAGCAGAGGAAGAAGTTCTTAACAAGAAACGGTCGAAAAAAACGGAAGCCAAGTACAAAGCAAGGCAACGATTTGCCAAAGTTGAACCAGCCTTAGAAGAACAATTTTCAACGGGACGAGTTCTTGGTATTATATCTTTAATAATTTTTCGTTATTATTATATAAATTTATATGTATATATATCTGACCGATATTTATTCAATTGCAGCTTGTATAGCCAGTAGACCTGGTCAATGTGGTAGAGCTGATGGTTATATTCTCGAAGGTAAAGAATTAGAATTCTATATGAGAAAAATTAAGAGCAAGAAAGCTAAATAAGCATGTAATTTTGTAAATAAAATTATCTCTGGATGATAAAATGTGTAAAATTCCTTTTATGTAAGACCAATTACCTCTCTAGATCACATATTGCAAATAAATGTTATTACACATTATTATGTTGCTTTCTAAAAACATTTTAAATTTGAATAACTATTATTTCTTAATGAATGTAAAGTAATTGTTTATTCTATAAGAAACCTGTGCTAATTACTCATCAAAAGTTAATGGACTTTAGGCAAAAACAAGACTGGTTATTATATTTAAAATTTTGTTCAAATTTAATTTTTTTTGTTTTTGTTACTACCTTATATAATAATGGTATAAAATTCATACCTAACAAAATATTGGATCGAAATTATTTTATATTTATGTTTTAATAGCTATGTAATGTTTAAGCAAGTATGCTTTTGTTTGAACAATTATACATACTTTATAATAGTAAATTCTAATCTATCAGCAATGAATAAGAAAGCTAAGACGTTTACTCAAACTTGTTATCAATTACCTTCGTTATCACCAACTCGTGAAGGCACCGAGAACAAAATCTACTCCTCCTCAAGGGATTTTACATTAAAATTATTTTTTATTAACATTATATGAATATCTATTTATAGTTTAAAAATTTTTAATAATTATACAAATACTATTATTATAGAATAAGAAAGTTACGACACATACACTGATTGAAATTCAATAGAATACTTTTAGCTAGTAATTAAAATTCTATAAATACAATTGTATAGATTACAATGTTTTTCTGTAATTTATACGTTTCCAAAATGTACTCATTTTCTTTACTTGTTATATTATTATCTTTTTTCTTTTATTTACTACAAAAACTTATAAATTCCGGCAAATTATAACAGATAATAATGTAGGTAACCTACAATTCAAAATATGTCCTATGCATAGTTTTATCTGAGAAATTTCAAGTCCCGGAAATATAGTCAAGCTTGATTAAATTATGATATTCGCAAAGAAAATATCATATATAATTTAAATCCTATGATATTCGATTAAATCCTTCAGCAAATCGTTTTTAAATTCAATTAACAGTAAATAATTTACTCATCATTCAATAGTATCATTTTAATAATAATTTTAATCTCATTGAATTTCAAAAAGAGGAAGTAGCAAGTTATTGGTTGAAATTTTCTGATAAATGTGAGTAGTAAACGAATTAATTATCGAAGTAAAATATACATATATCTACACATATTTAATAATATTTACAATTTAAAGTTTATTTGTTTATTTAATTACGATTCTATGAGTCAAGTTTATTTAATAAAAATTGGATTCATATTGTAATTAGGTACTCGTATAGCTTACATGTGAATGAAGCATAAGCATTAAAACGGAGAGCTATCTTAGTGACATTTAGTAGTTCTATGTTTCTTTTTTAATCCGACGAAATGGGTGAGTTTCTCGGTTTTACAAAAGTTTGTTTTTATCGAATTACATCTGCATTTTCCGTGAAAAACATCTTTACAAAATATGAAAAATTTATATATAATGTGATAATCTAGAGATTCGATATTATATTATTTCAAAATTTGTTCTAAATATTTGTTTAAATTATATCAACTTTTAATGGTTAGAACCACTTTTCAAAATATTTGTACAATATTTTATAATATATAAAAATATATATTAATGCAAAGTTAGTCGATATTACTCGTCTGCATTTGGAGATACGTTTTAAAATTTGTTAGAAATGACACTATATTGAATTGTGTAAACATTAAAATAATTAGAAGTTTGTAATGAGATTTTATGTATGTTCAAGTAAAACGTATATAGAAGATGTTTTTAATGAATAGGTATATCGCGGGATCATTGGCATAAGAGGAGAGCAACTGGTGGAAAGAGGAAGCCTATCCGAAAGAAGAGAAAGTTTGAATTAGGTCGTCCAGCTGCAAATACTAAACTTGGACCTCAACGTATTCACACAGTAAGTTTAAGATTCAGATAAAAATATGAATAGTTTATTAAACTGCATAAATTTTTAAAAGTCTATTACATTAAATTTTGTATTGATCATTTTATTAAGTAATGATGATCACCTTACCTACTCTGAGAGTTATGTTGACATTTTCCCACAGCGAACTGATTTATACATAATCAATGTAATTTTGTTGTTTTTTTTTAAATTACATAATTGATGCGTATTATTTTTTGTGATAAGGTACGCACGCGTGGTGGAAATAAGAAGTATAGGGCACTTCGATTGGATACTGGAAATTTTTCCTGGGGATCTGAATGTACCACAAGAAAAACTCGCGTTATCGACGTTGTATACAATGCATCAAATAATGAATTAGTTCGTACAAAAACTCTTGTAAAGAATGCAATTGTTACTATTGATGCCACACCATTCAGACAGTGGTATGAAGGCCATTATGCTCTTCCATTGGGGCGCAAGCGAGGTGCAAAATTGGTAGGTTAAGCATCAATTATATTTATGCACTTGATCTACGAATATATTTCTGGAATATTTTATAGGAAATAAAATGGAATTAAATATTTCAGACAGAAGCAGAGGAAGAAGTTCTTAACAAGAAACGGTCGAAGAAAACGGAAGCCAAGTACAAAGCAAGGCAACGATTTGCCAAAGTTGAACCAGCCTTAGAAGAACAATTTTCAACGGGACGAGTTCTTGGTATTATATCTTTAATAATTTTTCGTTATTATTATATAAATTTATATGTATATATATCTGACCGATATTTATTCAATTGCAGCTTGTATAGCCAGTAGACCTGGTCAATGTGGAAGAGCTGATGGTTATATTCTCGAAGGTAAAGAATTAGAATTCTATATGAGAAAAATTAAGAGCAAGAAAGCTAAATAAGCATGTAATTTTGTAAATAAAATTATCTCCGGATGATAAAATGTGTAAAATTACTTTTGTGTAAAAACCAATTACCTTTCTGAATCATATAGTAGAGAAAAATTTTTTTACATATTATTATGTTGCTTGTTATAAGCATAATAATAGTAGGTAATATATTTTTGAATTACTGTTACTTTTTATTGTTACGAATTATGTATTCCAAGAGTTCGAAGTTATGATGTACTTAACATACTATATGTATATAGTAAACATAATTTTTCTAGTAATACATCTGTTCAGAGACTATTCAACTTTTCATTTTTTATATTAATATAAAGTTTTTACGTATTAAATCCATTTTTACAAAGTAAATACTTGTTCAATCACCAATATTTACATACATACATATTTTTATAAAATTACTTTTATTTTCAATTTTAAGATATTTGACTTAATGCATCACAAATATACAACCAAATATTTAATGTCTACGATTATTCTATTCTAATAGCTAATATCAATATATAATTGACAAGATGTATTTAGACAAAATTATTTAAAATAGCTATTTAAAATCAGTTTACACAATGTGTATTGAACTATATTATTGATTGCAAATAGTTTTAACGTGACATCTATAATGAAAGATTTTATTTGTCTTCATTTTTAGAACATGAAACATAATGAGACTTTGATAATCCAGGTGATTTATTATGTGGTAAAGAATAAGCTCTGCACGCTGGGTTACTTACTTTCGTATTAATATTCTGAAAATAAAGTAAAACATTTAATACAATAATGATATTGCAATGAGAACATTTACAAATAATACTTCCAAATTTTTAAAGTTCAGAGCATATGTAGTGTAAGTCTTGTATATATATATATATCTGAATTGTAAACTTGTTGAAGTATTTTCATGAATTAATAAAATTATATTATCTTTTTTAAAGACTAATATTATACTTTAACGACTTATTGTGGATTAATCATTTAGGTGATGCCTTGCTAAAAAATAAACTCTATTTTTTTCTCTTCGTTATATCGCAAAGTATATGTTGTCTATAATAATAATAATCCCATTTTATCAGATTGACACGTTAAGCCAGTAGAAATATATAAATAGAAATCTGTTACTGTAAAAAGCAAATGGTATTATACTAAGTATCTTTACAGTAATATTTTATTATTTAGTATTTTTGATTTTCAATATTACAGACTTACACCAATGGCTCTGTATACTTTATGATACATGCTGTACATTTATTATAATGAACTTGGGTATTACCTGTTGTTGACTTGATCCTACGGCTGTAGTTGTAACTATTGTAGTAAAAGAAGGCTTTTGAGCACATGTTCTCATATGAGTTGGCCAATGAGACTGCTGACATGAATAATCACAATAAGCTGTATTCCAGCAACAATAAAATAATGCTTCACGATGACACATAGCACACCATTGTTTACGTTTTGTCTCTTCGATACATTTCATTTTTTCTTGTTCTATTTCTCTACGAGTTTCTTCGATAGCTCGAAGCCGTTCTGCTTCCAGACTTGCTTTCATTTCTCTTAACATACGATCTAAAAATTATAAGGATAAATTAAAATTGTCATACTAAATTGTTATGCTAAAATGTTACAAAAAATTATAAGATACCAGTATTGTGTTTTAGTTCTGCTAATTGTTGTTGGTGTTGCCACCTCATGCGTTCAATCTGTAATCGTAAAAAGTGTACTGTGGCATGACGCTCATCGGTGGTATCATCTTCACAATTTTGACTGTTATGAGCAGCTTCTCTATATGCTTCCTCCATTAACTGAGCCATTCTTTTTGCTAATTCTTCAGCACCATGATACAAACGAGCACTAAGTGGTCCAGCTTCTGGAGGAAGTAATTGATATCCAATAGAATAATCTTTCTGAGGAGTTGGAATAGATTCTGTTGAACTAGATAATGTATTCGATGATGAATGAAGTGTAACTTGTGGATAAACAGATGGTTTGATAGAGAAAGATTTTTTTGCTCTGCTCTCCTTTTTTTGTTCTTTTGAGCCTGATTTTGTAATTGTGCAACTTTCTTTACTTGTTGAATTACCCTCTGTTAATGTAGACTGTTGTACTGTATCCACCGATTTATTATTTGTCACAAGTGTTGTTTGACCTAATGTTGAATATGATGCAAAAGATCGTATGTTTTGTGATATGGTAGCGAATGTAGAAACAGATGACGTAACAGTTGGATTTGTTATTGTTTTATTCGGTAGATCGTGTTTGTCACTTTGTAATAAAGATAGAGTAAGTGGAACGATTGATTCCTTGTTTGTTAATCCTGTTTTATTTTTTTGTTCACTTTCTGAAAAAGATTTTAAAGCTTTTTCTGCATTTAATTTGTCAACTAACCTTGTTTTTGGTTTATAAACTTTAGCAGTACTTTTATTGAGCCTAGATGTTATTTTTAAAATTTCAGTAACATTACTTTTATTGGCAGTAGGTTTTACAATGGAATGTTTCTTCGATGTTTGCTCCATTTTTAAAGGTTCACTTTGTTTTGAAACTTGGTCAGTAGGTGTTAAATTATCATGTAAATTACTTTTTAATACAGATACATTAGACTCATTAGATCTTTGTAGATGAGCATTTGTATTAGTTTCATCGATATTCTTTTGATCTGATTTAATAGATTCATTTTCTTCTGCTGATACATCTTCCATAGACGTCTTGTTTTCCATGTTAATCAATTTCTTCTTAAATTCACTTTGCTGCATATCTAAATTAATACTACTGTCTGAGCTTGGAGAAGATTGATCAGAAGTGGTTAATTTCTGTGTTTTATTTCGGGATTTATTTTCATCGTCAGAAGCAATCATATCAGAATCAAGTTTGTAGTCAATAGCAGAAGTTTCAGTTTGTGATTTATCCTTGACAGAAAGATTACGTTTTCGAAAAGCAGCCTTCTTTTTAGGTACCAAAAATTCAGAAGATGTACAATTATTTGGTTGAAGTGGATCGTAGTTTGGTAGCATAAGTTTTATTTGCATTGGATCGTGCGGATTGTATTGTACTTTCGGTGGTGCAAATTTAAATTTACCAAATACAAGCTCAAGTTTACGACAGTGTCGGGTAATTTCTCTAACGCATTCGTCCATATCTACTTTTCTTTTTCGAGGCAATGGAACAGGTGGATATTCAGAATATAAATAAAGATCTCGAGGTGGTATCCATGCCCGATCGTGTTCGCCGAAAAAACGGACATCTACAAAACCTTGAGAATTTAATCTTGGCATAGCTTTAGCAGGCCAAAAAGGAAAACCTTTCAATTTAGCCCATACAAGTGGATGTGGTTGACGACAAGGCTCGATAAACCATGAAGGTTGTGGCCTAAATAAGTTACGCGAATGTGCATAACAATCAGGACAAGCCTCAATTTCTGATACCTCTTGACGTGCCACTTTAATTATTTGTTTTGCAGTATTGGTTAATTTAGATGTATCAGCATAAACTCCACCACCTGTAGAAGACTTTTGTTATTAGGATTATACCATAACAATCTAATATGTATATAATTACAATCTATCTTACGTACATGTATTATAAACAATGCAATTGTGCTGTATCCATTTTGCATCAGACATAAATGCATCAGTACTGCCATAAAGTTTTAAACGTACATTAGATTCTAAAAGATTTAAATCCATTGGCTTAACAACATAATCCAAGTAGTTTTGAGCTTCATTGAGTTCTACAGGCTTCCAAAATGGTTCGGACTAGAAAAATAAATTAATTTATTGGCAAAAAAAAAAAAAACAATAAAAGATAAGTTTAAAAATAATTTAGTAAAATAAGAATATAATAGGAAATTAAATGCATACATACACCAGAATATTCACGCATTCTTTGAACTACATTTTTAAGCAACATACATAATTGATCAACTGATAATTGTGCCATTGCAACAGAACGCGTTTCTGCATTTTCTGCTTTCAATATTGTAGCACATTCGCCACAAATCCAGTTATGAACAGAAATCGGTGGTGTACCCCCCAAACATCTACGATGCCACGATCGCGGACAAGCACTACAATGTACTTCTGTTGAATCTTTGTGACACCTCCAACAATATTTATCATTTGCATTTTTCAGTTTTTTTCGTTTGCTTTTAACTTCATTTTCTTCAGAAAGTGAAGCACTTTCTTGTGTACTATAAATCATTATTAATAATGTTTATAATAAGTAATGATATCCAAATAATGAAAAGAATTAAAATGATTTAACAATGTAGAAATTACCTTGAAGTTCTACGCTTTCTTTTTATATTATCAATATTATTTTCTGTTGTATCTGTCGTAGAATCTTCACAACTTTCTTTCACAGTATCTGCATTCGATGATGTATCATCTGTCAAATTTTCATTTTCCTGTTCCGTTTTTATTTCTTCTATTTCGATATTATCTTGCTTATCGATAATCGGGGTGACAATATCTTCTGAATCACTTTCATTTATATCAACTTCATTTATTGCATCTTTGATATCATTGACTTCGTCTACATTTTGTTTTTCTTTCTGAGCAACATTTGTAGCGTCAACTTGATGAGTATGTTCTAATGAATCATTTTTTGATTCATTCAAAACTGAACATTGGCTTATTGTTTCTAATTCAGTATCATCATTCAACTTTGTTGAGGTATCCATATTTATTTTTACAGATTACTAAATGAGGGAATATATGAAAATTCATTATTTTCTTGATATTTCAAATAAAAAAGACATTACAATTTTATGTGTTATGAATTATCAATTAATAAAAATTATATAATTCATGTATCTTTAAAAAATACTTTTATGTCTAATAAAATAAGTATCTAGATATGTATATATATATATATATTTATTTGGATATATAAAACAATAACAATATGTAAAATAAGTGAATAATAAAACATAACATGTTATCTTGCATAAGAGAATGTTATGAGAATAAAGCATATAATAAAATAACATAATTAATTAAATTATTGTGTAAGAGGAAAACATATGTGTAACTTGATATCATTAGATCACGTCCATAAATGCATATACAAATATTTTACATGTACATATATATTCACTAATTCCTACAAACTAGTTGGAACTGTATCGATTTTTGGAAAAGTAGATATTATAAATTTACAGAGAGCATTATATATAACATCATGCTAAAGGAATTTATATAGAATTATACTTGAGAAAAAATAGACCAGCTACATGATATATGTTACCAACATATCTAATCAGTGATTTATGCATTACTGAATATTGTATTGTAGTGAAAATAAAAAAGGAACTTACATTAAAAATGATGAAACTTAATAATGTTCCACGTATATTTCTATGGTAGGTAGTACATATATTCATATACATATATTGATAATGTACAAATCGTTCATATATCCCATCCACACACATATATATATCTCCGACATATATGTATGCGTATAAAAATACTCATAGAAGTAGTGCTTTGTTATGAAAAATGTGGACAAAGCAATTACTTCCTAGAAAATTTCTATAGTAATTTGTCGATCCAAGAATAAATTTAATATTGATAATTATATTCTGTTAAATATATTACCTACCACATAATATGGATAGCTGTGAATTAAAACCGACAACACCAACTCACACGACTTTACCCCAGAGATTTCTTTCCTTTTCCTATATGCCAACTTTGCCTCTTTAGTGGTTCCATCTTTCGACGTTATATTGAATTGATAATTGGTCACGTGATATTTCGTTAAAACTTATACTTCATAACTATTGTTCAAAATTATGAAACCTGTCAATTCTGTAAATAATGAAAAATATTGTTATTAATATCATGTAACAAGAATGTTTCTTTTAAAAAATTCTACATAAAAAAATTATATTGCGATAGAAATGTTAACACCCCGTGAATGAGGTTAGAGTTTTTATAAATTAAAAACACGTCCAATCTAGTAAATTATACAAAATTTATAATACCATATTTGTAATTATCGAAGATGCTATCGTTATATAAATATTTATTATTATCCTCCTCATTGTCATCCTTCGTTGACTTCTTTAAAATAATACAGTGTAATGCTACGAAGTAATCGATTGTATAACTTCTGAAATATAATTCATCAAAATAACCTCAAAATAAACAATTGAACAAATGTTCCTTGTATATATGTGTATGTGGGTGTGTCTATACATATACATATAAAGTTATTTAACTTACAAGTAGTATTGAATTAATTCGATATTGTAAGCCATTTAAGACACTGTTACAAACATAGTAAGTGACAAGTGAGGTTAGAGAAAGAATTAGTCACGTGACTATTCTAAATACTCTTGCGAAACAACACATACATACGCGTAACACGTATATGGTGATATTTCATGACACCACACAGAGAACATGGAAACTCAATAAATATAGATAGCTTATAAACCCTATCGATAACAAACAGAAAGTTAACAGATGCCTTCTTGAGTTAGAATAGAAATATATAAAAAATGTGTATACATTAACGATAAACAAATTTTTTAAATTACTATTTTATTTGAAGTGTCATTTTGATTCATCATATACGTGTATTATTCATTGACAGCAATCTATTGTAACATTCTTAGGTTATGTTGATCTGTCAAAGTGTTTCTTTGTGTTTCAATTATTTGTCAATAGATATAAAAATTAAAGTTTATATATAAAATGGAATGTGGACATTTAATTTTGATTCCGAAAGTGGACAATGTTGTATTAATTGACAAAAGTGATGGTAATAATAAAAGTTTGGAAGGAACATTATGTATTAGTAGCCATAATCTTATCTTATCTTCAAGACAAGGTGATGAACAGGAATTATGGGTGAGATTTTTATAATAATATTAAATTAAATCAATAATATTGAATTAAATTAATAGATATTATATAAATATTAGTATTATATTATATTCATTTTATAAACGTTACTGATATTACCTACTTTTCTTAGCTTATATATAGGAATATCGATGTGATAGAAAAAAAATTAAATACTCAAAGTCCTGGAGGTAGTATCATATTAAAATGTAAAGATTTTCGTGTACTTCAGTTGGATATTAATTCTACCGACGATTTAATCAGTGTTATGTTGTCTATAGAAAGATTAGCATCATTAGGTAGCTATATTTAGATCTATTATTTTTAATGATATAATATGTCATTCATTGTCATTATATAATGCATTATGTACTTTTACAGAACAAACACTTCAATATCCCTTTTTCTATAGACCAAAAGCAACAAATGTAATACAAATAGAAGATGGATGGACAGCATTTGCTCCTGTTTCAGAATGGTCTAGATTATTGGCTGCATATGCAGATGAATGGAGAATCAGTTATTTGAATATAGATTACAAAGTTTGTAATTCTTATCCATCAGCTGTTATAGTACCTAGACACATAGAAGATAAAGTTATAATATCTTCTGCTAGTTTTCGAGATGGCGGTAGATTTCCTGTTTTATGTTATAGACATGAAGGCGGGGTAACAATAAAACAATCAATGCTATTTTATTATAATTAAGAAAACATAAAAATATTTAATTTTACGTATTTCATTTTTATAGAGTGTTTTATTACGTAGTAGTCAGCCAATGTGCGGTGCTACTGGTAAAAGATGTAAAGAAGATGAAAGATTATTAAATGCAGTTTTAGGTCCTGGAAGACGAGGGTATGTATTAATCATTGACATAAAGTAATATAACTACAATTTAGAATGATTGAAGGGAAACTTATTGCCAGGTATATAGTAGATACAAGATCTATTACCCAAGCTCAAAGTTCAAGAGCTAAGGGTGGTGGTACAGAAATGGATGCTGCTTATCCTCAATGGAGAAAAGTGCATAAAGCGGTGCCACGGCCTCATGATTTAGCAGACAGCTTTTTCAAATTAATAGAGGCTTGTAATGATGTAAATAGTTCTACATCACAATGGTTGTCTAGACTTGAAAGCAGTGGATGGTTAACTGCCATTCAAAGTGCTTTAAATGCTGCTTGCGTAACTGCTCAGTGTCTTCATCAGGAAGTTGCAGCTGTATTAGTTCATGGTATAAGGAATAAATATATTCTTACCAGTTATAAATAATAATATAATACAGATAAATATATATATATATATATATTTTTTTTCTTTTTTGTCCATTGTAGGAAGTACAGGTAGAGATTCAACATTAGTTGTGACAAGTTTGGCACAAGCAATATTAAATCCTGATTGTCGTACCGTACGTGGTCTACAAGCTCTTATAGAACGAGAATGGTTACAAGCTGGTCATCAATTTTTTACTCGTACACGGCATGGACCATATCATCCTTCTCATTCTCAAAGTCCAACACATGCTCCAACATTCTTACTTTTTCTCGATTGTCTTTACCAGCTTTATTATCAATTTCAATTTAGTTTCGAATATAAGGTGGATTTATTGATAGAATTGTATAAACATAGCTACTGTTCAGAATACGGAACATTTTTAGGTATATTATTAATAAATTTATACAAATTTTCGAAATATTTTAATATATTAATTATATATTACTTTTATAGGTGATTCAGAAGCAGAAAGAGTTCAACTTCAATTATCTGAACATACTTATAGCTTATGGTCCTACATGAATCAACCAGAAGTATTAGAAAAATGGTTAAATCCTTTGTATGATCCAAATCCTGGAGTTATTTGGCCTAGTGTTGCACCTATCAGTATTCAATTATGGAAAGAACTTTACCTTGCACACACCAGTGCTTCGTCCTGGAATGGTGCTCTTTCTTGTGCAAAACAAATAAAACAGAATCATTTAGCTGTGAAAAAAGTAGCTGTCCAGTTACATGCACAAATTAAACGTGCATTAGAGGAAATTCAAGAGGATCCTGATATGTCTTTCGATTTTGATATTCAGGAAGAACACACTCTTGTAGCACAATTAAGTTTAGAATCGCAAAGCACTTGATATAAATTATAATGATCTGAGAAGAAAAAAAAAAAGAAAACTTCATATTGTCCTAATATTTTGTAAATTTAATCTTATCTGATATAATGTTAATGAATAAGTAATTGTCACATTTGCAAATAGATCCATATTCATACCTCATTATACAATCATACAATTATATTTATTTAATTAATATCTTTTTTACACTTTGATTATATCTGAAATATAGTTTATTATCTTTTATGAAGATTTTAGAAAAGAAATAGGTATGAGCGTGGCTCTAAAAAAACTTTTCGTAATATACATATATGAACATTTTAGCAATATATTTGAAAATTATATTGTAAACTTTATAATATTTAAAAGGTCTTCATATTTAATGTACTTATCTATGTAAAAAAAAAAAACAATTAGGGAAACGACAATGGATTAAGAGACAAAAGAATTGTGATATTTTAAATATCATTTTAATATTATAATACGTACATAACAAAATTTAATAATCGATTATTTTTTTTTGTTTTTTTTTTTTTTTTTTTGTTTTCCAATGAAACAAATAACATTTTGATTGACAAAGTTACACGAAATATATACATATATATATATATATGTATGTATATATATGTATGTATATATATATATACATATACATAGTTATTAATAAAGTAGTAAAATGTATAATCGTCCTTCAAATTATTTATTTGAAGGTACGTAGTATAGTAGTACAAAGTTTTAAGAATATAAGCAAGTTTTTACCGTTATTTCGGTGGGAGAGGTTAAGGGGGTAGGATTGATGTTTCGAAGGGAAAGGGGAGAAGATTGGAGGGGAACACGGCAGGTGTTCATACACAAAGAAACTGAAAGGAATCCCACGGCCATCGGCTTGAGTTGTGAGAATCTTTCGTTTACGTGTTAGATCTCCTGGTAAGAATGTACAACATCTTACTTTAATTTTATATAATTTTCTCTTTTTTCTTCACTTTATGTAAAAGAAAAAATATACATATAAATATATATATATATATATGTATGTATATATATCTTTTCTATAATAGGAACAAGCGAAATCAACTTCGAAATATGTATATAATTCGATGTATTGTTTGAAATTAATATACAATTCGTATAATCCAATTGATATATTAAATATTAAAAATATAATAAATAATAATGTTCTTTTTCACAAGTAAAATTAATCAGGGAATAATCGATTTGAAAAATGATTAGATCGAATTTAAAGCCCGGTATCCTTGGATGAGTGTGGATCTAGTCACGAATAAAATAAAAAAACGTGGACTGTATTCAAACCCATCCAGGGCCGCCGGATAATCGATTTTCTTCGGCAAGTTGCTGCTTTAAAGCGAATAAATAAACTTTTCGTAGATGTTATCTCGAGAAGAATCAGACACCACTAACTCCGTCAGCAGTCACAACGTAGAATGATGCGTTTGTAAACGGTGTTATGGTAGAAATTATGGTAGGGGAATCAAGAGAAGGGGACTTGGAGGTTTACCCTCTCTACTTCTTCGACCAGTAAACCCTTAGAAGTGGGAGAAAGGCTCCTTCAGAATCACACAAAGAAAGATTTACACGGAACGTCTCGCTTGGAATTAAATGATATTGCTGACATTGTGAAATCATTATAGAGTGTATGTCTTTCAGTCTGAAGTTACTACATTAATCTTTAAATTCGTCTCATTTATTTAAATATATATATACATATTTATATCGAAATTTTCCTAATAATTTTAACACACGGTTCACATCAAGATCAAAACTTTAATATTCTGGATAAAACAATATTGAATATATTTGTTGGAGTGTGTCAAACATGTATATAAACATACAAGTTTTTCGTTGTTTACTTATTTCTCTCTCTCTCTCTCTCTCTCTCTCTCTCTCTCTCTTTCTTTACGTAAAGTAAATAATGACTAGAATTATCACTAAGCATGTTAAAAGCATACCACAGAATAAAATAAATCCATCTTGACGAGCTCTTTGTTCTATAAGCCTCATAGTTGTATTTGAAAGACCTAAGGTGTTACCAATATCTACCAAACGTTTGTGAGCTCCCTTTAAAGTAATTCTTTGTGATCTTAAATTATCTAAGATTCCTGTTCCATGAGAAATAAGATCATCTACACCGTTTACTGCATTTCGCAAACTATAATTATGTTGCATATTTTGATCTATCATAATATCAATATGATCATTTGTAGTAAATGTTTGCGACAATAAGGCCTCCCGCTCTGCTTCTTCTCGTTGCTTTCTAATTAATTGATTTCTCCAAGTATTCAAAGCAGCATTCAAATGACGACTGTCGTATTTAAGTTGATCGACTCTCATTTTTGCATTTTGTCTTTTGAAAGGTGAAATAGGTGAAATAGATCCTTTTAAACAAAGTACATCAAGTCGTTCACAGTTACTGAAAGCATTTGTTAAAACTTACATTTAGTAAATAAGTCATAAACTATTACTAGCCAAAATAATTATTAAAAGCAATAATAAAATTGTTGCTTTGACTACCTGTTGATGAGACTGATTTTGGATTCTATGGCATTTTCTATTTCCTTTAAATCCAGGTTAGAAGGATTTTTTTCCAATTGCGAAAAAAGATGTTGCGTTTCTTGAACTAATTTATTCGTTTGATGATATAACGTTTCCATATTTTAGATAAACTTATGTCAAAAATTTTGTGTAAAACTAAGTTTTAACAATAATCGTACGATACACTTATGACGTGTACCTGCAAACATACATTGAACATATTGAATGTATCCAAGCATAGGAGAGAGGCGACATCTTTGATATGACATACATAATTACAAGTTATAACCACAAATAAATTTTAATCAACGATAAAAGATTAAATTAAATTAAATGTAAATTTTAATTATTTTTTTTCCTAATAGTTTGTTAATGTTAATGTGATATAATTTATTTGATGTGACTTAATTTATTTGACACATTATTTGATATCTGTCAAAAATTTTATCACTTTATAAATGAATGTTTGCAGCGCCATCTTGTTATTGAAGTCAATGACGCTTACTGGTGTAACATTATACTAAATATATCTATGTAAATAAAGAAATAATTTTAGTGCATATTTTTGATATGGATATTGGTGAATTATTATCTTATAAGGTAATTTCTATAAATTACATATAGGTCATTTAGAAAATGAAAATATAAAAATCTTATATTCAATTACGTTATATAGTTAACCTTACTTTTCAAAGTATTTTCATTGTTGTTTATTTGAATGTATTTTCGTTATATGAATTAACTTGATTATAAAATCTTATGTAAATATTAATAGATAAATATTATTTATCTAGCCACCTAACACACCGAAGCGTCCAACAATTGGGGAGGAAGAAGACGACGAAGAATGGGAAAGTTCTAAGAAACCAAAGAGAGTTATTAAAACACCATATCATGCACGTCAAAGACAATTAAGGGAGACAGATGGACAGACTCCAATTAGAAATAACGAACCTCCGACTCCGATAAGGGCTGCATTGCCTTCACCTGCCAATGATGTAGTTGAGCCACAATTAACAGAAAAAGAAAAACAAGACATTTTAAAATATGTAGAGACTGAAGCACCTGAAGTTGAGGCATTGGACGAAGCTACGCTAAAAAGGATGGTTTTACTATTCGAAAAAAGAGCTCTTAGAAATCAAGAAATGAGAGTTAAATTTCCAGATCAGCCAGAAAAGTATGTCAAATGTATTTTGATCTTTGAACGTATACTTGATATAAAATCCTTTTAATTGTACTTTTTATAAATTTCCTAGGTTTATAGAATCTGAAGTAGAACTTCATGAAACACTTCAAGAATTACATGTTGTTGCAACTAATCCAGATCTTTATCCATTAATGGTAGAACTTGGTGCAGTACCTTCATTACTTGAATTATTATCTCATGAAAATACAGATATAGCAGTTGGTATAGTGGATCTTTTGCAAGAACTTACAGACGTTGATATTTTACATGAGAGTCAAGAAGGAGCAGATACTCTTATAGATGCTTTATTGGAACAGCAAGTTAGTGCTCTACTTGTACAAAATTTGGAAAGGTTAGATGAAAATGTAAAAGAAGAAAGTGATGGAGTACATAATACACTTGGTATGTATTATTTTATATATTCAAAATATATTTGCGTATAATTATATTAAATCTATTATATTTATTACAGCCATATTTGAAAATTTATTGGAATTTAGACCAGAATTATGTACTGATGCAGGGAAACAAGGCTTAATGCAATGGTTGTTACGTAGAATTAAAGCAAAGATGCCATTTGACGCGAATAAACTTTACGCCAGTGAACTTTTATCAATTCTTGTACAAAACACACCTGAGAATAGGCTACTTCTAGGTGATCTCGATGGTATTGATGTACTGTTACAACAATTAGCTGTATGTTCTGTTTCTTCCATTATATATGTTTATTGCTTATATTTATTAGAACTTAATTTTATTTCGCATTATTTTAATATTGTTTATTATTTGCAGTACTACAAAAGACACGATCCCCAAACTGCCGAAGAACAAGAAATGATGGAAAATCTATTTAATGTTTTATGCTCGAGTTTAATGGCTACTGTAAATAGAGATAGATTTTTACGTGGTGAAGGATTGCAGCTAATGAATTTAATGTTGCGTGAAAAAAAAATGTCACGTAACGGTTCTCTCAAGGTAAGTTTCTTTTCCCTTTTCTTTTTTTTTTTCGAAGATAAAATATTGTATGAAAATATTGTAGGTCTTAGATCATGCTATGAATGGACCTGATGGAAAAGATAATTGTAGTAAATTTGTTGACATACTTGGACTTAGGACAATCTTTCCTCTTTTTATGAAAACTCCAACTAAAAATAGGAAACGAATGCTTACAGCGGAAGAACATGAAGGTAAAAGATAATAAGATTAATTAACTTACTGCAAAAAATTTTGTTTATATAAAATTAAATCTATTTGCAGAACATGTGGTATCAATAATAGCAAGTATGTTGAGAAATTGTAAAGGACAACAACGTCAGAGATTACTTAGTAAATTTACAGAAAATGATTATGAAAAAGTGGACAGATTAATGGAATTACATTTTAAATATTTAGAAAAAGTCGAAGAAGTTGAGAAAACTGCAAAAGTTAATATAATACAATTAAATATGAATTTTTCCTTTACATTAATTATTAATGTGATATTAATGAATTATATTATTTTAAAATTTAGGATGACGAAGATGAAGAAGAATCTTATCTTCGACGATTAGATGGAGGATTATTTATATTGCAATTGGTAGATTACGTTCTTTTAGAAGCTTGTACAGGTTGTCCTCCTCAAGTCAAACAAAGAGTTACAAGAATTTTAGCTCAAAGACGAGCATCTCTTAAAACAATCAGACATATTATGAGAGGTAAAAGCATATATAAAAAAATTTTCCAAAGGGCTTATTTTTTACTAAACTTGATTTATTTATGATTCTATAGAATATGCTGGGAATCTTGGAGATGCTGGAGACACGGAATGGAGAGAAGCAGAGCAACAACACATATTGCAATTAATCGATAAATTTTGATTTATTTAAACTTTCAATATACTACAATTAATCAATAAATTTTGACTTCGTTTGAAAACGATTTTTAAATATGTGATATATTTGAATAGTAAAACGCACACGAATAGTACGCTATTGTAATAATATAAGATAAATAATTCCATATCAAACTATAAGATATACCAAGAACTTAAAAAAAAAAAGGACTAATTTTTGTATCAATATTAAACAATTTTCGTTCATATAAGGATTATTGATAATTATTATATATTATATATAATATAATATATAATAATATCCCATATTGATAATTATTTAGAATAAAAAAAAAAGAAAGAAAAAGAAATTGTACATTTGATCGATTTTTTTATCGTAACGAACAATTTCATTTACATATTTGGTGCTAGATTCAAGTGATATAAATTTTCTATTAGTATTGACCATTTATCGAGGATAAGATCCTCATTTTACATTAATGGATTATCGAGTTAAAACACCCTAAGGTACACAAATAAAATGGAAGAAATTACATCGATCATACAAAAATGTTATAAAATTGACCGTTATGTCGATCTTAAACAAAATCATTGGAACTTTGCGTGATATTATACACGTTTATGAATTGGACGAAACATCTTACGAAATCAAAAAATATCAGAATGGCTCTTTCCTCGACTCTTTATACATCAAGAACTTTGAAAAGAAACAATTTGGCCTGCTCAATTATATTATTAAGAAAACGAAAACGAAAGAAATACGGAGATTCAACGAGCATGATAATATATTATATTTTCAGAAGCACTCGCTACAACTTGTGCTGCACTTAGAATTTGTTGTGTGTCAGGTGAGTCTAAGAATTTTATCTTATTTCTTTACTGATAGTACAGGTAATGTATTATAAAAAAAATTTTGACCTAATGATTAGAAATTTTGAAAGATATATCAGAGTATTAGTTATATACAAAATCGACGATGGGAATTTCGTAATAATTCGTAAATGTTTTAATAACGACATATACGATGATATTTAGAAATTTACAAGCATTTATATTCAAAGGCATATTTGATATAATATATTCGTTTATATTTTGCCGCGTAAAAAATTCTATAGAGGAAGTGCATGCGCTCACCCTCTACACTTTTTCGTTTCTATGACAACCCACGTGAGCGCATGCGCATTTCATCGATTTATTCGCGTAACAGAAAGCGAGGGTGTATATGTACGTGGATGCATGCATGCATGCATGCGTGTATGCCGTGTGTGTGTGTGCGTGAGTGAGTACGTGAGAGAGAGAAATACGAGGATGCAAAGATACGCAGAGCTTCTTCGATGCAGCCGAAAGCGTGAATAGTAGGAGGAATGGAGGAGAACTGATTTATTTTTCGTTCTCGTTCATAGTTTATTTTCAAACGTCAGTGTCGGTGGTTATACGCGCACGTTTCACCCTCTCTTCGATTTCACGTCGTGAAATAGAAGCGCCGGGTTTGTTGGTGGGGTCAACGCACCGTATACGATCGATCGTGATTGGTCGTTCGCGGTGACGTTAACCAATCGGTGTGCGTCCTTCCTCCTTAGACGAAAGTTAGCTGCACGAGTGAGCCAGTCGTTGCTGCAAGCTTCGAAGGTGCGGTCGTAGTGTCTGTGTTGTTGTCACTCGTACCATGTTTTTGCGAGTGTGTTTCTCTTTTTCCTTCCTTTTACTCGTTTGTTTTTTTTTCTTCTCCAATCTTTCTGTTCATACACGTTTATACGATACGTCGCGATGACGATAAAGAATTATCAACGAAATATTTAAGGAACGTTCACGTGTCGACGATATTTCATATTTGTGCATCTCGTGCCGGTGACAGAGACGATAATTATTTTTCCTGTGAAGAAGTCAGAGGACATAATTCAGGACGACCGATACCACCCTCCCCATCCCGAAGATTTTCTCACGGGAAAACGGGCGCTACGGTAAGTCGATTTCACCACCACCACCACCACCACCTCCTCCTCCTCCTCCTCCTCCTCCTCCTCCTCCTCCTCCTCCTCCTCCTTCTCCTCCTCCTCTTCTCCTCCTCCTCTTCTCCTCCTCCTCTTCTTTCTCCTCTTCCTCCTTCTTCCCCTATCCCATCTTCTTTATATTTCACTCGATTTATTGTATACATATATCTATGTATATATATGTATATCTTTTGTAATAGATTTTATCGTCACTGTTTATCTATTTAATAATTGTCGATTTTCGGATATGACAGCGACACTTTTTGATTCCTTTTTGTCTTTTCTATAACTCATTTAAATAAAAAGAAAAAAAAAACAGATGTATGCACACACATATATTCGTTTTCAACAATTTCGCGAGACGCAAGCTCGATTGGAAAACAAATTATTTAGGATTTTATACGTTGCGTACACGTAATTTAAATGGTAATTGAAAATAGAGATAGTTACTCTTATCTTACCGTAGTTAATTAAATATATTAAATGATACGAGATATCGAAGTTATGTGTAATGTCGGATAGAATGTTACATTCGTGAAACATTATTTATTATGTGTGTACATATATATATTTATTACCTCGTAGTAACTTAAGCTAATTTTTTGGTTATATTCTCGTAATGTTGACAATGTCACATTAGATAAAGAGGGAGATTCAAATGATTACGTATGATTACATATTGATTTACTATGTATCACATGGCATTGTATTGTAAAATTTAAAAAGGAGTTTAGAAAAATTTATCTTTTCGATACTAAAGGTTTATATTAATATATAATTTTCAGAATATCGTTACATCAAAAAGAGAATTTCAATATATTTTAAACTAAAGTATTGAATATCGAATTAAATTTTTTTACTTGCGTTAACTAATAATAAATAAATAAACAAATAAATATGTTTTATATATACATATATAAAAAAAAACTATAAATACGCTGATAATGGAAAGTTATAGATTTCATTTTTTCTTATTTTTTTAATTTTTATCTATATAGAAGGATATCGATCAAGATTGGATATATTTTAACCTAAAATATTGAACGTTAAATAAAATTTTTTTCTTACGTTAAAAAAAAAAAAAAAAAAAAAAAAAAAAAAAAAAAAAAAAAAAAAAAAATGTATAAAAATTACTATGACGACAATGAAAATTTTTGGATCTTCTTCTTTTTTCCTTTCTTTTTTAAATTTCCATTTATATAAGTCAGATAGTTTGAAATAATTTAATCGAAATTTAATCGAGCATAAAATATATTTAAAGTTTCTTTTCGAATGCGTTAAGCATCGGAACGAAACAAAATAAAGGTAGTTAAAAAGGTAATTAAAAATTGCTAAATGTACACCATTTAATAACGCGAATTTTAAGAAATGCATAACAGAATTAATTTCAAATAGATAATACATATATATATACATATATATATATATATATATACATATATATATATACATATATATATATATATAGTTAGTACAATTGGCTAATTATTACTCAATTGCTTTGAGAATCTTTGAACGGTTATGTTTTCGTCAGACAATTCCAAATAAGATTTCTTTTAGATTTTCGATAAATTTTGAGCAATGTTTAGAACACGTAAAATGGAAGAAGACCTGGCACGTAGTAAGGTTTCGTACTCGATTCGAAGTAAAATGATATCTATACATACATACATACATACATACATACATACATACATACATACATACATACATACATACATACATACATACATACATACATACATACATACATACATACATACATACATACATACATACATACATACATACATACATACATACATACATATGTACATATATACACATATACATACATGATTCATTACAGTTTAAAGCTGATTTATATGTGACAAAGATGTAAAATAGACTTTGACTTACATACATACATTTACTAAGGTTGAAATGTAAATTCCTAGGTCAATGATATAAATGTATATGCATATGCATAGGTATACGTATATGTACAAGTTGACCGAAATGTTTTTAGGCCAGTGAAAAATTTCTAAGACGATATTAAAAGTCAATTACTGCCTTTCGAGATTTTTTAGTCTAATTATTTTTGTTTCCTCTTTCTTTCTTTTTGTTTGTTGCTTTGTTTCCTCTTCCAGACTTTTTTTTTCAAAACTACTTAAAGCTTAACTACAAGCCTTACGAAGTTTCGAAAAAGAATAATTGATTTTTAAAATCACTTGAGAACTTTTGTATTAACCTTTTATATGCATTGTGTGTGCGTGTATATATATATATATATTTATTTATTTATATACACACATATACATATTATAGAGCTTTTTATACTTCTCAATTCATTTAAGATAATTGTAAAGATAATTTAGTGTATAAAGTTTTCATAGAAATGTCCGAAATGTATCATCATATCATACGTTATCGATCCTGTGTGTCGGTGCAGCATATACAACGTTGCATCATCGGTATGGACGCTGCAGACGTTTCATGACCTTGAACGAGCAACAGCGATACGGTCTAATGTCAGAGAGTAGAAGTCGGAGAGATGTGAGTTAGACAATAGATTGGCATATTTGGTAGGTAAAGATCGGTGTCAAGGTAATAATCCCTTTGAAATATTAAGATGTAAGGTTATTTCTTTATCTTCTTTGTTTTTCTTTTTTTTTTTCTTTTTTCTATTTTTTTTTTGTTTATTAAACGGCATAACGCAAGTTGCGAAATTGGAAGGATCATTTAGAATTTAAGATGAAACAAAAAGTTGTTAGAAATTAATAATAATAATAGTAATAATAATGTTTCGTAGAAATGATCTCCTTTAATTACGACTCGTATGGATAGTTGATTAATGTCGAATTAATTAATTTGTATGCTAATTGAACGACGAACATTTTTTCCACCTTCTTTTTTTTTTCCTTTCTTTTTCTGTTTGTTATTTCGTTGGATAAATAGAAGAAAAGAAAAACTATGCGATCGAGACAAATGATGGTAAATGTTTCACGTGTTAGTAGTATTCTCCCAACGTGACTCGTCAACGTGAAAAGGTAATGAGCTGCGTCGGTGCACGGGTCGATGGTATAATCCTTGTTCTATCTATCTATGCGCTATGCGTACATAAAGCAATTTTACCATTATTTTATAAGAACGATATATTTATCTATTTATATATGTTAGTATCGTGTGTATATGCATATGATATGTATATATAATACAATATAATACAATACAATATAATACAATACAATACAATACAATACAATGGTGTGTATGTATGTATATATGTACAAACAATACAATACAATGGTGTGTATGTATGTATATATGTACAAACAATACAATACAATGGTGTGTATGTATGTATATATGTACAAACAATACAATACAATGGTGTGTATGTATGTATATATGTACAAACAATACAATACAATGGTGTGTATGTATGTATATATGACAAACAATACAATACAATGGTGTGTATATATGTATATATGTACAAACAATACAATACAATGGTGTGTATATATGTATATATGTACAAATATTGTATTCAATACAATCATATATATATATATATATATATATATATACACACACACACACACAATATGTACTATACACTATCATATATAGTACTCATGCGATAAGCTCATCTTTTTCTCTAAGCGTTTATATCTGTCTAAGTAATTATACACTAATCGTTTCGTGGCACGAAGAGCTTAGGATATTTCTTTTTATTTTCCTTTACTTTTTTTTTTTTTTTTTTTTTTTTTTTTTTTTTTTTTTTTTTTGGAATAAACCAAGAAGAGGAAAAAATTTTCCATCTTCGTGATGAATCGTGTTATATGAAAACGTTATATATGTATATGTACGTACACATACTTACGTATATACACATATATATATGTATATATTGAAAATTACATCGGATATCTTATTTTCCGTTTCACGAGAAGTAAGTAGGTACGACGACTAGGAATCTACCCTTACCCGTAGGCTGGAAAAATGTTAAGAGTACCAGTCAAGGAAACCCTGCTGCAACATTTACGCTTTTATCGATCAAACTGTCCCAGATTCTCGGACAAATTCTTTACTGTTGTTCGAACCGTCCGTTTTGTCTCGAGAAGACATATATTCTTATTCACGCAGAATTAATAAATGGTCCTATCCCATAAATCCTTTTGGATTTCAAGTATTGATTTATTTATTTTTTTTGTTCATCTCTTTTCCTTCCCTTTTTTCTTTTTCGTTTTTGCTTTTCTTTTTTTTTCTTTTTTCTTTTTTTCTTTTCATAATTCCAACACGTTCGAGGATCTTTATTTTTAACTCGCGTCTCTTTGATTATTTAATCGATGAAAAAATTAATTGACTACTTTTTCCTTAGTTTATTTTATTTTTCGATGATGATGACGAAGAAGGGAATAAATTTTTCCTTTTTTCCTATACAATTTCTTTCTTTTTTTTTTTTCTTTTTTTTTTTTTTAATGGAAAATTTTAATAGAAAAATGTGTACCTCTTTATCGGTCGAAAGATAATTAAATAAATTATTAAATATCGGAAGAAATTTTTTTGTTTTTCTATTCGCTCGTACATTCGCACGTTTGATGTCTCGACCTTAAGTAAATCTCTGAAGTCTTCTACTCGAAGAACACTACCGGTCTGCCGCTGGTAGACTCTTAAGACGCGAAAAGCGCTGAGCTTGCTACTCGAGTCGCAATTTTAGAAGTGCTTGTCTGGCACATTCAAAGAGATCTTTTTTATGTGAACTTTATAACGATTTTTGGGTCATTTTTCGAGTAATATGTACTAATAGAAAGGATATCGATATTATAATATATTCTTTTTAAAAAATACATCTAATAGGACGTTCATCTTTTGTATGTTATGTGATAATTATGACTATAGACTGGACAATATGTTTCTAAGTGATTTTAAAAAATTCTTTATCCAGAATCTTTTCAGGCCATTTACTTTTTTTTTTTTTTTTTCAAATTATAAAACTAAAAACTCCTAAGAACTTTTGGTCCACCCTATATCTATAAAGAATAAATCAGACGTTAATATGTATTAGAGAAAGTAAAAGAGAGAGAGAGAGAGAGAGAGAGAGAGAGAGAGAGAGAGAGAGAGAGAGAGAGAGAGAGAGAGAGAGAGAGAGAGAGAGAGAGAGAGAGAGAGAGAGAGAGAGAGAGAGAGAGAGAGAGAGAGAGAGAGAGAGAGAGAGAGAGAGAGAGAGAGAGAGAGAGAGAGAGAGAGAGAGAGAGAGAGAGAGAGAGGAAGAGAGACGAAGGAATAATTTAATACATTTTTGAATTTTGTTATAAATATTGATGACAACTGACGAGTTATAAATATATTTTGCTAATCCAATATATTTGATATTACAGGAGGAGTCATCGCTATTTTAGACATTTCTTTGTCATTTTGTTATTACCACACGTTTATGTGCGATGTTGGATTATTTATGCTAATGTTTCAACATTAATATAAATTATCTACGTGTTCATAGAATGCGTAAAGATGTTGTATGATCTTACCGTTCAAATTCGCGTCGCGTATATTTTGTGTGCGTACGTATGTATATATGTATGTTTGTATGTACGTATGTATCTATTACATACAGTTCTGACCTAGAAGTTTAAAACCGCTTTCAAAATTGATTTCGTTGCGTCGAAAAAAGAGAATGGATGTTGTAGTAGTTGTTGCTAGGAAGATTCAAATTGGGCCAGGTTGGGGTCACGAAGTTTGATATACATTTAATATATATAATATATATTATATATATATATATATATGTATATATATCACGTAGTAGAGCACATATTTCTTGGAGTACTATCTTCAATACCTTCAATACCTTCGATAAAAGTTTTCCCTTTTGTATCACGTCGAATAATCGATAAGACACAGTCGAGGTGCACTTTGACTGAAAATAAAACGTTAACTCTCCAAGACAAAAGAAAATTTCTTTAGTTCATTCCTTCGGGGAATGTCAAAGAATTTCCTTTTTTTTTTGTTTCCTTTTTTTATTATTTGTTTTTATTATTCTTTTTATTATTCTTTTTTATTTTTTTTTTTTTTTTTTATTTTTATTATTATTTTTTTTTCTTTTCTTTTTTAACATAATTGGCATATACGACACATGACGAATCAAAGATAGTTGATGTAGAATCCCAAAAATATGGCGGCCCCGACACAATTGTGGCTCGAATGAAGAAGGAGGGAGGTTTGTAGTGTCGGTGACACGAAGAAGAGCGTTTCAATTAAGTGGACTCCTTAACAAGAAACTCCTCGAAGGCACTTACTCTACCATCGTTCTTGTCTATTTACTTTTATCGGCTTTTGATATCAAAAAGCTTTGGCAAATCTTTCCGCACAGAGATTATTTCTTTGACTTCGTTAGTAGCGTCTGATAATTTGCTTAAACTTTTTGAATATTAAAACATTTATGTGTGCTTATATGTGTGTGTGTGTGTGTCTGTGCGCCCGCTACAAATAATTGGCTGATTTGCCCTGGTCAAGACGATTAATCTTTTTTTTTCTTTTTTCTCTTTGTTTTTTTTTTTTTTTATTATTATTTCTTTTTCTTTATTATTCAATAAAATCAATTTTATTTAATTTCTGTTTTTTCTGTTTCTTTTCTTTTTCCTTTTTTTTCTAGAAAATTTTCTTGAAGGAACACAGCAGGATTATAGGGAATAAACAATTCTTGTATTACTACGTATTAGGAATATTAGGCGTATTAGGCTAGGATTTGTCGAGGTCGAAATAATAATAATAAAACTAATTTTATTTCATTTTTTTTTATTTTTTTTTTTTTTCTAGAAAATTTTCTTGAAGAATTAATACAACAGGCTATTAGTGATAAACAATTGCAATATTATTAAGTTACAGGCTCCTTGTACATATCTATGACCATCTTCTTTGTTTATGTTAATTATTTTAATTTCAATTTCATTAAAAAAAAAAAAAAAAAAAAAAAAAAAAAAAAAAAAAAAAAAAAAAACTCGAAAGATTCGCATTTTGTAAACGAGATCGTAATTATAGATCCTTGATCACTCGTTGGATTTTATTATAGCCACAAACGATTGAAATATCATTGAGCAGAGTGCCCCGTATCTTCCGGGATCTTCTGGGGTCCACGAGACGTGCGTCGTCGTTTTGGCCGATGGTGTTTCACATCGCCGAGACGGTTTCATCGATCCATTCACTCTCACTGCCGTTTATGTTGCCAGGCCTCTGACTCTAAGCCTCCCTACTACCCCTCTCGCTCTCCACCATTTCCTCTCCAATCTCCTTCCCTTCATCTTATCCTTCCTCCCCTCTTTCAGGAAAACAACCACCTTAGCTTTTTTTATCGTACGCATTCGTTGTTGCCCTTTTCATCGTTATCATCTTTTCCTTTTTCTTTTTTTTTCTTCTTTTTTCTTTTTATTTTTATTATTATAGTTTTCTTTGTTTTGTTTTTTCTTTTTTTGTGCTCTTCCACTTTTCCTTTATTTTTTTACATTGGTCTCTACAAAGTCCCTTTGAGAATGTGAAGGTTCTTTATATTAAAGTAAAATAAAAGAAAAGATAAATAAATAAATAAATAAATAAATAAATAAATAAATAAATAATAAAGAAATGAAATATTTATTAAAGGTTGATATTGACAGAATTTTAGTTTTAACTCGGTCAATCTGAACGTACCTTTAAAGTGTGTCTTGATGGATATTATATATAATAGTTTAGACATAGTTAGTCTATAAATCATTGTAAGATCAGCACTTAAACCATTTACCACACCCCTCTTTGACCTGACCTACAAATCGAAAGGTGGGCGCGACGCAACCCTACATATAATACTATCCTTTAACCTTTCATACCGATTAACTGAAAATAATAGGAGAAGGGGTAATAGGTGATAGCAATTGACTTTTCGCATACGATGCCTTGTCTCTCACAAATTATTTCGCAAGTTGTATGTACATACATATATGTATGTGTGTTTGTGTGTGTGTACATATTGGCATAGATTGGACATTGATTCAAAAGTGCTTTGTAATTGAAAGTGAAATCTAATTATATACGACGATCGTTATTAAACGCAACTTTCGAAATTCTCTCCTACTATTGATTTGTAAACTCAATTATTATTAGAATATTCTCATAATCATTATCATTTTAATAACTCATTATCGATCTTCCTATTATTCTCATTGTATCTCTAATTATTCAGTGAACTAGACTCGTAATAGAATCTGTTATCTGATGTAACATATTCTAACATACATATAGATGTATTTATATATATATAGGTATATATATGTACATAGATAAATATCATATTCGTCTATTCCGTAAAGCCACATGTTCTTCTCAAAATACTATCATCCTGACAGGTTAGTTTCTAACGTACGATGTATATATATATATATATATATATATATATATATATATAAATATCGTACGTTATATACACATATACACACACACAGGATAAGACAAATATATGTGAAAGAATAAAAATAGTAATAAAATAAATTTTAAATGGAAAGATGAAACATAATCGATCAATCCTCTTTCTAACTCTTTCTCTCTCTCTCTCTCTCTCTCTCTCTCTCTCTCTCTCTCTCTCTCTCTCTCTCTCTCTCTCTTACAAAGTTCTTGCAATTTTCTAACAGGTTAACAACCCTTGCTCGACTTTTTATAGCCCAAAGTGCAAACTCGTTCGGACTCTCTTTTCTCCCCCCCCCTCTTTCTCTCTCTCTCTTTCTACATCATCGATCGCATATTAAATCTGAGTTAATTCTGGAGGAGTTTGAACCGTGGTCCATTTATAAACGGAAAGAAGTACTCTGCTCTCTCTCTCTCTTCTTATCTTGATCGGCCAATAACATTCTTACGAGGGATTATCTAAAAGGGTCAACCGAGGTTACGTCTCTTCCTCTTCTTTTTTTTGCATCTTCATTTAGGCCACGTCGTTGATACCAAAGACAGATTGGCTGAGTTTCAAAATGTCTTCAAAGAAGTTGCGCAAAAAAAAATTGATTAGGAAAAAATTGGTGATAGTTATAATCGTACTTATGTTCATAATTAAATGTTTTTCTTTTTTTTTTTTTCGTTTTTTTTTTCTTTTTCTTTCTCTTTTTTTTTCGAGAAGGATAAGGCAGAAATTCGGAATTTTTTCGAAATAGCCATTGCGTAAGATCCGATTAGAAAAAAACATTAGTAACTATTACGATCATACTTTTATTCTTCTAACTTTTTTTCTTTTCTTTTCTTTCCTCTTGAAAAGAAAGAAGGAAAAAGGAGAGATTTTAAGAATGTCTATGAGAACAAGCGATGCAGAAAATTTGATTAGGAAAAAAAATTGGTGGTCAACAACGATAGTTTTGTTTTTTTTTTTCGTTTTTTGTTATCCTCTTAACTTCTTTCTATTTTTTTTTTTATTTTTTCTTTTAAAAAAAGAGAAGGAAGAAGGTTAAGAAGAAGAAGAAGAAGAAGAAGAAGAAGAAGAAGAAGAAGAAGAAGAAGAAGAAGTAGCCTTTCGGGTAAGTTCGCGGGCTACGTGCCGTGGCCACGCGGTCTCATTGCCAAATATGGCTGCCCGCAGTATTCTTAGCACTGCTCGGAGAACGAACGACACTCGACGAAGTCGGCCGAACGAACGACGACGTGTGCCGTCTTGAGAGTTGGCTTCTCTTCTCTCCTAAGAGATAGCTAGAAACGAAGATCAGTGAGATAAAATACACCGATGAATTTCGAGACCTCGATAGATTGACCAACCTAGAGAGAGAGAGAGAGAGAGAGAGAGAGAGAGAGAGAGAGAGAGAGAGAGAGAGAGAGAGAGAGAGAGAATTCCTAGACCTTTTTTTTTTAGAATTAGTAAATTTTTGAAAAAAGTCATCGAGCTCGTTCATTTCACGAATATGCTGCTACATCGGATTTTACAGTAGGATAGGACAGATGAAAGAAAAAAAAAGAAAAAAGAAATGGAGGGAGACAAAAGTCGAATTCAGGAAGTGCAATGTGCAGAAGTCATAGTTACGAGTTCATTGCATTAGTGCTTTCTTTTTCTTTTTCTTTTTCTTTTTCTTTTCTTTTTTTTCTCTATCGAAACTCGTTAGGTGCGTTAATTAACAGAGCATGATTTAATTAATCGTTAACTCTCTACAACGTAATTTTTGGTCGTATCTACCAAACAAATTATGTAATGTGAAAGTTTAGTATTACATATGTATGCTAGTATAGTGTACTAAATATAATTAGCTTAATACAAGCGTAATTGTACTATATATATATTATAGAATGATAAAAACGTATTAATATATATATATATATAATGTAACTTTTTATATTATCCTTTATTTTACTATTATTTCATACTAGTAAAATAATATAGTATAATATAGTATAGATTAATATAGTATAGAAATATTATATATAGTATAATATAGAATATATATATATATAATATAATATAGAAATATTATATATAGTATAATATAGTATAGAAATATAGTATATAATATAGTATAGAAAATTGCAAAACTTCGTATATAAGGTAACAAATAAGTTCGCGTCGATGTAACTTGCATAAAATATAGAAATATAAGCGTACATCTAATTTCAAAGTTACATAACGTTATAGAGGGTTAATCTGACGTAAAACAAATTCCCTGACCCAAATTGAAAATCGATTGATTCGTTAATAATTATTTATAAAGTATCTTCGGAAGGAAGGAAAGAAGAAGGATAAAAGAAAAAAAGAAAATGAAAGCAAAAAAAAAAAAAAAAAGAAAAAAAGAAAATACAAAAACGAGTAAAGGATGTATGATCCAATAAGGGCAAACTTATTATCCGTCGATCGGACCTAAATCCCCGTAATGATTCATCCTTTTTAATGGATTCATGAGCGTCCTTCTATCAGTCCTTGAACAGAAGTGCACCCGTTAGCTCGACGAAATCGTGAAACGAAAGAGAACACTTCTGTCGCCAAAAACGGCGAGTCACAGAGTTTCCATTATATCGTCTTGTTACTCAGTCGAGGCCTCGTACCGATAATCGTGTCTCTTTGATGTTGTGTTCCCATTTTTTTTCTTTTTCTGTTTTTCTTTCTCTTTTCTGTTTTCTTTTTTTTTTTTTTTCAAGTCAATTGTGCCGTTCAATTTTCTACTCAAAGATAATGTCTCTTCCTCTTTCTCTTTGTAAAAGTAGAATATCAATATATCTAAACATATCAATATTTTAATATTAAGAGAGAGAGGGAGAAAGAGAGTGAGAGAGAAAGCAAGTAAGCAACATAAAACACAACAACGTATGAATTTAATTATTTTTTTCGAATTCTGTTAACGATAGTAGTTAAAGGAGAAACATTTTTCACATCCCAAAAGATTTGAGCACGTAGGCAAATTTTAAATACTCGTAGGTAGAACACACCACCACCATCATTATCACTATCACCATCACCATCACCATCACCATCACCATCACCATCACTATCACCATCGCCGTCATTGGATGTCGTTCTGGAGAGCTCTGCCTGCAGGTCTATCGCGACGATACTTGCTCGCTTTAACGCCAATTAGGCGATAATTAATTGATCGTCGGGAACAGCCAACGAGGTTATTAGGGTCACAGCTAGTCGTTCCACGTACGGAGTGGACTCCTACCCAAAGCTATGAGAGAGAAGACCCCTCGTGTACACTATACATACATAGATATATAATAGTATCTATATATATATATGTATATATATATATATACATATCATCATTTCTTGATTTTCTTGATTTTTTTCAGGAAGTTATCAAAGCCTTCTTTACGTTCTCTTATTATTATTCTCGATCTCGATTCAAATTCATTGTAATAACTCGTATGAGTACGATTATGATATATTCATCTAAAGGCATTCTCATCCGACGTCTTTTGAACTATTTATTTTTATCGAATATTTCAAGTAAATGATTGGTAAGGTTCTCTTGAAAAATAAAAGATATTATTCAGGTCGATGTTGGGATATATTATATAAACACTATGAAATCGATACGACGTTATATATTATTATACATTCTAAGATTGCTCCTACGTAGATCTTCATATTTCTAATGGAATCCTAATAATGTGTTGTAATAAATATGGAAATATGACAAGGATACTTCTTTCTAGACATAGCTATCGTAAACAGAAATTTTCATTAGCAAAAGTGACAATACAATTGGCTGTGATGCAACTTCGAGGAAGAAAATATATTAGTGAATTCATTATATTATACTTCGTGTATATACCAAAAGTATCGTTTAGATATTATTGATCTGTAGAATCAGTTGTTTTTAACGTTCTCTCGTGAACACATTAATTTCTTTTTCTTTTTTTTTTGTTCTTTTTTTTTTTTTCTTTTTTTTTTTACTTTCTTCAATCAGAAAGATATTGATCGGCATACTTTCACTTATCAAAAGTATCGTTTATTGATCAATCAGCTATTTCATTCGTTCTCCACCGTATGTATTAATTTTTTTTCTTTCATTCTTTTTTTCTCCTTTTTTTTTATTTTACTTTTTCTTAATCAAGACGATATTGCCGGGCATATTATACTTTGTCTATGTGTATGTATTATTGATCTACAGAATCAGCTATTTTTTGACATTTTTCTCTATGCATATATGTATATATATATATATATATATATATATATATATATATATATATGTATATATATATATATTTCTTTATTTTATTTTCTCAATTACAAAGATATTGGTGGGCATATTATACTCTTCATTTATACTCCTTTTCAAACATACTCTTTAAAGTAACGTTTCTTGCTTTCTTTTCCTTTTTTTTTTTTTCTTTTCTTTTCTTTTCTTGAAAGGACAAATAGGAGTGGTGTTATTGATCTACAAAATCAGCTGTTGTTTTTCTTCGACATTTTTCTCTACGCACATTGACTTGTTTCTTTTTTCTTATATTTTTAAAAATATTTTTCTAGCTTATTTTCTCAATCAGGTTCACCCACGCCATCGATGACGATACATTATGATTGTTAAACGCGTATAACAGATAGAGATAGAGAGCTGCATGCACGTGCTGCATTTTCGCGTCGTTGCGAATCCGTTACATCCGTTTATGGTTCGTATCGGTTGTCGATCGATATGGAAAGTCAGCACGGAAAAGGCGAGTCTCGATCTCTTCGGGGAATTCTTTTTTCTCCCTTCCCCCGTCCCCCCATTCCCCCATCACACTTTTTCCTTCGTTTCTAATTCTATTCTTTAGCGTTGAATTGTTTCTTTTAGCTTCGTTGATAACAACAAAAAGGAAAGAAAAAAAGAAAGGGAAGGGGGGAAAAAGATCATGAACGGTCGATCGAATGATCGATCGTTGTTCGACATCGAAAAATAACAAATCGTAAGTATGCTGATACAAAAGTCACGAAGTGAACAGATCGATCTACCTACGCTTAATTTGCATTAAGTGTGATTGCAGGATTGTTGCACGATACTTTACCGTGTATTATTTTATTTTTACTACGGCCATCACCTACTTGCGAATCTCTTGAAAATACTTGCTTACTAGATTGTACTTTAGAATTTGAAAAAAAAAAGAAAAAAAAATCAATCTTTAGATCGATATATCGTATAGGTAATGAATTTTTCTCAAATATTTTTTTTTGTCTTCTTATTATTCTCTCTTTCTTCCTTTATTTTTTCTCTTTTTTTCTTTTTTCTTTTTTTTTTTTTTTTTTTTTTATATTTGAACGAAGTTCATGTAATGATTTATTTGCAAGCTTGTAACACATACGACGCTCAGAAAATCCATTTCGTTCTATTGGTGGTATTTTCTGTTAGAGAGTACAATAATCTGTGGATAGTGGAATTTAACGAGAAACGTTGTCGATTTATGCACGGTGTCGTTTTACCGCAAAAGAATGGCGCATACCAAGCTCGGTAGTAGCTTTACCATATGTAAATCGAAGCAACCGATATATATATATATATATATATATATATATATGTATGTATATATGAATGTATGTATGTAACATTTGCCATTCACAAGTATATCTCGAACAGTAGCGTAGGTGTTGTAGATTTACATGAAGTTTCGCATCGCTTTAAATTTACCGTTAATCGTGTCTTTTAGGCTCTTGCAACGTCCTAATCTTTCTTTACCGTCCTAGATTCGCAATTAGATTTCGTAGGAAGACATTCTCTCTCTCTCTTTCTCTCTCTCGCTCTCTCTTTCTCTCTCGCTCTCTCTCTCTCTCTCTCTCTCTCTCTCTCTCTCTCTCTCACTCTTTCTCTCTTTTTCTCGGTGTTCATGGTTATATTTAATAATTTACCGCGTACAGGCGAAAAATAAATTTTCATTACTTCCACGTTTATAGAATATAGTATGTCCTTGATGAACGTTTAGATGTGTATTTTAATAAAAATATATCTCGTACAAGGATAGTCATTTTATAAATAACTAGAGGCTTAAAAAAAAAAAGAAAAAAAAAACAATAAAGAAAAAAGAAAAAAAAACAAAATTATCGTGAGAATATCGATAGATTTATTTCTTGATGTTCAATCGACCGTTCGATTGTGAATTGTCTTCATCGAAGTTATTTTCGAGTAAATATATTTTTTCGATGATTATATCTCGAATTGATCGTAATTTCAAGATTAGATTCTTTTTTTTATTCTATTTTTTTTTTCTTTTTTTTTTTTTTTTTTTTTTTTTTTTTTGTTAAAGATACAGTACGAATTGCATTGAAAAGTTATTCGATTTTTAAAGGCCTCACGAAAGTGAAATAAACATCGTAGTATAGACGTATAGACGAGGTACATTGTAAATGTATTTCCCAGCTGAATTTCGTTTCTATTTAAAATACATTTAGTTCCTTTTAAAAAAGAATTATCAAAAAGATATATATATATATAAAAATCTCTTTTCCGCAGCGTCTTCATTTTTTCAAGTTTTTGTTTCGTCGAAGAAGAAGCCTTACATTCATGATAAAAGATTCTTTCCCGTTTTACCGTCTCAATGGCGGACTAAAAAGGTCTTTTCATCGTTCCTTTAGATTCGCGTGACCGTGAACGTGAGATTAGAGTTGAACGTACATACATACGTATGTACTTATGTACGTAGACTGTTGGCTTTCTTCGCCTCTTGTAATATTTTCTTTTTCCTTAAGTTTATATCAAAAGAATAAGTAATTGGTACGCGACGTTTTCAGGCCATCTTGATTCTGTAATTTCGTGATATTCTCATCTGTTTGTAATAGATAAATGAAGATATACGAACAATCGTATACAATGCGCGCGCATACGTACGTAAAAAAAAAAAAAAAAAAAAAAGGCTAAAAAAACATTTTCATCTTCTTGCTTATAACTTGACGTTTTTATCGATAATTCACCCGCGTGTAAAAATCTCTCTCATTTAGACGTGGATAAAAATAAAAAATTTGTTAAAAAGCTGAAACGTCCGTTAAGCCGAACATGAAAATAATAAATCGAACGTGATAGAAAACTTGTAATTTGGCTTTCTAAAAATATAAAAGTTAACAACACATGATATTAATTAATGGCCCATGTGACCTCGATATTATATCCCAATTAAATACTTGCCGAAGGGTATATGTAGGAATAGAAATTTTCAAATTTGTATTAGCTTTTTTTATGGAGTTAAGTTGTTGAATGTCATGTAGAGAGACAGACAGAGAGAAACTATAATTTGGTTTTTTATTTTCTTTTTTATTACCTTAACGAAACAAAGCAATAGATACCTGGAATATAACAAGGATGTATCGCGTTTATGGACTTTAAAAAAATTTCCTTGAAATATTCTTTGAGATGTCGAGTTCCTATATAGTAAGAAGATAAAGAGAGAGAGAGAGAGAGAGAGAGAGAGAGAGAGAGAGAGAGAGAGAGAGAGAGAGAGAGAGATAGAGAGAGAGAGAGAGAGAGAGAGAGGGAGAGAGAGAGAGAGAGAGAACAAGTTATTCACAATATTTTTGTTCATTGTGATATTTAAGTTCAGCCGTTTAGAAAGTAATATTAAAGCATTTCTTTTTTATGACAACTTTTATTTTTTACTTATTATTTTTTATTTATTATTTTTTATTTATTATTTTGTATTTTTATTTTTTATTTATTATTTTTATTTATTTATTTTTCTTTGTCGATTCTTTTACAGATTGAACCGAAGCTTCCTAAGCTTTTATAGGTTTTACAATTTGAAAAAAAAATAACAAAGAAGAAAATTAGCTTGAAAAGTTTCGGAAAAAGAGTAATTGACTTTTAAAAATCACCTAGTAACTTTTTTAGGACCACCCTGTATAAAACTTTTTTTGATGAATACAATTAAGAGTACCTAGTAAAAAAGACTATCTCTTTGATAACTCAACTATTCTTTTTTTTTTTTTTTTTTTTTTTTTTTTGTTATTTTATTTTTTTTGTTATTTTATTTTATTTTTATTTTCTTTTTTTTTGTTACGATTCTCAAACAATTCTTATAAAGGATAAATCAAAAGTTCCTATGTTTGTAGTTTTACAATTTGAAAAAGGAAAAAATCAGCTTAAAAAGTCTCGGAAAAAGGAATAATTAATTTTTAAAAATTATCTACCGACACTTTTGGCCTTATTCTGTATAAAACTTTTAACGAATATAATCCAGTGAAAAGGCTTTCTCTTCTTAAATTCTTTTTTATTTATTTTTTTTTCTTTTTTTATTTCTTTATTTATTCCTTTTTTTTTTTATGACGTTCAAGCGATTCTCAATAGTCTGAATGGAGTCAAAAGTTTTTGTATTCGATAGTTTTACAATTTGGAAAAAAAAAAAATTCTAAAAATTCTCGAGAAAGGAATAATTGATTTTAAAAATCTTCTATATATCTACATTTTTTTTTTGCGCCAACCAGTATAAAACTTTCAATGAATATAATTAGGAATATCTAGTGAATAGGCTTTCTCGCGTTTTCTTCTCAATTAGATATGTATATGGAATACTAAAGGGAGGGAAGGAGAGAGAGAAAAAGAGAGAGAGAGAGAGAGATAGGGAGAGAGAGAGAGAGAGAGAGAGAGAGAGAGAGAGAGAGAGAGAGAGAGAGAGAGAAGAGTACGTATGTATAATAATATATATACACACGTAGCTGTATCGAACGTGCTGAGTGCAGAAGTGCAGGAAGTAACTAGGCGACGCAAAGGAATTCATTACCGGTTGAATATGCCGTTGGGGAGGATCGTTCGAGATATGTATATATATATATCGATTTGATAGAAAGAAAGGAAGAAGAGAAAAGAAAAAAACTTAACGTATAAAAAAGAAAAAAAAAAAGGGAATAATAATCCCAATCGAGAACCACATCCTTCTAAGTCGTCTTAACGAATGCCCATGGGGTATCTTTCATCATCCTTCTCCTCTTATTTATTTATTTATTATTATCATTTTAATTTTTTGTTTCTTTTTTTTTCTTCTTTTTTTTTTTCTTTCTCTTTCCTTGTCCTTTTTCTTTTTTTGTCATTGAAGAAATTGCATAGTCAAGAGGCGTGTAATCGAAGTAGGTCCCCCCTATTGGTTTTCCCTCGGTCTCTTTGAGCGGTAATTAGCGGATGATTAGACGTAGAGAGTATATGTAGGTTAAACTCTGTCGATCGCTCTGTCGTGCACGAACCATAAATTATTATTATATGCTCACTCACTCACTCAGTCACTCACTCACTCGGCCGATCAAAAATAATGATACGCGTATCTGTGAAATTGTAAATAATAGTAGGTATGATCGTTTTACGCGATTTCGATTTTTCCTGTTTTTCTTTCTTCTTGTTTTTTCTTTTTATTTATTAATTTTTTTTATCTTTTCTTTATCTTTTATTCCTTCTTCCTTCCTTCCTTCCTTCCTTCCTTCTTTCCTTTCTTTCTTTCTTTACTCTTGTCTATGTCTTTTTCTTTGAGAGATTATATAGAAATGAACACGTAGCCTTTCATAAATTTCACCTTGAAAGTGTCTAAGTATAAGACTGATAAAACTCACGAAAAGAACACATAGGTCGAAAGACACTTCTTTCTCCCCCCTTTTTCTACTTCCTTTTTTTGTTATTATCTTACTTTTTTCTTTTTTTTTTTTTTTTTTTTTTTTTTACTTTCAACCTACATACAAATTATCGATATACGTGTGTATATATATATATATATACCGCCTACGGAATTTTTACAAGAAATTTATTACAAAGGTTTTTATCTATCAGTAATAAACAATTTTATTTTTCACAAGAATCTCAGTTAATTATTGTATTATTAGGTATGATACTTAGAAAGTCGTTTTATTTTTTATAAAATCCACACAAACATACATGCTTGCTCGCAGGCGGCCAGCGCACTTCGTGTTACATCGAAAAGGTTGATAACAATGGTCGAAGTCTTATCTCCAATGTCCTCGATATACATATTTAATTTTGCAATTGCGCGCCACAGTCGAATGAAAACGTTTGTACTTTTTTCTTTTTTTTTTTTTTTTTTTTTTTTTTTCTTCAGTTTTTTTTCCTCAATAAGACAACAAATTTCTTTTAAAATAAAATAATAACCGAATGATCAATAATAATATAATATAATTAGTTCAATGGTGGTTTATCTCTTGGAGAAAGATAGGAATTAACGGGAGGCTTAACTTGGCTTTCGTCGTAATAACATTTTTTATCCAAAAACTTTCTTTCTTTCTATCCTTTTTTCTTTTTCTCTCTATACTCTTTTTAACATTATCGGTCTAATATTAGGTTATTTATTAGAAAGCGATGATGTCTTATAGTTTTACAGTTATAATATTATAATATTATATATAATTAATTTTATAGTCTAACGCACTTCGAGTTCAATTCTCGATGACTCTAATATTACGATAAAAGACCTTTCACGAAGATTATTTATTTGTTTATCAACAGATAAAGTAGTTATTTCTCTTCGAAAAGAAAATCGTCTGGAGAATATTTCATATCGGAAATATCTATTACTGAATGGTTACGTTAATGTAAAAGTTTAATCTGACGCATGAAAAATAAGATCTTTATTTTTGGATTATTTTTATTTAACGTTTGACGGATTTTATGCGAAGAGATTATCCGTTATTGATTTTTTCAAGAAGAGAAAAGATATATATATATATATATCTATATATAACCATTGAAAAATAGTTTATAAATATTCATAAATTTATATATGGGATATTTAGAAAAAAAAAGAACAAAAAAAGAAATAACAGAAAAAAAATGTATTTGCATCGTATCCATGCACTTTCTTCGAACGATATCTTCGTTTCGTTCACATGTGATAATTATTATTATTATGAACGCTAGCGAGATCATATTTAATTAATATTATCGTAGGAAGAAATTTTTGTTCGAGAGTTTCATAAAATTGTTCTTTGGATGGGGTGGTTAGAATCTTGTTATAAGGAGTGTAAAGATCGTGGTAAGATGGCGCGAATGCAAATTTAAATGGCTTAGAGTTTATTGGATTAGCTTCTTACGACGTGCCAGGCATGTATGTACGCCTACGATGTATCTATCTATCTATGTACTTAGGTACATAGATGGTATGTATGTACACGTATGTACGTACGTACTTAGATACGTAGATACGTGGCTTCTCTCCCCTTGGAAATCGAGCAGAATAAACGCAACGCGGAATAAACGTTCGCGTGCCAACAAATATATTGCTTTTCTTTTATTATTCGATAACCCTTCCTTTCTTACACAATTACGACTTTCTTATCGCTCGTCCAATTGTGTTACACAATGTGTAAGCTAATTATTCTTGAATTATGAGTAAACGATAAGATCTTATTGACATTATCAAAATGAAAATACTGAGTCTCTTTCTCTCTCTCTCAAACTTTTTTCTCTCTTCTCTCTTTCTCTTTGTCCAATTTATAAAATTGCAAATATTAATATTTTTAATAATAAATTCATTTTATATTTATCACTTATCTAATTATTATCATTTAATAATTATTATATCATTGATGATAATTATTAGGTAATAATTAATAAAATAAATTAATAAATTAATCTAAATGTTATAATAGGATAAAATGATATACATAAATATAAATGAATATATCTATTAATTTATATAAAAAAGTATTACACACTCTGTCCCTATTTTTCTCTTATGTTTGTATAACATTTCCACAAAAAAAAAAAAAAAAAAAAAAAAAAAAAAAAAAAAAAAAAAATATTAAGAAACGTAAGATGAACCAAAGAAATAACGTCAAAAAATATATATATATATACAATAAAATAAGGAATTAATACAAAAATTAAATGTCAATATAGTAAAAGTAATAAATATGAACGAATACTTCGATTAATTTGCATAATAAATTGTCAAAACTCTTTGAATATATGTGATATCATAAAAATATTAAGAAACGAAAAATTTAACGAATAACGACACAACGATACAAAATAATCAATAAAACGATTAAATGTTAACACGATGATGAATGGAGAAATTAATGAATGAAGATATTTACGTGTGTATTAATTTAGTAAAAAAAAAACGTATACAACAAACGAGTTCGTTTTCCAAAAATGTTATATAAGCGAGAAGATTAACAAACGAAATAATAATGGATAATAAGAGTGGAAAAGAGAAGTGGTAGGATTATGGGAAGAGGGAGAGGGTGAGAGAAAGAAATTAAAGGGACTTTTTAAGCCCTTCTTGAATCTCGCTGTTTGTCGGCACGTACAAGAGAGGAGACATGAACGTTTGCCTCGTGGCTATGCCATAGGGATAAAAGGGGAGGAAGAGAGACAGAGTGAGAGTGGTAGGGCGGGGGGTATAGGGGAAACAAAAAGAGTAGTAAAGAGAGAGAGAGAGAGAGAGAGAGAGAGAGAGAGAGAGAGAGAGAGAGAGAGAGCCATCCAAAAATATATTTGGCCCGGCATCTTCTTCCGTTCCTCTACTCGCATACACTGTCGGAAAATTCAAAGCTTACTCTCACCTTCGTGGAATAATTAAATTGATCTTTCTCTTTCTCTCATAGTACTCTCATCTTTTTTTTTTTCTTTTTCTTCTTATTGTCTTTCCTTTCGGAATGACAAAAGGGGGGTAGCCACGATGTTTTAAGATAGACAGGAAACACGCGATATTTATTCGCCTTTCGACCTCAACTCTTCTTAAACGTTTACTCTTTCTTCCATGTTTCTTCTTATTTCTAATCTTATTCTTTTTATACTTCTTACTTTTCTTCCTTTTTCTTCATCTTCTACTTCTTTTTCTTCTTTTTATCTCGTCGATCCTATATCCCTGAATTGTAACCATCTCCTACGTATATGGATGATGAAAATGACCGAGAGACAATTGAACAATCGCTTTTAAACATTCTCTTTCTCTCTTTCTTTCTCTGTTTCTCCTTCGTCATTCTCAAAGGAAGGGCTATCAAGTAATATAACTTTTCATCGGTACCAATTAATCCTTAAACCATGACAATAACAAATATCATGTTAGAAGAAGATAGCCAAGACCCCCTGTTTCCTTTTCGTTAGTTTAACAGCGAACGAACCTTATCATCAGGACGATTTCTTAATTCTTTCCTTCTCTATCTTCTTTCTTTTTTTTTCTTTTTATTTTTTTTTTATTTCCTGATCAATTCTTCTTTTTCATCGCGGTTTGTTTTTTTTCCTGTTTTTTTCCGCTCTCTCTCTCTCTCTCTCTGTCTTTTTTTCATTCCATCACATGACAAACGAACAATAATCCTAGGAATGAAGTTAATAACAGTGTTGTGGAATTTGTATAATTGGTTTCGCAATGATTTAGAATGAAATATGTACGTATATGTACGTACGTTTTTAATGTAACATAACGAATGTAAAAGAAATAGAAGATCTCTCTCTTTCTATCTCTCTTTTCTAATCATTATTCCTAATTATCATTATCGTCCTCTTCTTCTTCTTCTTCTTCTTTTTCTTCTTCTTTTATCTAATTGAGATAATTGGAAAACATTGGTAAAGAAAACGATAAACAATAAATCAATATCAATTCCCTTCCTCCTGTTTTCCTCTTTATCATCTTATTCCTTCACCGAGTGTCTCTCTCGAAAAATTTCTAAATATTGGTTGAAATGATTCTAAGCGATTAAATTTATTGATTATTATGTACGAGATGTTTAATAAGAGATCGGCGCAATTCAATAAAAGAAAAAAGAAACGCGTCTATAGTGTCGAGTCGACGTAAGTAGGTAATGGTTTTCGAGAGTTCCTATTGCTCACCATCGTCGTTGTTATCATTATCATCATCATCATCATCATCATCATCATCATCACCATCACCATCATCACCATCATCGAGTACAAGTACTTCTCTTTCTCGCGTGTTCGCACGCGTACTAGAAAGAGCGACAGATAGAGAGAGAGAAAGAGAGAGAGAGAGAGAGAGAGAGAGAGAAAGAGAGAGAGAGAGAGAGAGAGAGAGAAAGAGAGAGAGAGAAAGAGAGAGAGATACGAGATAGTGGAGAGTAAAAGAGGAAGGTGGGGCGCTTTTAAAGTACATACTCTTTTACGATCACGTCGGAGGCCTCAGTCGACGTTCTGCTATCGTGAAGAGTGTCTCGTGTTCTTTAACTCGTGAAAATCGTTTATACGTGCGTGACATCAACACATAAATACTTCGTTATTACTGTATGTACTTTCTTACTCTCTCTCTCTCCCTCTCTCTTTCTCTCTTTCTTTCTCTCTTTCTGTCTCTGTCTTGATTAAATGAATTTTTGTTTGAAATCATCGAGATATCGTTCTCTCACCCTCTTTAGTTCGACGACCCTCTGCGGATAGGAATTCGATGCCGCGACGTCGAGGACTTGTCGAGAGTTAAAGAAAGAACTATAAGAGAGAGAGAAAGAGAGAGAGAGAGAGAGAGAGAGAGAGAGACAAAAGAGAGAGAGAGGAAGAGGAAGAGGAAGAGATTTCAAATTAGAACTCACACTAAAGTTCTTTTCTGTTACTCGTTTGAAACAATCGAAAAAGTTGTTATCAATCAATTCGACGTGGGAAATTTGAAAAAAAAAAAAAGAAAAAAAAAAGAAAAAGAAAAGAAGAAAGAAAGTGAGTGCTTTACTTACTTAACATACGTTCCTCTTTATTTCTCTCGTCTTTTTTTCTTTTCATCTTTTTTTTTTTCTTTTTTTTCCTTTTATTCTTTCTTTTTTAACGCGCTCCAAATCGTCCGCAAAAGTATTAGAGCGTGTTTGACGGTCTACCGTTAACGAGATCTTAATTATTAATTATTTTATTATCTAAATAGAGTCAGTAAGATGATGAGGTCGATCTATATATTTATCAACATTCAATCTTCGATGAGAGAGATAGATAGAGGTAGAGAGAGAGAGAGAGAGAGAGAGAGAGAGAGAGAGAGAGAGAGAGAGAGAGAATTAAGAATCTCTTTAACACTATTATTTTCTAGTTGCGTGTTAAACGTAGATTAATTGTAAGGCCGTCTACTTTCTAGTGTAGTAAAGCTCGATACGTTTCTCAATTATATATATATATTTTTTTTTTACTGTTATTTGATTTTTCTAATATTATTATTATTATTATTATTATTATTATTATTATTATTATTATTATTATTATTATTATTATTATTATTATTATTTTTATTATTATCGTTTTTAATTCTTGCAAAAATGTAAGTGTAACATAAGCCGCATTTAATAGAAAGGAAGAACAAATTATTGTTATTTTTTGCTGTTGTCTTTTTTCTGTTTTTTTTTTCTTTTCTTCTTTTTTTTTTTTTAACTGGAAAAAAAACAAAATGAAAGATAAGAAAGAAAAGGGGAATGTCCTTCGGCAATGATCTTTATTGATTTATTCATTGTCTATCGATCGATCGATCGATCGACCGATCATTCATCCATCAGATCTTCGATTCAAGGATCGATCCAACGAAAGATCGTAAACGATTCGCAAATGCCCACGTATTTCTCTCGTTAAGTTCGATGCTATGCGAGTAACTGGTACAACGAAAGGTTCGCGTCCAGAAATACACTGCGGCGTGACTTGGTGGTAATTTTGGCGTTGGTGGTGGACGCGATATAAACGTTCCAATATCGAAAGCGGCGTAACTCGTACGAAAATCATGTCCAGGAGGATTTATTAGAGTAACGTCTGTACCTACTCAAAAGATAGGATTGGGATATTTTCAATATCCGAGAAAGAAAATAAACAACTATCCGTCAATTTGTCTTATTTTTTATTTTTTTTATTTATTTATTTTTTTCCATTTTTTTTTTTTTTTTTTTTTTTTTTTTTTTTTTTTTTTTTTTTTTTGAAAATTCTCTTCTCGTAAATAAATTTTGCGTTATGGCCATGAGGAATTTACGTGTTTAATTGTTTCACATTTAAATATATCGATATGTATAAGAAAATTAATTTTCTAAATACGGTGGGATACTTTATTATCATATATGTGTGTGTGTGTGTATGCGTGTGCGTGCGCGCCTACGTATGTCTGTACTGACATATGCACATATTTAAATATGTATAAAGGTGGATCGCGTGAAAACAAGTGCATTGCAGCTGCAGTGAGCACGAGAATCCTGCCGGTCGAATCTTTGCATCGCATCTAATATTACAGGACGAACCGAAATAAACTCTACTCAAGTACTTATCACTGTGTGTTATGAGTACACGCATTATATGTATGTATGTTATGCGTTCGGAGAAGCTACATACATACATACATATATACATATATATACATATATATATATATATATATATATATATATATATATATATATACTTACGTACATAACTCAAAGAAGAAAAAAGAAGAGAGCCTCGTTGAGTTCTCTGGCTCGCAGTACGCTCATTACACTTCTCTTTGATTACTTATTTGTACACAAACCTATATAACTCGTTCGTGATTCACATGCCCAGTGCATTTGTGCATTTTCTCGTGCAGTTCTTTTTTTTTTATCTTTTTTCTTTTCGGGGATTTTTGCGATTTTTACTTTTTGCCTGTTTCGTTTCTTTTCTTTTCCTCTTTTTTTTTTTTTTTTTTTTTGTTCTTTAATCATCCTAAAGAAGATCGATAGAAATCTCGGGAGTCACGAGTAATAGTGATAGAGAAATAATTCGAGAGTAGTAATACATGATGACTGATATTAACTTGCCACTTCTTCCTACTATCGAAGATTGATGCCGCATAGTTAATGACCATGCCAACCAAACTGTCCATAAACTCAGCCATCTTTTTCTACTTTATCTTCTTATTATTTTTTTTTCTTTATTTTTTTTTTTCTTTTTATTTTCTTTTTTTTTCTTTTTTTTTTTTTATTTTCGTTCGTCAATTTTACGATGCACACAAATTAGACATACATAAAAGTAGACATATGAACGTGTGCATGTGTATGTGTATGTATTATATGTATCCTATGTCTGTCTCATTATCATCGATTCGCTATTTCCTCTTTTTTTCTTTAGTCTCTTATATGCATTCATAGATAACTTTGAAAATAGATTCGCTCTTCAGAGATTGTTCTGAAAAATTTAATTTTTTTCCCTTTCTTTCTTTTTATTTATTTATTTAATTTTTTTTTCTTTTTTATATATATATATATATATATATATATATATAAGTGGTAATATTTACTGTTGATCGTTAAGGTTTTTTGAAGGGGTTATTTTCAAAGTTACTGATTTTTATTTATTTATTTATTTATTTATTTATTTATTTATTTACTTTTATATTTTTTAATGAATGATAACGTAGTAATATAACTATTTGTTTTTATATTTGTTTGTTCATTGAGGATTATTTTCAGAAGCTGATTTTGCTTTTCTGTTTTTCTTCTTCTTCTTCTTTTATATTTACAATTTTTTTTTTACGATTTTCGTCATTTGTTGGAATTTGTTAAAAAGAAAAAAACCTATCAATCCGATCAATTTACGGTAGTTGTTTACGATATTCATTAACGTATTCAAGCTTTCGAAGTCTCTTCGTTGGAAATAGCAGGGACGATTTTCACATGTATGCTAATCTCGTCCTCGAGAATCATGCCGAAAACGAAAAGTATAATAAACGTTTCCGTGAACGCTTGCTCGACCAAAGCTGGTAATCGGTTCGTTCGGCTCGATCGGCACCATTTACAGTATATCGATATTCGCTCAACGCTATTTTTAGAGGGCCGTCTCGTATTCTAACGATGCAAACCACAAACGTGACCGAGTTACGCGACACGAGATATATATACTTATATATTACATGTAGATATATATCTATATAATATAATATTAATACACACACACAGATACACACATATATATATACATAAATACATATATAAAATTGAGTGGTGCGACATGGTTCGACGACATTTAGGTCGCGTTACGAATTAGTTATCAGCTGTTATGCTTATGCGGATTTATCAAACGAATCATGAACGTCGTCTAGTTAAAAAATTTTTCCTTAAATCTTCTTATCGTTAATAATTCTAATCAGTCTGAATATCCTTTATTAATAAACATGATAGTAAGTATTAATCTTTGAAACGAGTTAATTATGCAATAAGTTTTGTGAACGATAATAACGTTTCGCAGAAAAATAATTTCAGGGTCATAATAAGAGATTGCGTTTTTATCGATTGTTATTAATATGACGGGATCAAATTTTCGTTAAAATCTGCCAACTTTATGTTTGGTACCAACCCAATGGTCCAACTCTTTAAATTTTCGCATGAATATACTGCTTATATGTATGCACATACATAAATATATCTGTATATCTCTCCCGCCATATACATACGTAAAATTATATATATATATATATATATATATATATATATATATATATTTATAAGAGATTCTCTTTGCGGTCATGTCGAATAATCGAGTTTATATTTGGCTTCTATTTATTCGCATCAGTATTTTTAAACATTTGATCAGTATTTTAAATAAATGTGATCAATACTTATAATAAAATATCAGTAGATACGTAATATATGTGATGCAACCCCCTGATGCGACCTTGACGCTTAATTATTTATACTGACCAAAATATTCATATATAGTGATAATTTATTTTATATACCTGCTATGACTTTTTTTTTCTTCTTCTTTTCCTCTAATTAAATTTTATTCTTTTTTCATTAATATACTTTATAATTAATTAATAAAAATATTGATCGAATATATGAAAGTATTTATACTTCGGCACATGCTAGTATATACACACATATATCAACTATGACCTTCGTTTATATGTTAGTTATAAAGTTCATATCCCATATTGTTTTATACTTTTATATAATAGTTGATTAAGTCGATGCAATTTCATTAAGATAGTGTGTTACGTAGATATATAGTAATGACGTTACGTATTAATATTCCTGTTGCGTTATCGTCGTCATCGTCGTCGTCGTCGTCGTCGTCGTTGTCGTTTTGTTGAATACGCGAGAGAAATTTTTTGAGAAGTTGTCGGCAAAGAACACGTGTGCGTTTTCCGTGTAATAAAGAAGCTCCAAGCGTGCACGTGTCGAACGCAAAGAAAGAAAAGGAACAAAGAAATTGCTAAGCAACTGCATAGGAATACAAATTTTTATTTATATACACTTTCTCAAAGAGAAGGTTAAATAAATAAATATATATATATATATATATATATATATATATATATATATATAACAAATAAAAAATTATGAAAACAAGAGATCGAAACATTACATATTCTTATAATTTAATTGTTTTACGTTTATGAACGTAGAGATATAATTTATTGGGTCGATATTTTTAAAAATTTTTAATCTTGAGTATTTCAAATGAATAATCCAGTATTTATCATAATAAAATATTTATAGGTAATACAAGTTATCAGTATTATACCGATTAATACAAAAGTTGTCAGTATTTTAATTAAAATAATTGTAAATATGATAATTCATTAATATATCTTAAAATAGATGGTCAGTATTTATAATAAATCCAGATAAAACTTTGTCACTTAATTATTTATATTGACCATTTATATTACGTATCAATATTTTCTTACAAATACTGATTAAAATATTCATATATATCATTATTTTACAAAATATTTATCATTAATTAATGAATAATACTTAATAAATAAATAGGAGTTTATACATAGGTGGTAGAGGGTGGAGGTTCAGGGTGAAATTATATGCATATATGTACATACATATATATTTAAATGTATTAATTAAATTGGAATCGAACGGCAAATGGTTTCAGACCTATTCAAAATGAAATACATACGACTATTCGACTTTTTCTAAATTCTTTTAGAAAAATAAAGATATTACGTAAAACTAAAGAAATGATTCATCGTGAAATTTTTTCGTTTACTTATTTATAGATACTTATTACTCAGATAGTCTCTTTAAATCGTTTGCATATCTTTCACGTTTGTAAAAAACAATTTGTTCGTACGTTAACATTTTCTACGAAGTATTAAAAGTAATTTTTATCGAATTTATTTACGTAGGAATGATCGATCAATCGCATCGCGATATCCGAAAATCGATGAAATATAATTCGATTGAAAAATCTTTCGAACTAATCGAAGCTTCGTTTTCTTTCAGATCATCAAATCGGCCGCGGAGGGATTTCATACTGAAAACATCGTTGGATAAGAATAGTTCTTATTTATCCTCAGTGTTTTACTCGAAGAAGAGAAATGTAACCAGTCCGTGTGTTATTATTAAGAGAGAGAGAAAGAGAAAAAGGACAAAAGTAAAACAAAAAAATAACCAAGTAAAAAATCATTAAATTTTAATACGAGGAAAAATCATCGGTGGCTTAAGTTCGAATTTATCCTCTAAGGGATCTTAGCTCTAGCTAAGTATATAAGAGATAGTAAAAAAAAAAAAAAAAAAAATAAATAAATAAATAAATAAATAAATAAATAAAAAGCCAAAAAAAGAAAACGGAGGGAAACGCGTCGAAGTTAGAACGACGCGATGAGGCGGCTACACGTAGGAGGTTGTTACAGGATCACATGGACCGAGGCTCGACGTAGCTCGTGGCCGTGGAGAAGGAGATTCTCAGGTCAGTCGGCCTGAGATATGCCAGGATCGGCAACGGCTTCTCCGATAGCAACGGAAACGGCTACGGCAAGAAATCATCATCATCATCATCATCATCATCATCACCATCGGCCGGGTAGCCGGCACTTGCCGATACCGATCGAGACGATAGAACGCCGGGTTTTTGCAACCCGACGTGATCTTTTCGTTCCGGCCACGGTCGATCCTCGTCCAAGTAGGGCCGTACATTGTCCTGACTTAAACGCCTGTTTGATCAATGAATCGCGTATAGGCCTCGACGAGATTGACTGTCGTGCCGTCCATTTTGGTTACGCGATTCCCGTGAACGTAGTACCGATAAAGGAGAGTCCTAACTTGGTCGAGCTTGTCCTAGATCATTCATCGGAGTTGAGTACTAGAACGACAAGTTTTTTATTGAATCATCACCCTCAACTTCGCGAGCAACAGCGACACCAACAACAACAACAACAACAAAAACAGGAACAGGAAGAACTTGTACAGGAACAGCATTACCTCGGTTATCAGGTTGAAGAGGAATTCTTGAAAATGGCCGCAACGGCGAAACACGATCTCCGTAGAAAATTTCCTACGGAGACTTCGTCGTCCGGTGACGAAGACATAGCAGCTATTGCTAAACAAATAAGTGATCACGCCGAAGCGATATATCAGACATGGAAAAGCCGTGGTTTGGAACCAACGGAAATTTTAAATTGTCACAGTAATGCGACAGCCGCCGACAAGTTTGGCAGTGCCCTTACACCAACTACTTCGCCCGCTAGTTCTAGTGGTAAAACCATCGACACGTTAAACGCAACTAGCCCTAACTCGGCGGTGGATATTCTCGCTCAGACCCCGAACTTGGACAATGGTAATTTAGAAAAGCTAGTAAACAATTTCGTGGTCGAGGACAAAGCGAGAATAGCCGCTTCTAGCCAAAGATCACCCTCGAAGACTTTACCTTCTTCCATTCAATTTGCCTTGCAAAAATTCGAAAGAAATTCGACGCAGCAACAACATCAACAAACGTCGCCGCTTAAGGGCAATGGTTCTATTGGCTCAAGTAACGTAACAAAACAGAGCAATAAACCGAGCAATTCGTCCCTTCATTCGCCGACCTTGTCTTTCCCTAATAAACCATCGCAAATAGTTAAACCTCAAGTTTCGACTAAGGTACCGAGTGCTCATCATCAGGAAGTCTTTCTCGAGACAATCGAAACGACATTCCCGGCAGATCTGACGCCTTCTAAGATCGTACAACAAAAGAGACCGGCGAGTACGGTAGTAATATCATCTTCTATGAACTCTAGCTTAAACTCTGACGGTGCTAGCTCGAATCCGGGCTTGACTACGTGGCCGTTGAAAAATAAATTGAGCGATGGTAAACGATCGAACGACAACAGTCCTACCTCGGGTAGGACAACGCCGACTAGCCCTCAGGATGGTAAAATCATGTCTATTGTTAAAGATTCCAGCAAAAGTTTGGTTCGTGGTCGTTCGAATCGTTTAGTCAGCGACGATGCTTTCCTCGACGAGGTGGCACGAGAAGAGGAAAGATTGATAAACGCATTGAAAACGGGTTCTGTTATAACCGAGGAACCGTCCGAGAGAACAAGCTCTTCTATATTTCAATTAGCCGCACGTCAAAAGCCAGCGATTAAAAAGGAGAAGCCTAAAGTTGAACCTGTCAAGCCAATTATTATTGGACATAATCACGAAGGAGTGACCTTGGTACCGACGTCAGTCGCATTGGTTAACAATGTGACATCGTCAGTTAATACCGGCAACAATACGGAAGGAATGACCAAGTCTTTGAGCAAGGACGAGCTCTCAAATATGTCTGTCGTCGATTATGCCAAAGTAAGGTATAGAGCTGCTCAACAAAACTCACCGGGTCAGCAAAGACTCGAGGAACAGAAATCGGTTGTTAACATGGGTACAACGTACAATGCTACGGAACAATTGGTATCAAGCGCTAGGTCAAAGTTCGAACCAGAATTACGTAAGGATAATAATAAAGAAGGGAACGTTAAGGATGACAGAGATCCTATAACATCTAGATGGGGTCCTAGAATAAATTCACCAAGGCCACGATTGGAACAAGTGCCACATCCTGAACTGACAACGCAACAGAAACAACACATAAGAGCTGCCGCAGCTACGGGTACTGGAAATAATCCGGTTAGACCATTTCTCACTAGAGGATCGGTCGCTGAACGTGTATTGATCTTCGAGAAATGTCCTAGCGAGTTATTGCTTGATAAACGAGGTCCCCGACCAGCTGGTATCGCAACGTGGAGAACTGGGCACGAGGTTCAGAGCAAGGTTCAGGTAATTAAAGGATATAATTAATCGAAAACGTCGAAGAGATTTCTTTCCTATCTTCTTCTTCTTTTTCTTCTTTTTTTCCTTGTATTTTTCTTTTTTTTTTTTCTCTCTTTTTTAGACGTAAAGATGTACTTTTAACATACTCTCTATCCTTTATCTCTTTGAAAAGAGAAAGAACATGTGTAATAATATATATACACGTATAAAGTTTTAGTTAAATGGTATGAAAAAGAGAAATGGTTTTACGACACATTAGAGTCGTCCAAATTTAGATTGGAGTTTAACGAGGGATAATCTGCCACGAAAGAATTTCAACGCGTAAAAGAGAACAAAGCACCTACTACAAGGATCTTACTGTAAACGCGATTGCGTTTATGGTAACGTACCCAAAGACTTAACATACGTCCTAAACGTACACACATTTGGTATATACAGATGTATGTATATCGGATTATTAGGAATTGAATGCCTGACGAGATTTCGTGATTGAATTGAATTAACACACGATTTCCTGATTGAATTGAATGAATTCGAGTCACCGTTTAATCAAAGAAAGAAAGAAAAAAAAATGAAATAAAATAAAATAAAAATTAAAAAAAAAAATAGTGAACGGAACGTCTTGAGAAAGGATAAAAAATAAAAAAGAAACAATCTTATTTAGCCGAAAGTAAAATTAACTGATCCATCGAGAGCCCGAGCAAAGTGCAATAAACTTTCGCCAGATGATGATTTCTCAGAATGATTCTAATTTCGTCCGTAAAAGGTTAACAAAATACATAAGAATGAAAGATGGAATGGAAAAAATCGAGATCTCTTTCTTTCAAGTATTGTTTCGTGATCAAGAAAGTTAAAGCTCTTTCTCTCTCTCTCTCTCTCTCTCTCTCTCTCTCTCTCTCTCTCTCTCTCTCTCTCTCTCGCTCTCTCTCGTATACTCTCATCGTCTTAGTTCTCCTCATCGTCTTCTTAGTCGCATATGTATATCGCGTACGTTTTGGTCGACGTCCAAATTCCTTCTTGGCGACGACGAGGATGTTCCTTGAGCGTTCTCGACTGCTCATACTTTTTTGTTTGAAAAACGAGTTCAAGATCTTCCCAATCATGGAGGTCGTTCATATTCATATTTTCTTCTGTTTAAAAAAAACAAAAGAAGAAGAAAAAAAGAAAAAAAAAAGAAGAAAGATCAATCTCCCAAATAGATGAATGAAAATTAGCCTACTTTTTGCACGATCTTAAACAAGTTTGTATTTTTATCAAATAATACAGGCGACTTTCAATTAAAATTCCTAAGTGACATTATTAATGAAAAACAAAAACAAGAAACGAAGAAAACTGTTACTTATTTATTTCTTTTTTTTTTCTTCTTTTGTTATAAAAAAGTTTCTAAACGTGATATTCCAATATGAAACCATAGATTATAACTTAAGAAGTCTCGTATATGTACAATTGATTATTAATATTCATTTAGATAGTTTTGAGCCCTATTGATTCTGTCGTACTATTTAAAAATTTTTATAAAATACTTTTTTTTTTAATTAATATCATTAAAACAATTTCTATCATTTCGCATATTTCATTGATTAATATTAAGAATGATATTTAAAATGTAGAAATTAAAAATAGAAGGAATGAAAGATTAACTTTATAAATTTCTACGTATAAATATCGTTCGATACAACGAAAGACTTTGTCTCTGTACATACATATGTATTAATCTTCTCTCGAATGCGAATCAACGATCGTATGTTACCAGTAAAGCAATTTAATACGATCAACGTTGAATGCACTTAGAACAGGTAGATCATTGTTCAACGAGAACACACAAGCCTAAAAGAGAACCAGGAAAGAACGTAACGCGTGAGAGATAACATTTTCTGGCACACGTCGTTGATTGTACGTACATATGTATGTATGTATATATATATATATGTGTGTGTGTGTGTGTATTCCTCATGGTTTCTTGTTTCTGGCATTGGTCCAAAGCAACGAACCATCGAAACTTCGAGTTAATCGTAGTAGGATCGATTCCATTTCAAATTCATTGGATTGCGGCTCAAGTCCATATTTTTTTATTTATTTATTTATTTATTTATTTATTTTTTTTTTTTATTCTAATCGTTTAATCTCACACAAGTTACAAAACCGAGACGATCTTTGATTCGACAATAAATAAAATTGAAATCTATATCATTGCACATCATCTAATCACTATAATCTTGTTATAGGTAGGTTCTAAGCATTAGTATCTTAATTAACATATTTGTAAATTACGTACAGAGTATAATATTCGAATGATATATATATATATATATATATATATATATATATATATATATATATAGATATAGATATAGATATTATGATTAAGATAAGACAGATAGAGTCTTGTTACATGTTCAATACGAAGGAGGTTTACTCCTTATTAGACACGCCTACTATTTAACGTAACTAGGCTGTCCCATCGATCGACATAAACATGTATACATATATATGTACCTATACATTTATCGTTTTTAGTAGATCCTTTGAGAGGGTGAAGGAAGAGTGGGGTGAGAATATTAGAACGTAATCCTTGAGTTTATTTCAAGACAAACAGAGAGAGAGAGAGAGAGAAAGAGAGAGAGAGAGAGAGAGAAAGAAGTAAAATAGAGTCGTGAAAGGTAAATTTATCATGTGGAAATAATTTATTTCTTATTGCTTTTAAAGTACTTTGAAAATTGATTTTACGCTTACGTTATTTATGCTTATGTTATAAATCTCATTTGACGTGACTAGATATAAAATACGCACGTACGCAAGTACGCACTTACATACACACACATACACACTGTAATATTTGTATAATACATAGATATTGACGTATATACTTTGAAAATATGACGATGGTGACAAATTCAAAAACAATCGATCGTTCGTTAAACGAACTCTGACCATACGACTCCTTATTTGCAATAACGCGTTACTCAATGTTACAACAATGCATTGCGCCGTTTGTCGAAGAGAGGGCTTGGCTCAACGAACGTCATTGTCCGCGAGGATTATTATGTTCTTATGACGCTCGCATGTATAGAGAAGATGACGGATAGTATATATATATATATATATATGTATGTATGTATGAGAATAGAGTATAAAGATTTCCTCGAGAAGATTAAACCACAGATGATCATCTCTCGATCCTGATTAAAGAGTTTATGTTATAGAGTTTCTTTCGTAAGGATTGTTTTTAAAAGGTTAATTTATTTATTTTTTATTTATTTATTTATAATATTTCTTTTTACGAGTAGTAACGTAGTAATATTTATTGTCGATCGTAAAGGGTTCGTTAATGGTTATTTTCTGAGAAGCTGATTTTTTTTTATTATTATTATTTTTTTTTTTTTTTTTTTAATGTTAACGCAGTAATAACTATTTGTTATCGATCGTGATTTTTTTTTTCTATTCGAGTATGTCTAATAAGAACTGTTTTCACAGAAGTTCATATTTTTATTATCATTTTATTTATTTATTTATTTATTTTTTTATTTTTATTTTTTTCGATAAGTGGCAATGTAATAATATTTATTATCAATCGACACGCGCATAAGAACGAGGTATTTGTTTTGACGTATGCGCGTGGGTGTGTAGTAGTAATAGTAGTAGGGACTCTTATAAACGTGGTGAAAGTATCGCCTTGTAAAGTGACTCTCCCAGGAGAGAAAAAAGAGAGGGGGGAGGGGGGGGGGGTAATTAGGCAAGTAATAATATTCAGAGAACTCAACGAAGTTTCGTGTATTCATAATGTAAATTTGTTTCCTTGAAATTTAACCGCGCATTACAATTAAAGGGTGAGAAAAAAAAGGAAGGAAGGAAGGAAGGAAAAAAAAAAGAAAAAGATTTAATTATTGTTAAAACGTTGATTACATTAATTAAGAGAAAATTCGTGTATTTAGCTAATTCGCGTAGAACATATTAGAGTGTTCCGACAGTTACTACCACTTGGGAAAAGGGTCTCTCCGCTTATAGTTAGAACGAAATGCCACGGTGAAAGTGTACGAGGAAAAAGTCACAAGCGAGTTCCACGCTTTGAACTTTGAACTGTTTCGCTTAAAACGGGCACAAACTTTTGTCCCGTAACTAGTAAATCTTACGACTAATTTCGTCGATCCTTTCGTAGAAACTATTTTCTCTTTGCAATAGAAAAACAGAGAGAGAGAGAGAGAGAGAGAGAGAGAGAGAGAGAGAGAGAGAAAGAGAGCAAAAGAGCGGATGTATTTGTTTAGACAGTTAATAGACAAAAAAAGGATTAAATTACTTGTGTATGTATATATGTGTGGATGCGTATAAATGGCTGTTATTTATTGACTCAGTATCTATTTCTAAACATTTGGTCAGTATTTATAATAAAATATCAATAGGTAGTATAATTTACACAACTCTGATTGCAATCCTAATACTTAATGATTTATACTGATCATTTATCTTATAAAATATTTATCATTAATTAATAAAAATACTGATCAAATAAATAATTATATGTCTTTGTGTTTGTGTCACGTTCTTCTAAATTATTTATTTCTTACACTCATTAATTCATTTTCTCTCTTTCTCTCTCTCTCTCTCTCTCTCTCTTTCTCTAGTCGATCGAAGAAAAAACTCGTTAAGTTAATCTGAAAAGTTTCCAGCTCGTCTATTTTTTCTTTCTTTCTTTTTTTTTTCTTATTTTTCTTTTTTTATTTCGTTCTTTCCCCGATGACCAGTAGCAGTTTGTGCTCCGTTCTTATAGATGGAAAAGGTTCGATCTCCAGAAAAGGCGAAGAACGTAGTAGCTCTCGTACGGTTTAATTAATTTGATCGAGGAAGAAGAATGTTGCTTCGCCTGAGATCACTGTCGTCGTCGTCACTGTCGTCGTTGTATTTGTCGTCATCGTCATTCTCATCGTCGCGTCGTCATTGTCGTCGTAATCGTCGTCGTCGTAGTTGTTTATATTTGGTAGTAGCTGACTCACTTGGTTTAACTGTGAGCTTTCGTTAAGTTTAATGTTGCTCGACGGTGCAAAGAAAAAGAGAGAGAAGGAGAGAGAGAGAGAAAGAGAAAGAGAGAAGTAACATAAAGCAAATCCGACGTGAAGGATCACGGCCATAATCTTAGGGTAACACATAGGGACGTCGGTCACGCTTCGACGGAATCATCGAACCAATCGAACGTATATTAATACGTCGAAATGGAGATTCGAGGACAAACAAATTTACGCGATATGATAATTTTCGCCAAAAGATTACTCTATCTAACATTTCGTGTGAGTCATTTTATCATAAACAAAAATAAAAAATATTTTTTACAGATTAAAAAAAATTTTTTTAATAGATTGTGATAAATATGCTAAAAAGTAATGAGCATTTTTATCGTAATTTATTATAGTTTTATACTTATTATAAAATAATAATAATAATAATAATATTGAAGATAAAAGACTATCTATGATAGATTAGAAGCAATATATTATGATAAAGATGTTACATTACTTTTCTATATATACATATATATATATATATATGTATATATATATTTTTTTTATAATAAGAACAAAAAACAAAAAGAATCTCAAGAAGGACTGTTTAATAGAAATAAATTCTAATCGATACCCAAGGCCAATAATTTATTTATCGACAAATTATCGATGTCCCTTTCTAATTACTTTAATTTGGCAGTAAAACGTCGTCGATCGATAGGTGTGGTCAAACGCGTAATGTCAATTGGCAGACTGATCGACAGTATCCATGCATATAATGCAATGGACCATGCCAAAGCCGAATTTGCTATATATATATATATATAGAGAGAGAGAGAGAGAGAGAGATGTGTATATACATACACATATACATACCTAACATACGTACATGCGTACATAACTATAATGATAAGTAACATTTCTAATTGCATAACTATTATATCAAAATTATAAAAATAAGTAGGATCACATTGATAATAAATTAATCTTTAAAGATTAACACATTATTATATTTAATTATTCCATTAAATGGAGACTTAAATTCGACGGTTCTTTTCTTCTTTTTTTTTTTTTTTTTTTTTTTTTTACTGTTCACGTCATTCCGTTTAACATAAATTTCACTAAATTAATTTCACTTTCCGTTGCGCTTCCTACTATATATTACTGTATTCACGTAACTCGGTATGTTAATCGGATGACTAACGGGACAAGTTCTTCGTTCGAGATAATTTGTGAAGTGAAAAGAAGAGACATTTAAATCTCAATTTTATTACAATAAAATCTCGCTTAAAGATTTCAATTCTCATGCGAATACAAGCACGAAGGAAAATCAGGTGGTGTATATATATATATATATATATAAGCACAAATCATATTATCGTTGGATCGAGTCATGATGTAACCGGTCACACGGGACCCTCGAGGTGCGGCAATGCATTAACTGGCATTGTCGGCCTCTTTGCATTCTTCGGATCCATCTTACAGCATAGCGTAACAGGATGTCGCGTCCTTGCTTCATCGTCGATATAATTACAATGGAATGTCAGTTTCGTAGAGAACCTCGAGATAGAACGATCTCTTTAAGACACAAAGCCATTATGCAATTTAATTAAACAATTGTTTATCTTCAATCCTTAAAACATGTATTAAATTGTGTTTAATCCTTTATACAAATATAATGTACGTAAATTTAAACGTAGATATATGTATTTATATATTTTGCATAATTTTATTTTTTAGTTCATCAATAAAAAATTTCTCATTGATATTTTCTTGCGTATCCAAAGAATTTTCTTTAAATACCGTATTGTACTATATTTTATATGAAATATAAAAAAGATATAATATAGTATACTATTATATTATATATAGTATAGCTACTTTAGTATGATTAAACTATATAAGTAGAAGTAATACTAATAATCGCATTATATAATTTTTATTTAGACAAGATAAAAAATAAGGTTACGCAAAGGGTAAACTCAACGACAACAAATTTTTTCGTTGTCTCTTCCTATAATAATCCAATATTTTTTCTCAGTTCATATTTGCTCATCGATCGATCAATTTCTTTTCAGAGTTACGTAAAGGAAAAGACCCAGCAAAAAAGTTTACCACCACACACTACTTTACAGAGGCACGTGAAGGCGAACAGAAATGTTCACATACCTAGGTATATTACTATTACCACTACTACTACTACTACTATTACTACTACTACTACTGCTACTACTATTCTTGGAAAATTTCAAGAAACACTTTAATCATCGACGATGCACTAGATGTTTATGCTTATACGTATATTTCTCTCTGAAGGTTCTACTTCCCTGGCGGCAAACCCACACCTCTTTCTCAACTCGAGGCTACCATTTCGAGAATTACTACGGCGTTTCAAAGTTTGCCAGGTCATCGAGCCTCTCGTGCACAATTTCACTTGATCACGAAGGTTGCTAAAGAACATGTTGAAAGAAAAATAAAAAATAAATTATTTATTCAAACAAAAATTCAAACAAAAATAAATAAATAAATAAATACTTCTATCGCGTAAATTCGTTTCATTAAAATCATTTATTTCAGGCCTGTGATCTACCCCTTTATTGGAAGGTACCACTTTTTCTTGCCGCTAACAAAGATCAGACCGAACACGTAGAGATGAACACTTTCCTTGAATTTTGGAAGGAGTAAGAAATTTTTCTTTTACGATTACACCAACGATCAAATCGATCAACGTTTTTTCATTACAAAAAATAAAAAAAAAATAAAAATAACAATCTTGTTTTTTTCTTTCCTTGCACAGATTAACGAGTACTCATCATGATGCAGCTAGCAAGTTCATTAGAATCACGACGCGTGGTTTAAGAAACAACATATTACCTGAAGATTTGATACCATTGGTTCAGGATGTTGTTGAAACACATCCAGGATTAACATTTTTAAAGGAAGCTAAGGAATTTCATTCACGTTATGTTCACACGGTTCGTTATTAATTATGTCTTTTTTTTTTTTTTCTGGATGATATTATCCGATGATTGTGAAATGTGTTTGTATATTTTGAAAACGTATTATTAAAATTATTCAGGTAATCGCGAGGATATTTTATTGCGTCAATCGTAGCTGGAGCGGAAAAATTTCGGTAGCTGAATTACGAAGAAGTAATCTTCTAGCAGTAATAGCTGTTCTTGAACATGAAGAAGATATTAATCAGGTTACCGCTTACTTCAGTTACGAACATTTCTATGTGATTTATTGTAAGTTCTGGGAATTGGATCGCGATCATGATCTTTTCATCGATAAAATGGATCTAACGAGACACAACGATAACGGTGAGTCATTTCTCTAAAATTCTACGATATTAAATTATATATATATATATCGAATAAAGAAGAATTATGACAAAGATGCATTAACTTTGAACGTATAACGTGTGTGTTACATGTAACAGCATTATCTACGCGAATGATCGAGCGAATATTTAGCGGGGCAGTTACGAGAGGTGGTGTAAAAAGTGGGGGTGTGATTCAACAACCAGAAGATAAGATGAGTTACACGGAATTTGTATGGTTTCTTTTAAGCGAAGAGGATAAAAATCATCCAACAGCCATCGAGTATTGGTTTAGGTATAAAAATTATTGTCAATTTTTTATTTAGAGAAATATCAATGAATATATTGTTATAAGAGAAATATCAATGAATATATTGTTATAAGTAATTTTTATATTTATTTTGAAATAGATGTATGGATCTTGACGGGGATGGTTATCTGTCCATGTTTGAATTGGAATATTTTTATGAGGAACAATTGCATCGTATGGAAGGTATTGGACTCGAAACTTTACCCTTCGAAGATTGCCTATGTCAGGTATATACTTTGATATTTTCTAATCTCAAATATGTGTATGTATTTATATACTTATACATTAAAGTAGAAAATATTGATATAAACAAAAAAAAAATTATATATTAATTAGTTAAATTTTTTTTTCTTTTCTTTTCTTTTTTTTTTCTTCCTTATTTTAGATGTTAGATATGATTCATCCAGCAACACCAGGAAAAATCTCATTAAGCGATCTAAAGAAATGTAAAATGACATCGATCTTTTTTGATACTTTCTTCAATCTAGAAAAATATCTCGATCATGAACAGAGAGATCCATTTGCTTCGGCAAGAGATGGTCATGAGGTAATAATTATTCTATTATAATTTTAGGATCATACACTTGGGTAATAGACATTTAAACGTGGATATGATTAACAAAATTTGATGAATATTTTAGATGTCCGACTGGGATCGATTTGCGGCAGAAGAATATGAATTATTGGTTGCCGAAGAAAGTGGTAATGACCAAAAGGAGCAAACGTAAGTAATTCGCCCTTGATGTAACGAAATAATTTATTATTAACTATTGATATAAATTAAATCATATTTTTGAAGAAATTATTAAAAATATTTTTTATAAATTTTAAATGACATTTTACAATCCGAAATACGTATACGTGTTATTATAAAAAAAAGAAAAAAAAAAAAGTAAAGCAAAAAAAAAAAGAATTTTACAAAAAGTTTACATTATTACGTTAGAATAATTTTAGCTTTTTCTTGAGTGCAATTTCCTATGAGAAAAGTAATTTTCATAGTCGTTGAATTTTTGCTCATCCTTTATGGCATGCACAACTATCAAATTAGATTAGTTTGTTAATCAGAAAGATTTAACATAGTATTATCCGTTTTTTTTCTTCCCCTTTCTATCATAATTAAATTAAATTGTAATGACATTGGTGCGATATATGCGTTTATTGCAGGCTGTGTGATGATGAAACGTAACCATCATCTACAGCTGAGTAAGTAAATACCACAGTTGCATGCACCCGTAAAAAGATGCACGTTGGCTGATACGTACATATATAGATAACGGATTAGAAAAGATATTATAATCTGCTTCTTTATTATAAGCATGAGTTTTTACAATTTATATATATATATATATATATATATATATATATATATATATATATATAAATCAAATGAAATTGCATTATTGTCAAATAACAGTTTTTCTTTCCTATTTATGTTCACGATGTATATTTCTTTTTTTGCGCCTTGTAAACATATAAACGATAGATATTACTGACGTACTACACATATTCGCATATTTGATAAAGAGATTTGGCTCAAAAGTTCTTAGATTTATATTAAAAATCAATTATTCTTTTTCAAGATTTTTTAGGCGAATTATATTCCTTTCAAATTATAGAACGTTAAGCTACTACTAGCTTGTAAAACTATAAGCTTAAGAAAAAGTCAAAAAAGGAGTAATAGATTTTTTAAATTACCTAAGAACTTTTAATCTCTGTATATATATATATATATTATTCAATATGCTTATTGAATATATTTATTATTGTTCAATATACTTATTATTGTTAAACAAAACTTATAAATTTATTGCTTTCATTCGTACAAAAATAATGTAATGCTATGTTTAGTATGATATAACCAGTAATAGTTTATCCTTATATTTAACAATATTTATAGCATCTGATAAAATAATTGTTTATTTCACAGATCATATGATTCGACGTCAGAAGATACATTTTCGCCAAATCTCGATGTCCTAGTTGGCGAGCCAGTGGATGTTGTTTCTCAGGGTACAGATATTTTGTCAAAAACTCATAATGACAATCTGTCGTCATCCGTCGTTCGTGACCAGTCTAGAAATCAACATTATGACAGTGGTGATAGTGATGATTATGCCGATAGCGATAATTAGATTGATTCTATCTGAATCTTTATGCACCAAGATGGGGAGGGTGGAAGGGGGATGGTTGTGTGCATTTGTAATTTGTTTTTTCTTTTTATTTTCTTTTTCTTTTTCTCTCTCTCTCTCTCTCACTCTCTTTTTTTTTGTTATATTTACAATGAACGAACTGAGAAACAGCAATAGAAACTGTAAGCTGTGTTTATAATATACATATATATATATATATATATATATATATATATATGTATGTATACATACATATATATATATTATTCTGTTGAGTAGTAAATGAGAGAAGGACGGACGCAACCTGAAACCTTGTTTACAAGATGAATACCAGAAAATGAAATGTTAGCCAAAAATAATAACTTTAGTATGACATTACGCCGTATACGCGATGGTAATTGATGTAATAGAGATGTGTCATCTTAAACACACAAACGATCGCAGTATTAATGATCATGAAATAATTCTCAGTGTGTCTGTGGATTATTTTGATCGTATCGTGTAGTGAGAGTGCAAGTTCATAAGTTGAGAAAATTACCGAGTCATGTATCAATTCGGTGGGTGTAATTAAATAGATGACGCTCATTCCAATGTGCAATAAAAAAAAATAAAAAAAAAAAAATAAATAAATAAAAAATAAAAAAAATAAATAAATCATATTAGAAAACTTCGTCGATTTACACGATATAAATAATTATTTAATTTACATAAGACATATTTAAGCTGAATTACCCTTAATCACAAATTTTATATCGAGTGCTAGTAATTTATATCACATGCTAATAATATTCATTCATTGTATATAGACACATAATTTCTCGTTGTGTCCCTCATAACACCGAATTGATTCACAACTTCAAAAAGGATAATTAAATTTGGTCGTTGCTTGGCCATGTGATACATTATTATTGTTCAACATGCAGAACATACTTTGTGTACTTCAGGTTGTAAATAGACGCAAAAAAAATTATTGATTTTAATTTTTTATTTATCATGGAGAGACAATTTTAAATGTGCAGAATTTTTCCAATTGCTGCAGTCTATATACTATTTTACAGATTTATTGTTTTGAATAGTGCTTAATTTGCTAGTACTATTATATTTGATTATTTCATTTAATTCTTTTCATCGCTTTTTGTAAAGTATTTATCGAACTTTCTATATAGTTAATATAAATAAATATATAAATGATGATGATTAATTAATTGGAAAAACATTTATATTTGAATTAGTATATCGATTATCTTTTGGGGACTGCATTAATCGGAAATGATTTACAAGAAAATATATCGTTGTCATCAAATGATATTGGCAACTCTCTCTTTTGCCATTTATTATCTTATAAAACATTGAAAACCCTTCATAACAATTAATATTTATATATCCTGATTATATAAATATTTATAAATGGTATCTCTCCTTTTATATCGATGCTAATCTAATTTTATTAGTACGATATAATGTTTCAGCGTTCAAGAGGAGGAAGGAATTATTTTCCTATCAATTTTAACATTTTCTTCTATATATTCCAAAATTATATATTATCATATCACACAAAAGTGTTATTTATAAAATAACATCCTTATAAAAAAAAAAAATATAATGTATTTTAGAGTTTAAACACAAAGAAGATGATAAATTATGATAGGAATAAATATGTGACACGAATAAGTAGCAAGATGTTCGTGAATTAATCGAATGTTTTTACTTATAATAAAGATCATATCTATAACAAGAGATATCAGAATGGATTTCACAGAAAAGAAAAAATATAGTCATTCGTAATAATTACTTCTTCAAATATTCGAAAAAACATGCTTAAAAGAATTTAACAATTTATTTCTAACATTATTTAACCATTATTTAATTTATAAGTGAAGACGAAGCTCATTACCTTCCTCCACAAATAGCGTCATGAAATGCAATAGACAAGAGTGCATTTGTTGCAGCAAAATATATTTGTTAATATTTTCTTTTAAGTTTCTTGTTTTTTCTTTTTTTTTGTTCTTTCTTTTTCTCGTGGAATTCTTTAACGAAAAGATTATCTGCTTTATAAAATCGAAGATCATCATATAAAGTTTATGCTACCCTGTTGCATTAAACAAATGACTTTATCTGTAACTTTTTGAATCTTTTTCTACTCATTCGTATATATATCTACTTTTTATGAGAGCGAATTGTTTTCCTATGAAACATATCATATTTATTAAATCGTGAAGGTTTAAATTCACACTCTACTGTATTACGTATAATAAATAGATGTTTATTTGTGAAATGCTCAAATAGGGTAGTATTTTTACTTCATATTTTTATCTTTTACATACAAACACGGAAACACACGCGCGCACGCAAGCGGATGCCGTGTTGTTCAAGGAAAAATTACTATATCTCATAGTACTGCTGCAAGAAGATGAATAAGCCAAAGATGTGACACGTTTCGCTTAACTTGAACATTAAAAATGGAAAGTTATTTTCTCATAAGTATTTCGTACACGTAAAGTAGAACATTGTAAGTACGAATCATACATTGATGTCATTTTCTTCCTGCTCAAAGATCATTTAATTCTAGGTGAAAGACAGAAAGACACACCTACACACCTATAATGAAAATGTCTTTTGAAAAAAAAAAATAAATAAATAAATAAATAAATAAATAAAAAATAAAGATCGACAAAAAAACTGGATGTAAGCTATATTTTTAGTAACAATTAAAAGAGAAAAAGGAGTTGAAAATCTCAAAGTTTCAAATATAAAACTTCCGTGAAAGTCATTGCGTCAAAAGTATTTTTAGTACAGTTTTTAAATATAAAGTATTTTGCCATAGGAGACCAAGGTATTCCATAGTTTGCGTTACAAAGACTGCAGGATTGTACATATTACTTTTGTCTCCAAGTATACTTTAATTAATTGCGTAAAATGTTACTCTAGTCCACGTGTGTGCTGCAACTTATATACCTTTGTGGCACATGTCAATATAATAATCTTAAGGTGTATTATATTATTTGTTTTAAACCAAACGGAGCTAAATTATGCAAAATGAATTGTATGTAAAGTTCTGTATTGTTAATAGAATTTTATGTAGGATATGTAAGGGCAGTACTTCAATACCAATAGTTGATAGATATGACTTTTATTGTTCTTGTTAATTATGTACCTGTTACTCTGTTATTCTCTATTTACATGAGTTAATTATATCCAAATTTATTTACATCATTACTATATTGTATAGTTTTATCAACTACTGGCATGATACTGTTCGTTATAATTCTATTTTACATGGCTCTCAAATAAGGTATAAGAAAATTCTAGTGATTTCTTTTTCTTTTCTTTTTTATTCACGTTGTAAGAATGCTTTATATATTTTACGAACTTATTTTACAAAGGTCAGCACCTTACGTAGAATTTATTTGATCTATTTGGTGCTTCCCTGTTACGCAGAAATACCATCTGCAAAGGGAGTTGCTTTTGTTGACTATCCAAAGATATAACTATATCAAGTTTGTTTAATTACATCTTTTATAAGTCGTTATGGTTTTTACTATATATATATATGTATATATGTATATATGTATATATATATATATACATATATATATATATTATCTACACATACTTCTCTATATGTCACCCTTTTAACATCATGTTCAAATTAAGTTACTGTTGAGAAAAAAGAGTCATTGAAAGAAAAAACGTCATAAATTATATATATGTTTACATTTGACAATACTCTTTATTGTTATATTCATTCATTATTCTAATGGTAGGTTTATTCTATGTTCTAATATGAAATATTTACACCGTGCTACGGATTTATGTTTCCATGCTAATGCGCTGCAGATGATAGTCAATTTATCCCTTCGTTACTCGCATCAGGCATATATATATATGCAGGTATACATATAATGCAGATTTTCATATTTATAACTTTGTATCGATTGAAATTACGTATCTACCCTTTCAATATCTCACAGTAACATTCCACGTGTCTTTTAAGCTCTAGTTAGAAAATAATTAACACAACACTTGGGTCAATAAAACGTTACTGCAAAAAAAATGTAATAATCAGATGTACTGCTATAATTTGATAAATATTTATAAAAGCTTTATAAATTATTAAAAAATATGTATATTAAAATGATATCCCATACGAGTAACGGAAGGTTAATAAAAAAAAAAACAATAATAATTCATTGGCATAATTCAAACAAAGTTGAAATTCACACGCGTGATTAGAAGCCTCGATTATAAACTTATGTTTAACATTTATTTACATTTTTATTTATATATTTTATCTGTGCATGAGTAGAAAAATAAGATAATTTTGCAAGTTAATAAAAACAAATGATAAAATTATATCTTAAACTATGTATCTTATTAATCAAAAATCATTTTCAGATATTTCAACTGTTGTCAAATATATTAATGTAAGTATATAAATATATACTTACATTATATATAATTAATATATATATATATATGTATATATATATATTTATACACACACACATATATATATAATTAAATTTTGTAATTTTTTTTCAATTTTACAAATTCAAAGGTTTAATTTGAGAAGGTTACTGACCCTTTAGATTTCCCTTATGTAAAGAAAAAAAAAATTAAAGAAGATTGTGATTGTATGAGAAAGTATAATTTACACGGGGTTTTTTTATTCATTATATTCTATTTTTATTGCTGCAAATCTGTAAAATGTGTTATAAAAAGACAGTATATATATCTATATATATATATATATAAAAGTAGAGTTTTAAAGTTCATAATATGTCAAAGTTAAAGCTCTATAAATTAATGAGACTAATTAGCAACTACACTAAGAAGACGTTATATATGACAATAAAAAATATAAAAAATTGTCATATATATAAAGGAGCTATATTCTTACTATCATATTATTTTACAAACCATCAAAACTTACATTCATTCATTATATTTCTTTTTAAAGAATGTTCAAATTGAATATAGCACAAGAAAAAGTGAATCATATCGATTGATATTGCCATAATTATATTATAGGAGACAGTGTATACATTATTAGGTATAAAATTTATATTCAATTTGATTGAACAGATAATGAATACAAAAGTTTTATCACATATTTCTCTCAATATTACTTTTCAATACCGTATCTCTATTATCAAATACTATATAAATTATATCAATGAATAATTGAACAAAATAATACACATATACGAAATATTAAAGCATTGCTTCTTAATTTTATTATAATAAATAAATATCATTTCTACTTGCAAAATATCTACAAAATAATCTTTAATATAATATTAATACTAAGTGTATATATATATATATATATATATATATATATATATATATATACACTATTTTTATATATATATATTGATATTTTCAAATCGAATAGAGAATTCCAGCGAAAGAAAATATTTTAAGCTGCTAAGCGTCATTTCACAAGGTACAGTAACAAACAAAATAATGATTATGACTTTTAATTAAAGAAATGATTAATGTGAGAAAAAAAACTTTTTTTTTCTTTTTTTTTTTCTTTTTTTTTTTTCTTTTTTTTAATTGTATTCTTGCTCTATTGAACGACTTATGCATAATTAATTAATAAATACTCCTAACCTCCTTTTTTTCATTATCTTCAATAAAGAGATAAGCGTTAAATAATGTAATATGCATATACATATACATATATATATATATATATATATATATATATATATATATTCGTAGAAGTCTTGAAGATTAAATTAATCCTCGTTTTCCCAAGGACTCTGACACGTGGACGTAACAATATCCGGTGAAGAATTCCTTGAATCTGGGGCATGCGATAATGTTGGCTTCAAGACAATTCTTTCGGTAGAGGACGAAACTATCGCATCTTTGCAACGACTTGTTGTTGTTATCGTATCTTCTTGTTGCCTGCACTTATTTTGCGGGTTATTTAAGACCGATCGAATAAAATCGTGTGTCTCTGCACGTAAGGCATTAACTCGTTCTTGAAGAATACGATTTCGTCGTACGAGAGCCAAAGTACGTACCACGATACTGAATAAACCTAATTAATAATTAAAAAAAAAAAAAAAAAAAGAAAGAAAAACTTGCATATATAAATGATCAATAACTATATATATATATATAGGGGACGAAATCCAAAAGTTTCTAGTTTTTTTAAAAAAGATTTTATGTTAGACTTGTAATTAATTTTTCAAATTAATTTATAATATGAGGGGAAGAAAAAAAGGAAAAACAAAAAGAAAAACAAGAAAATTAAACTAGAAAGAATCTCGAAAAAGAATAAATTAATTTTCAAAGCAATCTAAGAACTTTTGGTCCACCTATACAAATTTAATAATATCAGTAAATAGGATGGATACAATAACATAAGTTATATTTTAATTACCTTCACGTCTGGGAAATATTACATTACAATGTTCCATCAATTTTTCCGAAATTTTTGTTGAAACATTCGACGATGAAATATTTATGTCAACGGACTCGTGTGAATTATTATCTTCATACGAAGAATTCTTCATGGGCGAAGATGTTACAGATTCTTCAACGTCAGTGTCGACGACATTGGTTAATCGCCTTAATTCCAGTCTCTGTTGTTTTCCTTTGATAACACGACAGACCCTTTGTCGTCGGCGTGTATAAAGATTTTCTGTACTTCTTACAACTGACAATTCCGGTAAGCATACCGTCGGAGCCATAGTTATTTATAATTCTATACGGAAAAAGAGAAGAGAGAGATAAAAATGTATAAATTATAAATAGTTTCTCTAATACATTACATAATTATATCGTTCATAAGAAAAAAAAAAGAAAAAAAAAAAAGAACATTTATAAATCACAAAAAATTTTTCTCTTTCGCATCGTATTATATTATATAGAGGAGAAAGAAAAAGGAGATTAGAAATTATTTTTAATTTATAACACATTATATTGTTAATAATTTTATATTGTTAATATTATATATATATATATATATATATATATATATATATATAACACCAGACATGAAAAAAATCTATGAATTACAAATAATTTTTAATGTTTCTATAATCACACGGTGTCAATTTTACTTCGAGTATTAAACAATTTTAAAAGGAGGAAAAAAATGTAAAGGAAAAAAATATTTCCAGAATGTCTAATCAAATTGGAAAACCTGATTAGAATTAAAGTTGCTAACGCGTGTTACACGTGCGAGATTATAGAGCCAAGATATTATTTCATTGCTTCGACCAACCTAGAAATACACGTGCCAGTGAAGCGTGCGCATGCACGCGACTGTCAGCAACAAAGAGTACATACACATGTACATATATACAAATACATATAAATAAATGCAGCTGTGGAATATAGAAAGGTATCGTTAGGGGAAAAAAAAAGAGAAAAAGAAGACAAGTTTTCTCTTTCTCTTTTTTTTTTTTATCTCCAAGTATAGTCTCACCGTGGATACGTACATATATATATATATATATCATTTTTTAGACGTGCATCAGATACACTTTTTAAACGTTTAATTTTTATTACACGTGTTATTTATTAATTTTATAAAATTTCATAACGTTTATAAATACACATACTGATTATATTTATTATTATTATTATTATTATTATTATTATTATTATTATTATTATTATTATTATTATTATTATTATTATTATTGTTATTTTTATTAGGATTGTATTTAATATTATTATTATTACTATTATCATCATCATTGTCATGATCATTATCATCATTATCATCATCATCATCATCAACAGCTTTAAAAGCAATTTCAACTTAATTCGTAATATATGTTAGACGTATAATTGCACATAGATTTCATAATGTTAGCAAAGATACAAAATACAATGAAATATCTTCATCTTATTCGATATATTACATGATACTATATTATAGGTTACGTTCTCATAGAAGTTAAGATCAAAGGGAGAGATAGATAGATAGATAGATAGATAGATAGAGAGAGAAAAAGAGAGAGCACGTGTCAGAACGCGTGTAATTATAAATTGTGTCAACGTGATGCAATACAAAACTCATCTGGATATCGCACATACGGTGTGCAGCCACACGTTCTATTCTTTTTTTTTTTTTTCTTTTTAATTTCGTTAAGTACAGAGAAAAAGAGAGAGAAAGAGAGAGAGAGAGAGAGAGAGAGAGAGAGAGAGAGAAAGAGAGAAAGAGAGAGAGAGAACTGTCTACGTAACGGAGAATTAAAAAGGCAATGTGCTTCCTCCCTCACGTGGTAGACATCTTATCGAGATACTGTTATGCATATTCTATTTGAACTTTATTACGCTACAATAGTTAAAATCATAAGTTCAATCAATTATGTATTATAAAATTTATAGAATATATACGTATAATTATTATCTTAACCACTATATAATAAATTATTACGTATTAACTATTAAATCTCAGTGAGCCTTAAATACAGAATTATATATTTCATATATCAACCACATGTTCATACACGTGTTTTCTTCAATATTGCGTCAGCATGAGGCATATTTTTATTTTTATCTTTCACAATATATAATTCTCTGTTTGCTTTTATTCCTTTCATTCGAAAGCTATTTTACATCCTATCGAGAATCTATATATATGTGCATATGTATATATATATATATATATATAGATATATATGTATACATATCTATTTAACGGAAGTTCTAACAAACTTTATCATGTAAATTGAGTATCCCAGGATTCACATATATATATATATATATATATATATATATATATATATATATATATGAATTTTTAACGCAGATGAAATCATTGTTTTCAATGGAACGGTTTTCTTTCTTTTTTTTTCGTTTTTATAACGTGGAGGTTAGAATATACAAATTTTTATAAAATTTCCAAACGTTATATCATTTTAATGGAAACAATTATATTTCACTATTGATTTTTCATTTTTGTATATTTAAATATTCATTTAATCGTATATCCTTAATATTTGATTTCTTTTATTTTGTTTATATTGTAAGAAAATGTCAAACACAGGAAATATAGAGAGAAAGAGAAAGAGAGAAGGGCATAAAGCGAGGCACGTGCATTTCCCCCTCCCTTTTTTTCTCCCTCGAGTCATCCATTGCCGAAAAAAACCTCTGTAGAGACGGCAATACGTTTGGAGGTCATTGCACTGCTATAGCCACGTGTATAAACGAAAAATTACATACATATATATATTTTGAGTTTCATAGGGTGTAAATAACAGTACACAAGGAATAGTGAATACATGACATGAAGAAATGAGGAAAAGTACAATAATAATAATAATAATAATAATAATAATAATAATGATGATGATAATAATAACAGTAATACCAGTAATAAAAATAAAAATAAAAATAAAAATAATAATAATAATAATAATAATAATAATAATAATAATAATAATAATAATAATAATAATAATAATAATAATAATAATAATAATAATAATAATAATAATAATAATAATAATAATAATAATAATAATAATAATAATAATAATAATAATAATAATAATAATAATAATAATAATAATAATAATAATAATAATAATAATACTGTGTTCAAAGATACATTGTAACTATACATAATATATTACATAAATTCATTTTATTCCGATTTTGAAACACATCATTATTTATACTTCAATAACTTATATTTTAATTATTTTTTATTGTTTATGTATAGTGATACTGAATGATCACATTTAGAATATATAAACACACACATGTGTTTACATATGTATAGAAGTTAGTATTGTTTCCACTATGTACATACTATGTACATGTGTAATGTCTCGAAATGTTTATGACAACATAAAAGGCTTGATTGAAAATATAGAAATTATATATTATTATTTGTTATTAAGAACTTACGAAAAATTCTGATGAAAATGATGTCGAATTAATTTCTTTAGATTTCCTCAATCTAGTAGTCCATGTAATGCGTCAAACATAAATTTACACCCCGTTGTATATAAAAATGATCACTGCGTTAATTAATTGATCGCCGTTGTAAAGAAAGTTGAAATCACACATTTACAAATATAGTATAATGTATTATACGTATTTATTTGTAATAATCATAACGCGTATAAACGCGGCAATGCTCGATCTTTTTATTTCTCTCGCACGCGCGAGCTTCTCTTCAAGTCTATCAACAACCACGGACTATCCTGATTAGTCAACTCGCTGTAATATTTCTTTTTCTGGCGCATGCGCAGGGTTGCACTTACTCGCACACATTGTGAATAAGCATATATATATATATATATATATATATGTATGTATATATATGTATATACATATATATATATGTATATATATATATGTATATACATATATATATATATATACTATGGGAATACGTTACTATGGGAATATGTTATCTGAGATAAAGAAATATTAGATTTTTATCTTTATACAATTGCATTTATTAACGAAAATAAACTTAATAATATACCAGAGACATGACCGTACATAAAATTAAACAGATAGAATGATTAGTTTTTATTTATATGTTATTTGGAAATTTTGTGTAACATTTTATATATATATATATATATATATATATATATATATATTAATATTTATATTATATATATTAATATATAATATAAATAATATTTATATTATTATATATATAATTATATATATATATATATATATATATATATATATAATATACAGCACATATATATATGCAATATATATTTATTGCAGGTGAACATGTGCTGGTATAGATAATTCAGTGTAATTATTTTTCTATAATATATTTTATCTTAAAAACTAAATGCTTCATAGATATTAGCCCCAAATAATTTAAGTTCATCATTTAAAATAAGACGCTGCAGCCATACTGTAGATACATCCCTAGGCTTAGATTGATCTGGAATTTGTCCATTTATTATTGGAATTATTTTAGCCATAGGCATAGTGATCTTATTTATATCCACAAAATCTGAATGTTTTGAAATCTTTGTGATAACAGAATCTGTCCAAAGTATATCTTTATGATTCGAGGTCCCTGGTATTGATACGCCATTTCTCGTATCCTTATCATTACTTGTTTTAGCATTAAAAAATTCTGATATATGATCCATTAGTAAGACGAAACCACTTCGAATATTACTTTGCATAAATCCTTGTATTTCTTCGCTTTCCAATAGATCTAAAGTCTCATAAATGATGTTCGATAGAGATCCATTCATTTTTTCTTCGCACTGTGATGGTAGCATATATTTTGAAAGATTTTTCGTTGGATTTCTATCATCTGCAGTTACAGAGGACACAACGGACCAATATATTTGTTCCAAATCTCTCAATGATAATTTATCTATTAAAGATATAGATGTTGTTATTTCAGTGACTTTTTCTTTTATAATATTGCACAATTGTTGTATGCCTTCATATATGAAATGACCACATAAGGACATATATTGTGTTTGCAATTCATCGTTCTCTTTGATATTATCCGTTAGTTTCTGGGATTCTTTATACATATGGCCTGCCATTATATTAAATTGAATTCTAATAAGTACTACAAGCATAACATGAGAATAGATAATAGCAGCTGATCTTGAAATTGCTAAAACTTTAAGTTCATTCCATGATGCTACTTTGTCATCGCAACCACTCCTGAGTTTGTTCACTATAGAAGTAGTATCCAAAGCTTTTGTTACAGATTCTCTTAAATTAGATGCAAGAGGAAGAATCATTTGATTACATGTTCTTTCTGTACTTTCAAAATATTGACGTCGTCGGGTCTTCTCCAACATCTCTTTGATCTCCTTTTCCTGCCATTCTCGGATTTTCCTTTGGGTATAACGCGATAAGAAAATAAAACCTCCAATAACAATACCCCCATATATAAACTTCCGTTTATGACGACCAAAAAGTTCTCTCACTTTTGAAAACATACTGTCATTGAAATTTTTTTAATTATAATCTTTATGATATAGTTCTTTCTTAAAAATGTGACACTTGATTAATTGTTTAATCAAACAAATATGGTAATTATATTCATTTGTAAACTGTATAATTTCTTATTTATTCTAATCAATATCAGATAATCTATTTCAAATCAATATCAGAACTTTTATTTAAAGCAATGCGTTCCCATCTATTTGTAATGAAATTAGTTGTGTCAATGAAACGTTCAACACAGTTCATAAGGCATTTTTCTATCTTGGCTTCCAATCGTGGTGCAGGACGATCAATGCAGGTTTCCCAACAAATGTCTGTCAGATTAAGCGCTAAATTCTATGAAAATAATAAAATATGCATATTTTTATAAACTATGTATCATATAATATTTGATTTTAATCTATATTTTATTCTATAAAAATCTATCACAAAAACAAAAAATATATATATATATACATACATATATATATATATATATGTACATATACCTTTTAAATAAAAGAAGCATTGAGAAATACAATGAACTTTTGTATTTAATTATTAAATAACATTTTAGTTATATCCAAGCAGATAAAACAACTGATGACACACGTTTTTAGATGTGCTATCAAATCCATATAACAAAATGGACAAATTCAATAATTAGATATGGACAGTTGATAAAAAAACGAAAAATCTAACCTGAAATAGTTGTCTTCGACTTTCTTTTTCTATAAAATCTTCAAGTTGCAAATCTGACGCATTTTCCGAACTTCGATCTACGGATAAACTCATACTTTTGCTTACTTTACTTATTAGTAATATATTTGAAACATTTGACCTTTACTCTCTCTGTTTTTTAATTTGTACATTACCTCATGAATCGTACTGCGCCTATATATATTTCTTGCTGCCCAGTAAGTATGAAAATATACGTTACAATGCATTAACCATGTAAACGTAAAAGTATATTGCGTTTAACTTATCTATATTTTTATTTCTATTTTTTATTTCTGTTTTATTAAAAAAATAAGAAAGCTTAATTCTTTTGATAAGGTTTTATCAAGGTTTAATTATTTAATAATACTTAATTACTTACGTATTATCAACGATTCCAAATTTTTCATTTATAAATTGAATCAAATTCATACTATTTTATTGTGATCAATTTAATTTTATATGTACATATATATCTAGAAAGAGAGAGAGAGAGAGAGAGAGAGAGAGAGAGAGAGAGAGAGAGAGAGAGAGAGAGAGAGAGAGAGAGAAAGAAAGAGGAGAGAGAGAGAAATTATATATAAAAATTTTTAAATAATAAATAATAATCAAAGTAGTATTATATTTAAAACATAAATAGATTTGTCCATATTATCAAATATATCAATCGAAGTGTGAATTTAATATGATTTTGTGTTCATTCTTGTTTGGCGCGAAATTCAAACTCGTTAATAGTCGCGACTTTCGAATTGTATAATAATTAAGTAAATAATGTCCGAAGATATTTATTTTTTATGGTAATTCAAGAAAAATTCTACATAAAATTTAATTGATATAATCAAAATAATATCATTGCTCGAACGTGTATGATTTTATTCGTATATCAAACGTCGTTTAATCGAACTATGAATTCAATATGATATATTTAGTGTTTATTTTGATTTGGCGCGAAATTCGAACTCTTTAATTGAAACTTTAGAATTTTATAATAATGATATAAATAATGTATAAAAAATAAATTATGTATGTAAATAATATATGTAAAAATGTAAAAAAAATATTGTTTTCTTGTGTACTACAAGAAGTAACAAAAAATTGTTTTACTACGATAAAAGAAAAAAAAATAGAGTTGTAGTGAAAGGAAAAGAAAAGATTAAGAAGAGAACAGAAGAAAGTAGAACTATCGTATTTACGTTCACTTAAAATACGAAAACGACAATTCTTGAGATATGCAATATATTATTATCCATATTTCTCTTTCGTCTAACATACTAACGTACTACATCCGGAAAAATATCGGAGCATGACTTCTTCAATGCTTTTGTGGGACGAAACAGTTTACTTGAAAACGTAACGACCGTTATCCGGTATAGTCATCAACCTAATGTGATGGAAATTGACTGTATGGTCTGTATAAGACACGCACGAAAAAAAAAATAGGAAGATTAGAAGAAAAAAAGAAAGAAGAAAAGAAAAGAAAAAAAGAAAGAAAGAAGAAAAAAAAATAAATATATTAGACCGGAAAGATAGAAACGAGAAAAATGAAAATAAAAAAAAAAAAGGAAAAAAAATAATAATTAGTCTGTTTAAACATTAGATTTATAGCGATATTTTAATGACTGATTAAAGTGAAAGTAAATGCGAAGAATAAATATATTATGTGAATAATATGACAGATATAAGCTCAAAAGTGATTGGTTTAATATATGTGTGTTAGACGGCAATGTTACTGATAGTAATACTCGATGATGATATAGTGATCTTGTTAAATCAAAAAAAAAAAAAAAGAAATTGATCAATGTGAAAGAACATTTTCAATCCATGCGAGAGAGATGATCTGCTCCTTCAATAAAATTGAAAGGAGCAGACTTATACTTTCACCGGAATGATTATGGGTGCTTTATAACGTTTATATACATACAAAAATATTTTAATAGAAAATATAAAGGTTATAAAGTTTTTTCGTTTTGTTTTTTTCTTTTTCATTTCTTTTTCTTGTATTCATCTCTTTTTTATGTACACATGCACATGCATATATTTGCTTCGCATTAGATTTTTGGATAAATTATGTATTCATTATTAGACAGTTTCTTATTTCGTTACAGCCTTGAAGAAAAAAGTTTGTATATAATAACACTAGGAGGCGCCTTTATCAAATCAGTCTTTCTCAAGTTGGAACGATACCTCTTAAGGTAGTGAAAAATTGTGTAATCCTAAATTACAATACAGAGAATACTGTTTTATTAAGTGATTGCTTAATAAGAGAGGATATCTGATGTCAACGTGTTTGAAATTTGAAAGTGTGTCAGGAGGTTGAACGGTTAAAGAAAACAAAAAAAAGAAAACAAAAAGAAAAAGAAATAATTAAAAGGAAACTTGCACTTTCCAAAAGACAAAAAAAAATATTATTACATAGAAAATAGAGAGTATCGCGGTATATAAATTTATTTATTAATGAAATGTAAAGATATAAAAACAAACGAATTTATGAAGTCATCGATTACGGATAAACAATAAACACGATAATTTTGAATATGATCAATATTAGATCTAAATGATTTACGTTGAAAAATAATATAAAGAATATATTTTGGTAATGACGTGAACAGGTACGACGAACGTTGTGATATTACTGCGCATGCGCCTCGAACCTGTTCATTACATCTGGCATCACTGCAGAGTACAGTAGACATACATAGGCGTACACCCGTAGATCGGCGTCCATTTCGTTTGTATGATGGTAGACCACAAAGAACGGGATTTTTACTCTCAAATGGATCCGCGATCAAAGAACGATGATCCGCCTAATTCGCGTTTATTCGTTATTTGTCACAAATCTCTCGAAGAAGATGACATACGGAAAGCCTTTGAGAAGTTCGGCAAGATCGAGGATATCTGGGTCGTTAAGGACCGAAATACTGGCGAGAATAAAGGTAATATTTCTTCTTTTCTAATAATTAATCGATGATATATTTAATATTCTTCTTTATCAATCATATTGTTAACATATTTTATGACTTTTTAATATTTTCATTTCGTTCTGACGTCATAATCGCAAGGACAGCTAAAGTTTTTGTTTTCTTTTGATATGTGAACAATCATATTGATGTTATTATATAAATAAACAATTTCATAGGGGTTACGTATATCAAATTTTCCAAGACGTCAGAAGCTGCATTTGCATTGGAGGAAATGAATGGCAAAATGCTGGGCATGGTTGGAAGACCTATCAAAGTGATGATCGCTTCAAAGTATGACAGAAAGATATATATTCTTCTTCAAACTTGATTTTCCTTGTTTAATTTCATTTAAAGGGTCATGCTTATATGTGGAACATTTATTTTTGAAGGTATGAAAAAGTATTTTGCATACATCTTATTTAACTTGCAAGAATGCAATATATAAATATATATATTCAAAATCAATAATAGATATCAATCGTATCAGTGGATAATCTAAATTTTACTTTTATTCTCTTGGTGTAATTAATTGTAAGTGAAACGGTATATGTTTGAAAGATCTGACATAAGTGCATACCCTTCTGTATTTCTGTCGGTGTTGTGTCAATTTTATCTTTAATTAGACATATGTCATTTATATATACATAGATATATATAAATATACAAATATAGAAAACTAACTTTCTTACCTTCAGAAATAAAGGGGATGTTCTAGTATTTCCACCATTATAAATCTTATCTTTATCTATCTTTACTTGATCATTACAGTCGTGATCAAGGATCTGTGAGAGAAACAAATGAAGAGGAAAGATGGGTCAGATTGTTCTGTGTGCTACCAAAGTCAATGACCGATAGTGAATTACAACAAGAATTTTCTAAATTTGGTCAAATAGAATATGCGACTGTTGTTAAAGATCGTAATACAAATGAATCTAAAGGTTTTGGTTATGTAAAATTTAAAAAAGTATCCAGTGCAGCAAAAGCATTCGAAGAATGCGATAGGAAATATAAAGCAGTGTTTGCAGAACCAAAGAAACCGAAGCCTGAAAATATAGATTCTAAATACAATAATGGCTCTTCTATGTCTTACGATAGTCTTGGTCATACTTCTGCTAATTTTGGTAAAAGCAGCATCAGTCTAGATATAGCCACGAATTATCCAAATCCTGAAGGTTATACTCAATTACAAGTTATTGCGCATCCAGCTTTAAATCAAGACCAATTATGGAAATTATTTGACATAGTACCTGGTATGGATTATTGTCATTTAAAAACAGATGCGAGATATAGAATGCCAAGAGGGCAAGCCATTGTGGTGTATTCAAATCCAAATGCAGCAGCATATGCTAGGGAAAAATTTCATGGCTTTGAATATCCTCCAGGTCATAGAATGATAGTTAAACCAGATACAAGTAATATGTCATCTAAAAGTTCAACAAAACCTAGCTCTAATTCAGCTACACCAGCAAGAACAGATTTAGCACATTTAGCTGAAACTATTGCTCAAGCTACTTCTTTGATTCAGGCAGCAGGATTAACAGCACCAAGTGAGTTAAAAATTATAAAATATTTTTACTTATTTAAATGTCGTTTTATGCGTTATTCATAATAATTTAATGAATTCGCTTTTAGGCTTAGAGCAAACAATGTGCATTAAGTTACCACCTGCGCAACCAATGGCAAATGTGGATGCAGAGGTAGCCAAACGATGTTTCATCGTATGTGGTCCACCCGTACCACCTATATATGCTATGAAAGATGCATTTTGTAGGTTTGGTAATTTAATAGATGTATATATGCTTCCGGGAAAAAATTGTGGTTATGCCAAATATGCGACCATTGCGAGTGCAGACGAAGCTATTGAGGTATAATTTTATTTTTATTTTTTATTTTTACAAATATTGCTTTTTCTTCTTTCTTTTATTTGATGCTTTTATTTGAATTTCAAACATTAGGCAGTTTAGATATTAAGTTATAAGATCTTTGGTAGGTTCTACATGGGCAAGAAATATGTGGTTCTCGTCTTAAAGTATTGGAGGCAGAGGAACGAAGCGTTGGTGATGATCGTAGAAAACGATTAAGAGTTGACGAAGACGAACGTTAAGCTTATTGTGTACTGTGTAAGTACAAGCTGAACGTTAGACAAACTGAAAGAAAGAATGAATGGGACAAAAAGACACTTACATTATAACTCCCTGACGTTATAACTGACGATACATTTATTTTGAAAAGTTAAAGAAGATGTAATGTATCTATTTATCTTCACAGACTGACTGGTATACACAAGCTGGACGCACGCAACGAAAGAGACGAATTTTAAGACTCACTTGACCACGTTGGGCCTGCATCCAAGGAAACAACAACTATCTACTTTAACTATTGATTACGTTCGCAGCTACATTACTAAAACTTCACTATTGCTTTACTTTATCCTTACATATCGTTACACATACATTTCCCATTTTTATTTTCTTATTTCGACAGGCCTTTGCGAAAAAAAAAAAATAGAAAATAATTTTGTTCCGAAGCTATTAATAAATTTTATTGCATCGATATTTTTGCCCATATAAAATGCAGGCAGTATAGTGTGTAGACGTAAATATATTTCGATTGTAAATATATTTTAACGTTAGTTTTTTTTTTTTTTCTATTACTGAAATTGCCAGTACGTTAATAAAAAAACAATATCTATTTTCGAAATCCAATGATAATATGTATACATACATACATACATACATACATACATACATACATATATATACGTACATACATACATACATACATACATACATATATATATATGTATATATATATATGTTTGTTTCATTTTTTTTAATTATTAAAACTACCTAATTGAAGGATACAACTTGCAATGATTTAATTGTAACTTCAATTTATCAATAGAAATGCAGCATTATAGATATCATTTTTTTTTTCATTCCATAAATTACATTCAACACAGTTGTTCAAAATAAAAATATATGTAAAATATGCGAATTATAAATCGAAGCATGCTGTATTTTTTCTTTTCTTTTCTCTCTTTTTTTTTCTTTTTGTTTTTTTTTTTGGAAAGAATATTTTGGTTTCTCAATTTTACTTTAATTCTCCTTTATCTTTGCATATACGTGAAATGTTGCAATTATATCTGATTTTTTGTTCTCTATTTTTAACTGATTTAGATTGTCTAAGAAAATATTAAGTAATCTTAATTATCTATTTAATTTTATTATTATATACATTTGGAATGTATGTTCAATTTGTGTGTTATATTTTGCATGCTGATTTATAAATTCTTGCTAAAAGTTACAACTTACATACGAACGAGCAATTAAAATATTATGAGTAATTCGTTAAGAATTAATATTTAGTTCTTACTGGAATGTGTATATCTATATAAATTTATTGTTTATTTCTATATAAATTTACAATTCAGACAAAATTTAGAAACGCAATTTATTATAAAATGCATGGATTTTGGAAATAGAATATAATTCAAATATATATTTATATGGAATAAATTTAAATAACAATATATATTATTGTATATAAATATATATAAATAAAAATAAATATATATATATATATATATATATATATATATATATATACGTTTATATAGCAAAATTGATAACTGTGTTGAAGCATAACAGATTATGTTATTAAATGAAAAAGTATCATTCGTACAGGCCCCTATAAATATATATACATACATACATACATACATATATATATGTGTATATATGTATATATATATATATATATATATATATATATATATATATATATATATACACATATATCTGTGCTGTGGAATTAGTCAAAAAAAACAGATATATTTTGTAATTTACACAAAAGTTTTGTATACTTGTCTAAAATAATGGGATATCGTATGAAACGTAACATGAATTACCTTAAATTCTGTACATGCCCAAAAAATTTTCACTGCAATAAGATTTGATAAACTTAATTTAATGAAGTGTAATGCATCTATTTAATATTTAGAGATATATAATATTCTAATATCGCCAAAATGTGATATCAAAATATCATGTGATGTGCGAATTTAACAAAAATATATTATGTTGAAATATTTCATAAGATTTTATATATAGAATTATTTTGGCGCACGTTATAAATGTTTCGAATTCATGATGATTCGCCCAAAGTGTCTATAGAAAAATTAATAATAAAATTTTTAGTAACATTCATTATAGATACATAAAAAAAAAATTAATAAAAATATCACTGTTGTATTTATTGAGCTTACTGCAGTGAAATTTTAAAAGGATATAACATCATATACTTTCAAAGCTAAAGTAAATACATCATTTGACATCATGGGACATATTTGTCAAATACTAGTAAATCAACGCACAAGTATGTTTTGTCATGGTTCACATTGCACCACATGTGTTAGACCTTTACTTTACTTTACGACTATACGCAATAGAAATTCGGCGGACTGTAACTGTGACTTATTTTAAAATTATAAAATACATATTCAATATGCAAAAATTACAGACTTTTACTCTTTTTATATACTGGACTGAATATATATTACTACATATATATCAATGATACAAATGTCTTACATTTTTTCTTCTTGATTTCAGGATACAAGAAAGCTCGGTTTGGCGTATTGTACCTGAAAACTGTGATATATCTATAATTAAGTAAAGGTAAATATTTTTGTCAGTATACACACACATATGTGTGTGTGTATGTGCGTATGTGTATGTGTGTGTGATATGTGTATATATATGTATATATGTGTATATATGTGTATATGTGTATATATATATGTATATATATATATATATATGTATATATTGTGTATAATATGTGTATACGCACACATACATACATATATATATATATATATATATATATATATATATATATTTATAGCAAGCAATAAATTATGTTTTTATTTATATTGTTTTATTACTCTTAATCTACTACAATTTATATGGCATGTTAGTTCATAAGAAATATTTTTACAACATTTCTCATTAATATTCTTAAAAAAAAAAATCTACAATTATAATTTTTCATAGAAGATAACAATGTTCATTTACAATATAAATGCATACATAATTGTAATCTTAAAAAAAGAATGAAGAAGTTTTGAAATTAGCGCTGACGCGACTGATAGTTAATAATTTTGCCGTAGGAGTCGTTATCGCAGAGGATGAAATTCCCGCGATAGGCAGAATGATGGAGCGTGACTACTTGTATAGTGATCGAGGGGCGTGGTGGGGGGGAGAAAGAGCGTTTATTTTAATCGCCTATGTTGTTACGTGACAGTGAAATGGTCGCTTGGAGGGGATAGACTCCTACCTAGAACGATATAGGTGACTTTTCGAGGAGTGGGAGTTACAGGCTCACGTGTTTTCAAACGTGCTACGAGATGAGGTCCAGTTCGTACTTGCGAAGATTGTGAACGACACGATTTCGGTCTCTACTAGCGTAACCATCGCGGGATCTCGTCTCGCGAGTGTTTTATATCAAATTCGTATTATAGATCGACGATACTAAATGAAAAGTTTTTTTCAAGTTAATCGAATAATCTCACTTCTCGTTTATTTTATTCGTTTAATAAAAATATCACGAAGTGCTTTGATCTTTCAATAAAAAAAAAAAAAAAAAAAAATTGAACATCCTCGCGCGAACTATAATATTTTTTTACATTTTCTTTTTGCCGCTCTTACGTATAGGACAATCATACCGTTTCTTTTCTTCTGTTTTTTTTTCTTTTTTCTCTTTTTCCTTTCTATTTTCGATTCCTTTCGTATTCATTTTATATCCATCGTTCGAAGTGCGAATTATGAAACAAACGAGCATTCTTACCACATTAGTGGTGTGATTCAACGCTTACAGAGAACGAAGAGAAAAAGAAAGAGAGACAGAGTCCTTCCTTAATAAGAATTTTACGATTCAAAGAAGACGAGATGGAAGAAACATCTGCCGAAAATGCAAAAGTTTCGGACTCTGGTTATTCAAACACCTGCAGCAACAGCCAGTCGCAACGAAGGTATATCAATGTATTTTTTATATCTTTATCTATTTTTGTTATTTATATACAAATTTTCTTATTATATACAAGTTCAGTTTTTTCTTTTATTTTTTTTTCTCTCTCTCCAATATGGTCAGCGAGAATGTATGTAATATAAAATGACAAATGCATTTATGAAATTTTAATTATTATGATTGATGTTTATACGAAGTAATGTTTTATGTGTATCTATTATTGTAATTGAATATTTTTTCTTTTTTTTCCTCGTAAAAAAAAAATAATTGTAAAGAGATAAAGTATCGTATATACCGTGCAAAATGACGAACCAATATTTAAATTCCTCAATATGTTCTGATTGATGATGATGATGATGATGAACGTTGCATTCATATTCTTCATATTTACTAATTTGCTAACTTGCTAGTTCTGTAATTTATCGTAAACTTTACAAAATCATTATTTAGTTAATAGATCGATCGATCAATCGATTTAATCGATCATTCTTCCTTTTTTTTACGATAAATCATTATATCCATATTGAAATGAGATATCAGTATAGTGATAAAAAATTTATATTTACATTTTTATTATGAAAAAAAAAGAAAAAAAGAAAAAAAGAAAAAAAAATACTAAATCGTATTTTTTAATTATACTCTCAAATTGTATTTTATTTTAATAGGTCTAGCAAATTGGTTTATAGATTTCTGTATCATAAATAAATTTTCTAATTATTGCATTGGAAATATCGTTTGATTGTGTTAGATGATTAGATGATTAGATAATTGTGAATAAACGTGACTCCTGCATTCGAGAAATCACGTTGAAGAAATATTTATTATAATATCGTTATCAAGAATATGATGTAGTAATTAGAAATTAATTGTGTTCTAAGAATTTTGGCAATTTTTTAATTATTTCATTGTATATTATTTTGTTTTTTTTTTTTTTTTATAGGTATATATTTTTTCTTACAATTACTATATAATATATTATATAATATAATTATATGGCTACTTTCACACATATATGTATTATATATATATATATATATATATATATATATATAAAATACATATATAAAATTAAATTATTTTTTATTTCGTACATATCCATGATATAGAGTTGATAGTTTACATATAAACAATTAGTACACATTAAAATAATCAGGACTCTATAAATTCTGTAACTAATCTCAGTTATGTACGGTAAAGGATACTTGGCATTGACACGAATCCTTCGTACTATAGGTGAGAGGTAGATAGAGAATGTAATGATAGAGAGAGATAGAAAATCGTACACTACGGTTAAGGCTAACCAGTCTTTCTCTCTCTCTCTCTCTCTCTCTCTTTCTCTCTATATCTCTCTATCTCTATCTTTATCTCTCTCTTTCTCTCTCTCTCTCTCTCTCTCTCTCTCTCTCTCTCTCTCTCTCTCTCTCTCTCTCTCTCTCTATCTCTCTCTTTCTCTATCTCTAACTATTACTCGACGTAACACTTCGATTGAATTTCCATGTTGCATTTAGCTCACCTATGCAGATATTGCAAAATGCAATGAAAACGGGTCAATTTAAACGTGAGCCACGTGTAAGGACGTAATTGATATTATCGAAAGTAGATTTGGAAAGTTGATTTAGGAAAGTGTTTTTAACACGCACAAAAAAATATCGACAAAATGATTATCATTCAATAACAATAATAATGATAATAATAATAATAATAATAATAATAATAATAATAATAATAATAATAATAATAATAATAATAGTAATAATAATAATAATTTTCCATCGTAGAATTTTATTTATAATGTTTCACAAGACCTCTTTTGTGCTGGATTTATCTTCACAAATGCTTTAAAAAATTGAACACTTTGGGATCCGAGAAAACATATCCATGATAATAATAATGATAATAATAACGATAATAATAACTAATCCATACTCATTGAAACACAAAAAAAAACAATCATACTATAAATGCATAATATTGTGAGGAGGTTCCTTGACCCATTCACATAATATAGATTAACATAATAACCCTATTTGGGATACGTTTATAGAACTAATTGTGAGTGAAATCCAGGGTCAGATCTAAGTGCATAACATAATGTAATATTAATAATTGTCCAACAATAAATATTTGTCGAACCAGTTAGATTGTTTTCTTTATATATTTGTATATATATATATATATATATATATATATATATATAATTGTATAGAATTTATAATAGTGATGGGTTTATTTTTAACGATCAATTATAGTCACAGATCGGGGATAATTCAATGGAAACAATTGCTTTATATGCGCACGACATTCTCGGTTAACATTATGGATAAAATTCAAGCTGTTGCAAATTAAAGAAGATAAAAGGATTATGGAGTTAAATTTAAATGTCTAATAATAATAATAATAATAATAATAATAATAATAATAATAATAATAATAATAATAAATGCAAATTTTTAACAAAGGAATTTTTTACATCGAAAAATTTCGTTCCTTACGATCTAATTGATTTTCCCGATTAAAATTTTTTGCAACAAAATTTCTATGAGATTATAAAATTATTAGAGTTTTATTTGTTTATTTATTGTTTTATTTATTTATTTTATTTATTTATTTTTTTTTTTGATACAAATGTACCATCTATACTTCTCAAATTATGATCGAGACTCCTCGCTTGTAATGTATATTTTAAAAGGAATATGAACGAGGATTACGTCAAATCAAAAATATTCCTTTAGATTTCTTTTTTATTGAAAATATATTTAATTAAGATATACGAATATTTATATCAGATACGCATAATGAGTTGTATGCGAAGGGAATAGGTTTGTTCTTTTTATGTTCATCGATAAACATTTAAATTATTTTTATATTTTAATATACAACGTGTGGGATTCTTTATTCTATGCTGATGAAATGCATTCATTGTTTGTAAATTTTTGATCGAAGAATTATTCACAATGATATTTTTCTTCGAACATATCCATGGAATATTCCCAATAAGATATATATATATATATATATATATATATATATATGTATATATAAAATTATTTTGTTAATTCTTTTTCATCCTTTATTATTTTTTTATTTTATTTTATTTATCTTTTCTTTTTATTTTTTATTTTTTCAAAACATCCTTGATCGTTCAAACGTTCGACATATTAAATTGAAAGTATCAAATCGATCGACGAATTATCGGTCCTCCTTTTATCTAACGGCGTAGGAGTCACGGGGCTACGAACGTGAAACCGTCCTTATGCAATAATTTTTCTGGCTCCGTGAGGTGCAACAAATGCAGGAGACTCGTGTCGGAGCTTATTGATAGAGAAAATGAGGACAGTGAAAGGCTAGAAAGAACTCGTCGTAAGGGCTGGACCACGATCACGTTTGCCAAACATGTGATCGAAGACATTTTTCTAAATATCAAACTGGTTTACGGAGATTTTGTGTCAGCAAGTAACATGATTTTTTCGAACCTGGTTCAATCGGCCAATAGGACGAGGCCGTTTCACCACAGCTTTAGAATATTTCCTTTCCCCCGTCTTAGCACTTAGTATTCCCATGAAGCCGATCTAGGACAAGGAAGTGATTAACGAATATTTCTTAATCCTTCGAACAAGTTTGAAGAATTTATTTTGTTATTTTGTAATATTTCTTATGTAGAGTCGTGGCCTGATTTATCTGTTTGATAATTGCACGATATGATTATTTCTCGTATATAAATTCTTGTTTCATTTCACATTTGTATAACGAGGGTACATTTGAAAAGTTCATGGCTTTTTTTCCCCTTTCTTTTTCTTTTTATTTAAATGTATAAGTTTCATTTTTAAAGTGAACAATAAAAATAGAAAAAAGCAGTCAACTTTTTCCAATGGTCCTAGTATAAAAATAATTTCAAATTTTTATATTCAAGGGTATATCAAATATAGATTGTCAAATTTTAAATCAGCACGGACAAAAATAGCTCTTCGGATCTTTTGTGTAACAAAAATATGTTAAATTTAGCCTTATGCGTATCAATATTTGTAGTTTCAAATAATTTTTTTTGTTTTGTTTTTATTTATTTTTTTTGTTTTTTTGTTTTTTTTTTTGTAAGATAAAATAAATATCTTAAGACGAGTCAAAAAAAGTCGCGAATTTTTCAAATTGTCCTCATAGTTGCTATTCAAAATTATTGAAAAATTAATTTTTTAATTTTTATTTAGAGCTACCATTTTGTAGGTGATATTTCTTATAAATATATTGTTGACGTGAATGAATGACAAAAAAATAATAATGTTATTTTGTTTATTTTTCTTTTCAGTAGTGGCAGTTCAATATCCAGGAACAGCAATCGTTCGGAAAGTAGTGGCTATTGCGGTAGACGTCCTTCGACCTTTGGCTCGAGGTATCTATCCTTTTGAAATCGATTTTATACATTCGTCGACCGTGTATTCAAGCATTGAAATGTGTCGCTCAAAGACTTCTATAAATACTAAGAAACCTTGTAACATCGTCTTCTCACAATGTAAGAGGACGTTCAAGATCGACGAACGTTCCTTTAAAGTCATTTCTACATATATAGGAAGAGAAGATTCAAACAAGGATGTTTTATGCATAATCCTTTAATTTAATGACAAATGCGATTAATTCTTTTCAAATTAATAGGCATTACGTGCAAACGTGATGATTTTAATACACGGATAAATTTTTCGTGTTTTAAACAAAAAAAATAAAAAAGAATTATACACATATATAAAATACGAAACTCTTATATTTAGTAAACATTTAATCTTTAAATATAAACAAACAATTAATTTTATAAACAAGGAAAAAAAACAGCTGAAAGAAGACATACGAGTGAACGTGACACATAATCGTGAAAGACATACGAGTGAAAATGACACATATCGCGTTATATATAGAAAATTACAAAATAAATTAATTTGAGATAAATTAAATAGACGTAAATGGATCGACGAAAAAAATAATAATCTATACTGTAACTCTTAATTTCACTCGATGAAAATGACTCGTCTTTGACGTACGATATACATGCATACAAAATGATAAGAAAAATCATTGCAATGAACTGTTCGCATACCAAGAAAGAATATTTTATTTGCTTTAACTAGGAAGAAGCTACAGCGTCGTAAACATTAGCTTACACGTGTCGTGCCACGTGCCTTTCGTATAGTCGCCAACGCAGTCCAGAGATATACTCGTTCATTGTTGCATAATAGAGATAAATGGTAAACTAAAATAAGAAATGAATCGTTTAGCTTTTTAATGATTATATATATATATATATATATATATATATATATATATATATATATATAATTTTCGACTTTTATTAATATATATATAAATTTCGATTTTTTGCTTAAACGATCATTTGACGCCATCTTATTTTTCTTTCCTTCTTTCTTTTTTTCTTTAGAATCAAATCTATGATCTATAAAAATCATCCATTTTATCGTCTACGTGATAAAGTAACTTTAATCTTTAAGTTTTTACGTTAATCTAATTTTAGAAACAATTATGTTCATACACACGTATGATGATTTAAAACTCGTTAAGAAATAATCTTGAACAATCAACGTGTTTAATGTTTATCATGATAAAAAAAAAAAAAATAAAGAAAAGAAACAAAGAAATCTTCTTCTAAGTTCTAATCATGTCTAAGAGACTTGTCGACTTATCATTAAACGACAATTTAATTTTCTGTGTCTTTTATTTCTTTTTCTTGCTTCAAAATCAAATATAACTTTATGATCCATAAAAATCATTCGTTTTATAAGTTATACAATGAACTATTCGAGTCTTTGAATTTTTAATCCTTGGGTTAAGGATTAATATCGGAGAAGCGTATGAAAGAGAAAAAAGAAAGAGAAAGAATAAAAAAGAAATATCTTGTTTTGTTTTTCTAATAGTGTGTAAGCACGTTAAGGGAAGCACGTTACACAATGTGTATTCCGCATTGGGCAGAGTCTGAAGAAAGGTCCATGTAAGAAAGGAACACTTTCTCCAGTATTGCATAATATACTATTCGTGCTTAGCTATTACTGTTATGTCGAGCCTTTATATCACGATTTTTTTCCTTTTTTTTTTTTTAATTCTAACCATCCTTTCCGGGAGAAAGCTATCGAACTATTACGAATAGTCAAGACTTAGTTATAAGTATTCTCACTCGTAGGTAGACAAATGTCATTTAGAAGATCATTCTGATAGTTTTATTTCTATCTCTAAAAGCTTTTCGATCTGAACATTATCAGGATTTTCATATGAAGGGCAAAAAAACTGAAAGATATAGCATGGAAAAAAGAAGAAGAAAAAGAAGAAGAAGTAGAAGAAAAGAAGGAAGATTAAAAGCTATTAGTACTTCTTTTTCTTTTACTTTTTTTTTTCTTTTTTTTTTTTTTTTTTTTTTTATTTTCTTTTTTATTATAACCATCACGTTTGCTAGCACGCGCTCGATACAATATATATATTTTCTCACAACAGCCAGTGTATGTGTATGTGTGTGTGCGTGCGCGTATATATATGTACTTTTATATTTATATAGGATACATCTGTGACTTATCGGTGCATAATAACGTTATTTCATTTTTTCTTTTTTTTTTTTTCTTTTTTGTTCTTTTTCTTTTCTTTTTGTTAAAACGTCGAAAAAGGATACAAGAATAGCTTGCAATAATTATTGCTGAAAAAAAAAAAAAAGAAAAATCACAAAATTGTATTGAAATATATTTTCCAACTTAATTAATTTCTCTTTGATTATCTTTCTATTTCACACATTTACTGTGTGAAGCACATCAATTATTATTAATTAATAGCAAATTTAAAAAAATTTTTTATATGATAACAACCATCACGTGATTAATTAATACAAATAATGTGAATAAATTAATAATAATAAATTTATAAATATAATAAACTGTTATATACATATATATATATATACATACATGTTATATACATATATATATACATATATATCTATACACATTTATTCTTACGTTTTGTATATAGACAAAATTAATTTTTAATATTATATCTACATATGTGTATGTATTATTTATATGAATCTTAGCAATGAGGCACTACCACAACCGATCAGCAAAAGAAAGGATAAAGAATACAAGAAGAAGAAATCAAAAACGTCTTTGGCCGTTAATGCCGAGGCAGAAATTACTCTGAGAAGTATCGGAACACCGCCGGATAATGCGTCCTATAATCTTGTCACCTCAACGAAGCCAATACTTGAGAAACAAACAGGTTGGTTACGATCGAATTATACTGGGAAGAGTGCACGTTACCACAATTTTCATTTTAAAATCCTTTTTATAATTGAGAAATATACTTATGGATAAAAAGAAATAATTAATAATAAATTTTACTCTCAATTTTTTATTATCTATCTTTTTGCTGGGGAATTATATAGAAAGAAAAAGTCTGACTATTCCGTTTGATCACACTTGGTTTCACTTAATTTTTATCGTCGTCAAACTTTATTTTTAATTTTTTTCCAGCTTCGTACTGTTTATTATTAATTTGATGAATATTTTCCTAAATTTTTTTTTTACAATACCGTAAAAACGTGTGTGTGTGTGTATTATACATATACATATACAAAGTGAATTGAATTAAATTAATGAAACAAATGTTGGTTCTTTAGATTAATAGAATTCGTTGTAAATATTTTTATTTTTTGTTTCTTTTTTTTTTTTTCTTTCTTTCTTTCTTTTTGTTTGCTTATAATTTATCTGATCCCCAAGAAATATTATCTGGTTACGTGCACACTTCATCAGTTGATCAGACAGAATCTTAATTACATTCCAATCATAAGTCTTGGAACAATTTCCTTATAGGGTTGCCCTTAGTCCGTTTTGGATATATGATTCCTCGAGGTGTCATTTTGATCAAATATCAAACAATTATTTTTTTGTTAATTAATAAATTACTTTGTCTATAGATTAAATCATTTTAAATATAAATTTTGTTTTCAATGAAAATTAGATTGTGAAAGGGGAAGATAAAGAAAATGAGTTATTCTAAATGGAAGATAATATTAAATCCAAAAATATCATTCTGCATGATATCATCATCATCATCTTCATTATCACTATCATTCTATTTCTTGGAAAACAATTTATATCCGTTTGGTCAAGTACCGTTATATACTTGCAGATGGAGCGGGATCTCTCCCTCACGAATGTTCCTTTTACATAACAGAATCACGCGGCCATCATTTACGTAATTATTTACATAAGTTTTAATAATAAAGCGTTTTACACAAATGATAGCCCGATGGACAGTTATCTTCAATGATCAACGATTCGGACCACATTTATTTGTTATACGAAGCCTAATTCTCTCTCTCTCTCTCTCTCTCTCTCTCTCTCTCTCTCTCATTCTTGAAAGAGAATACGGTCAACATCAAAATAGATTCGTTGCACAATCTTGTTCCATTTCATGTCTTCATTATTATCCTTAGAAAGAAAGAAAGAAAGAAAGAAAGAGAAAGAGAGAGAGAGAGAGAGAGAGAGAGAGAGAGAGAGAGAGAGACCCAGATTTATTGTTAAATACAATATTATCCATATAGTCATAACGAAAACGTATATAACATTCCAGATTATTTATACTTCACATTAGATTATATATAATGTTAAGTGATATTGGTCAACGTACGAGGAGACATTACTATACCATAAAAATCAGATTAATGTAAAAACCCTTGAGGATGAGCTTGAATGAGTTTGATCACCCTAATTCGGTTTATTTCTTCGTTTATCAAGACACCTGATACAAATATTTTATCAGGCATCTTGATAATTTATCAATATATATATATATATACGAATAATTATATCGGACTAAGGGACCTAAAATGTAATTATTCTATTCTATCGATGACTCGCTCATTCTAACCCTTGTGGCATACAATACGCAAATATTTGAATTTTAAATCTCCAAAAATTCTCAATAATCAATTTTAAAAGTTGTTGGAAAATTGTAAAATGTATAAAATAAATAGTATGCTACTTGGGTGATGATGAGAATGAATTAATGTGTCCCACAATACATACGTACATACATACATACATACATACATATACTATATACATCATTCAGGATAAAGGTCTATGCACAAAGTATATAACAATAGCTTTTGTTAACGTATACGAGAAGAAATAGCAACTGTAGAATTGGTGGATGCAACGGATCCAGGCGAACACAACGGCGATATTCTGACAGACAGTCCGGAAGCAGGACTTGCTTCTCGGACGAATCTTCTGGATGATACAAGTTCACAAGCAAATGTTAGTATCAAATTAGCAAGAAGACTCTATTAGTAACACTTTGGTAAAATGGGAGAAAAAATTTATAGACGATGGGAATTTTTTTTATTGAAAATAATATTTACGATATTAGGCAGGTTTTAGGGTCCCCAAGCATGATCGAGGAACATATAATAGAATTTTCTCTGTACATATATCTATATACATATGTATATATTTAACACGGATGTATGCTTTTATCACGTTGATGGTTTATCGGTGCCTTCTTCTTTTGCGGTGGCTTTATTTCGTTATACACAGATATTACATGATGATAATGCTCCGTTTTAAAGTACGGAGAAAAGTGGCTTCTGTACTATGGATCGTCACAAAATGTCATTTCAAATTTAACATATATCAAATATTTAACATAGAGAAAATATTTCCAATGGATCACGTATTTCTTGATGTTATAATTTCTTTGAAATAAGTAATTCAGTAAGTTTTTTCGAAACAATAATTCATTCAAATGACACTTATATGACGTTTTTATTCTTTAATTTTTTTTATCATGTTACAATGATACAATGTTTTTGAATTAATGCACAATCTTTAATATTTGCAAATATCGAAATTGAAAAAAATTGAGCTTTTCTCTCGTGTATTATTCAAATATATACATACATACAATTGTATTTATATCGATTCGATAGAAAAATATATTGATACTACGAACTTCACGTGAAGCGTACAAATTAATTTTAAATCTCTACTATACACGAACCTTGGACACGTGTCCTATTACGATGTGTAATTCTCCGAGCGTTTACTACTCAGGGGAATGATGCATTTCTTCGTTTAAACATTTTTCTTTTTTTATCTTTTCGACGTAGTTACAAATGATAAGCCTTTTTCTCTGTGCACGCCTTATTATACCAAATCCTTACATTATATTATAATTATTCTGAACGTAAATGCGCGTTAACAATGAAAGTCTGTATCTATCAAAAATGCCACCTCAAAAAAATGTTGCATGTGTCCATCTTTTTTTGTTGTTAGTAGAGTCCTTCGATGAATCTTAATAACACTTAACAAACAGAGTAACCATAAATTATGAAATGATTTCGTGGGGTGAAATCGATTGTCTTTTAGGATCGATTTCACCGACGACATTCGAAAAAAAGAATTTATATATATATAAATATATATATTATATATATATGTATATCGTGAATCGTGTCTAACAAATGTTCTCGTACTCTCATAGGATGGATTTTGCGCGGTGATATCAATGCATGACGGCCTCGTGCTGTACACAACACCCTCGATATGCACAGCTTTAGGGTACCCCAAGGACACATGGATTGGTCGTTCCTTCATCGATTATGTACATCCTAAAGATAAGGCTACATTAGCTGATCAGATAACGAGCGGCATAACATCGCCTCAAGAAGATCGTCCAAAAGGTATGATTCACTTTTTTTTTTTTCTTTTTTCATTCGATAGTATAAACATATTAATTATAAATAATAAAAAGATCAACTAGATGAAATATCAACTTTCATCTTAGGAATTAATGGAAGAAGAGCAAGTTTGTTTTGTGGATTACGTAAGAATGTCAAGATTGATAACAATACCTCGAACAAGGATCAGGAAAACGCAAGATCGAATCTTTACCTTCCATTTCATTTGACACTGACCTTCCGAGATTTTCGTGATCGAGCTGTCGAGCAACAACCAAGAGCAATGTTTCTAGTCGTTACTGCCCAACCTGTGCACTCAGCGTACAAAGGTACTGTAATTTTGTAGATTACAAAAAATCGTTTTAAGACTATGGAAATAAGGGAAAAATAAGAACTTGATTTAAAGCAAAGTTAATAATTGTAATATTAAACGATTCATCAAAAGAAAGCCTTGTCTTTGCGAAGGATTGGCCTAGAGATGAAAGATAATGATCTCTACTTTTGTTATTTTATCATTATCCACAGCGCCAGAAGAAACAATAATATCTTCGATATTTACAACTCGGCATACTGCTACTTGCCATTTATCTCATGTCGATCCTGATGTTGTCCAATACTTGGGCTATTTGCCTCAGGACATGGTTGAACGTTCACTGTTTGATTTTTATCATCCCGAGGATCTGCCCTTCATCAAAGACATCTATGAAACTGTGAGCATGAGCATACACAAATGAAAACTTAAGCTTCGTTATATTCATTACATCGTTCGTAGATTAAAAAAAACATACACACATACACACACACACAAATCAAACGAATAGACTACTGCGAACAAGAAAACAAGTCGAAGTCATTCCAGGTCGATCGTTAGATTCATATTTTTAAAAATCGTTGAATAGGTAATCAAGTTGGAAGGATCCTCCTTCCGATCGAAACCCTACAGATTCGCTGCCCAAAATAAAAGCTACGTCGTCCTTGAAACTGAATGGTCGTCGTTTATCAATCCCTGGACGAAAAAACTAGAATTTGTCGTAGGTCAGCATAGAGTATTGAAGGGACCTATGGATCCTGATATTTTTCGAGTACCACCTAAAAACGAATTCGCGTCTCTGGCTAATATCAGCGAAGAGGTACTGAAAGAATCCAAGATCATACAGAACGAGATACGTACTCTTCTAGATGAGGTAGGTTTCTCTATTCATACCGATGTCAATCAAGATCTTCCTCCTCGTCTTATTATAAGAAGGACAATGTAATCCATACACAAATTTGAAAATTTCTTTCATTCATTTACGTAATAGAATATTTTTTAATGAAGTACATATAATGAAATACTTATAATAATTAGTAAAGGAAAGGTCACGCGCGACAGTGATATCTCGAGTAAGGTGAAATTTAAAAAAAATAAGTATATCTCATGTTAAAATCTTTTCTCTGTTTATCTTTCATCCGTACGAACGTGTACGTACAGAGCATCCAAAGGACATCAGATATTACCGAGCACGATGTCTCGGAAAGGTGTAAGGACCTTGCGTCCTTCATGGAAAATTTACTACAAGAAGTGAGGACACCGGCTCTTGGCAAGGATACTCTAGCCGCGGACGACAGAAGTTTTTCGGTGACTATTTAGCCTACGTTTTAGTATCGCCGACATTCTTACCCAATTTTGCTAGTAGTACGCTAAGCTGTGCTCTGGTGGTATGATACTCGACATATTTACTACTATATAGAACCACGGTTTTTTCTATAACAAATTCACGTGGATAAATAATTTTAAGTTTCGCACTTTTACATTGGTATCACACAAAAGTAAAGCACAATTGAAACGATATATTTTCGGTACATACATGCGTTCATACATACATATATATATATATATATATATATATATATATATATATATATATATACATATATATAGACACTCTTTAGAGTTACATAAATAGAAGATAACAAAAAGATTTCTCAATCGCTAATTATTTATCAACCATATAATATGGGAAAAATTTTAAACTCGTATTAAACGTCATTTGATATTAATTACGTAAAAGTAATGTACCGTAAATATGTCGAAGATACAATTAATATCAACAGAGAAAAAGAAGAAAGAAATTCTTTTGCAAGCATCAAGATTAATGAATGACGTTCATTTATGAAACAAACTCGATATTTATAAGAAACAATTTCTTTTTTTTCTCTATGGTGATTTCACATTATTCGCATGATATTAAACGTAATGAAAGCGAAACGTAGTAAAAGATTTATACTGATATATCTTTTCAGTAAGCAATTAGACAGTCTTCGATCGCAATATTATCACTGTTCGTACTAATTATATATATCCAACTTGAAAATTGAATTAATTATCAAAGTATATATTGGTCTTGATCGAAAGTTTCTTCCTGCTTCTGAATACGATATATCGTAGAATTTTCTTAAAAATATTGACAAAATAAAAAAAAAATGGTGTAAGGTGAGTAAGGAAGCAACAAAACGAATGAAACGATTGCAGTTGGTGTATTTTTTCTATTTGTTATAAAAAAAAGCACTCAAACAAGAACAAGTGCTTCTTACAAGCTACTTCTTAATTAGAGGTAGGGTGTTTTTGCACGAGAACATTTGCTATAGTAACGTATAATGTGGTGTAGTGGTAAGCAAGAAAAAAAAACCACACAAAATCTTAATAAAAACCTACCAAGTTATTTTGTACATAGACACAGACAAGGTGGGCAAAGAAAATTATATAGGGCCGGTGAAGGATAGCGTCAATTTCAAAACCTTGTAGTCACGTTGTTGGTAAGTCTTTACCTTTTTTTTAACATTCAATATATTATATAATATAACAATTTATAACACATACAAAGCCTTTATAGACCGAGCTCGATCGAGACCATTGGCGTGTCGTAGAGCGATGTGATTTATTAAAAACAAGTGACCGATAATCATCGAAGAAAAACAAATGTAAATCTCACTATTCTATAGTGAACCATAGAATTGGTATCTCTTAATTTAGACGAAAGATGCCATTTTAAAAATTGATCGAAGATCCTTTGTAGATCTTTTCTCAAAAATTATTTGTATTCTTCTCATGTCAACCAATCCCGCATCTACTTCCTGAATTTAGAGATATAACAAGATCCAGATATTGGACCATTTTTAAGATAGATAATTTTCAATCGTATTGGAGCATGGAACAGTTACGTCAATAGTTATGTATTCGTCCCTATGAATCGTAAATATTTCGATTTGATACAGCTGATCCTCCAATTTTTTTCTAAACAATTTTAACAAACGTTACCGATCGTTGAAACGATGACTAGTATTTCTTCGGCGTACATGTAAAATATGTAGATCATTATTTTTCCATTTCTCGATACATGACCGAGATACTTCGTTCGATCATTTTATTTCGATTTAGCAAACATAATGCATTTGTATGTATGTATAACTTGAGACAGTTAAACGTTAACGTTAAAGACTATGGGGTATATTTGCCCACTTACAAGGTTTTGAAACTAACGAGAGAGGGAGAGAATAGATATGACGTTTTGATTCTTAAATCTTTTTGGAGACCATTACGTAAATATCGGTGGTCGCACAAGAAAATAAAAAGTCCTAACAATATATACAGCCGGGACGCAGGGCCGGGTTTGCGGACGGATCGCATAGGAGCAGGTTCTAATGCGTATTACAGTATCACACGCGTACTTCTAACAAGACTGACCACTTTTGAATCGAGCATACTGCAGTACAAGCGCAATGCAAAAAATGACAATGATAATCTTAATGACAACTCTTTCTAAGTCTCTACAATATACTTGTGAAGGGATCACGCAATCCCTTGTTACAGGAGCACGACAGCGTAATGCTTGGTGAGATATCGCCTCATCACGAATACTACGACAGTAAATCATCTACGGAAACACCACCCAGTTACAATCAGCTTAACTACAATGAAAACATCGAGAGATTTTTCAAGAGCAAACCACCGGTTGCATTCATGTATGGTAGTGACGAGGAAATGATGAATTCGAGCAACGACGAGGGCGATAAAACTTGTCCTACCTCAACAGGTATTACATACGTATATGTAACTATGATTTGTACTAGGATTTGTCGTAGATCTTCATCGGAGATAACGAATTGATAAATTTGCTTTTACTTTTAGTGAGAAAATGTATGTCACCGATAAATGGAAGCGGTGCTAGTGGTAGTGTAAGCGCTGAAAATCTTAGCAACGGTTCCAACAATTTACTTAACTCTGTTAGCAGAGGTAATACTTCAAATACCACGAATAGCAACACCACCACTACGACTGAGAGTTTCAAACAACCGACTCTAACCGAATCACTTTTAAATCGTCATAACGCGGATATGGAGAAGATGATGATGCAAAAGCATCGAGAATTACGATCAAGTATAAAGAATAACGATAAGTTAAAAGATATACGTATAAAAACGTCGATCGAAAAGATGTCCGTGGATCAAAATAATTATTACGTCGGTCAATGTCACGGTGTCAAGAGAAGTGGCAGTCATAGCTGGGAAGGTGATAGCTTCAAGGTCAGAATCATTTCTACGATATCTCGTTTTTTTTTCTGTTCGTTCATTACTATCGACGCGTATTTTATAATTTTGCTTTCATTTATTTTTCTTTTTTCTTTTTTGTTTTTCTTTTTTTTTTCTTTTTTTTTTTTCAAAATATGTTAGGTTTCGAAACACGATGAAGTTTCCAGGACGAGCACTGCCGGTCCATTGCCAACGAATGTTACTACTACTGTCACGAGTATGAGCGTTGATCAAACATCCACGATGTTTCAAACCAATGGGAATATCAATTTGTGGCCTCCTTTATCTGTAACTGTACCATCAGCAACTCCTATTCTACCGTGTACTTCGCCTCAAAAGTAATTTTCTTACTAGTATATTTTTATCCTGATACATTTATGTAAGATCTACTTTATACGTATATCCAACTTCTTTTTTAATTTCATCATAGTGCCAATTGTCAGGCTGTACCAAGGATTCCAATGATTCCAATGATTCCACAAATGGTACCTGTATATTACATGCCTGTACCACAACCGATGGATACTCCTATATCAACAGCAAAATATTCTCAACCACCGACAAACGTTGCCCCTCCATCGTCATCTTTACCAATGCCGCAAAAAAGTCCGTATAGTATGTATCAATATGTAACCATTAATTAATAATTTATGTTTTAATACATAGAAATATATGCATTTACATTCCTTTCGTTACTATCTAAGGAAAATCGGGAACTTATAAGAGGAATGTAGTGTTTGTTCCAGTACCGTATGTTGCGACAGCAATGCCCAACGTCATGTATCCTCCGGTGATCGGTACTTCTGCTCCTGGAACGATGATGTATCGACCTTTTTTGATACCTGAACAAGCTCCTATGCCACAAGAAAATAAACCCACGAATAAATGTATGGACAGAAAACGACCAGCTAGTCAAGCAACAAGCATCAAGGCTGAACCAGGCAGCATTATGGCTATGTCCGAATCATCGAAAAAAGTATGCCTTTTTATTCTTCTAACATATTTATTCGATTTATTTGTTTAATGAATTTATTTTTTATTCATTCGTATTGTAGGTGTTATCACCAGGTGAGCTCTTTTCTTCTTGCATCAGTAACGACGGTGGTTGCTCTAGTGTTGTGGACTTACCAACACCAATAAATAACAAACAACATAGGAAAATTGATTACAACGGTGACGAGTCTAGTTCTTCGAGTTTTTATAGTAGTCTCCTGTCTAAAAGTAGTGAGAGTAGTTGCAATCCTGATCAAAAGACAGCTGAACAAATTGCAAAGGTATATGTTTATATATATATATATATATATATATATCTGTTAATAGCTAAAATTTAATAATAAGTAAAAATCTATTAACAATAAAAATTGTATCTTTATATGTGTATATATAGAACTCAAAACAACCAGCAAAAGCAAAACATGCAATACACAGGAAAGATCCACCTTGGTTAGAAGGAGTTCAGTTAACACCAGAATTGATATATGAGTATCAAATTCATCCAAAGACTTTAAATGAAGTACTCAAAGCCGACATGGACACTTTGAAGAAAATTAACCAGCCGTTATTAGTGAACGAACAGTTAGGCCAGCTTTATTTTGATTTGGAACTCGAAGGATTTGGAACAAAATTAATACTCGAGGATGGAATAACTTCTAGCGAAAGTGATAGTGGAAGCAGTAGTAGCAGTTGGATGGGTCTTACATCTCAGGTTAGAAATAATTTTATTACTATTCCAAGGTGGTTTCCCATGGAATCAATATAAAAACCTTCTATCGGTATCATATTATTTATTTATTTCTGTAAATGAGCCTGCATTGTATTTTATTCATTATTCAAATCCAATTTTTAGTTTTCATATTTAAATTTATCCTAATTTATTTTTGTTGATTTATATCCATGTATATATGAATATTGAATAGCATAGATCCAATTAATGTATGCTTATTATAAAGCAATCGTATGTTAAAAAAAAAAAAGAAAAAAAAAAAAAAAAAAAAAAATTGGCGAAGAGAGAATACTTCTCTCATCCATCACAGCATGATCAAAAAAGAATTTTCCCTTTCTTACAAAAATGTTTATTGTACATACGAATGTCTTATGATGAGCGTAAAATCTTGATACATAGCCCCTTGATATTCATTTCTTATCTTTATATACAAGATAAAATATATTTTAAATGTTTAAATTAGCCCATCCATTTTTTTTTGCATCTAGAATATGAAAGGAATGACTGAAATTTTTACATTTAATGATAGAGAGATAACATTGTATTGCGTATCATTAGTTCCAATTATTTACATTTTTTAATGACGATGGTCAGAAGCCAAAGTCGTTATAAATATAATTGCAGCATAAACAAAGAAGAAAAATGGTGAAGTATGCTAGACTGATGATGATTCATGAGGAAAACGCACCTTGGCCGCCACCGTTACCTTCTTAGACAGTATCCTGCCAGCAAACATAGCAATATCAATTTTTTGTGCATTTCGAATTCCGAAAAAATTGATTCTGTAATGAAATTCACTGAAATATTTTTCAATCACAATGATACCTCCAAACGCAAATGTTTTCATACGGGCACCATACAATTTTTCAGCACAAAACAAAAAAGAAAAGAAATGGAAGTGGTGAGCCTTATCATAGAAATACTTTCATATTATTCACGTTTATTTTTCCTTTTTTTTTTCTTTTTTTTTTTTTTACTGTTTTTAGATTTCAATGTACATAACTTATAATTACTTAAACGTTCAACTCCAAAGCTATATATATTTTTTTAATTACATCAGGGGAATGTATCCTTGAACGCATTTGACGTGTGCCTCGAATATATATATATATATATATATATATATATATATATATATTTTTTAGAAGAAAAGTTATAATTATTTTAATTATATTATTTAATTAATTATTATATTATACATACAAAAAATAGTTAATGAGATTAGTCATATAAGTTAATGATATGTTTCATTGTACTTAGAAAATGCTTAACAATTAATTAAAACATATTGAGTATCTTAAATGTACATGTTACGACTAAACTTGTTATCTATATGATTTTTAATATTATATTTTCATTAAAAAAAAAAAAAAAAAAGAAGATATTTTTTTTTTATTATTAATATTTAATATACAAAATCTATTTTCAATTATTCCGTTTGTATTCAATTTAGCGCGATATTATATTTTAGAGTAATATTATCATGTTTTTATATTATATTAATAGAGAAAAAAGAGAATTAATATCTGCATTATTTATAACTCTAATCATACGTGTAGAACTTTTGCTGTTTTTCTACAAGCAAATATTTGCATGATAGTGTTTTGCAAACACTTTCATAAATAAAATTACGTAATATAAAATTAAAAAACATATAAGTAATATTTTTATTGTTAAAAATAAAAAAAAAAGAGTAAAACAAATATTAAAAGTACTATTTTCATATATGTTACGAGCGTATATATCTGATTATATTTGTAAATTATTATATAGGTATTCTTTTTCTTTAATGATAAAAAAAATAATATGAAAAAGTACATATTTTATATACCATTTAGTTATAAATATACAATTGCATGATGATCATTTTATTATTAGCTTGGTGTATTTGAAAAGTGCAGAAAAAATTTTACCAGCTGTTTGAGTGTTCCTCTACGTAATATATCAATTTTCTCTTAAAATCAATCAATCCAACAAATGTATTGCTTCGTATATATATATATATATATATCAAACTCTCCTGATCTAGTCTAAAATTGAAATAAAACATTCTTAAAGATCTATTTGAAGATCTTAAGGCTGTATATTTTATTAGTAATGAAAAAATGAGAGTTAATGATGGCGCTGGGTTCTTCACATATCTTTTTATACATTTTTATAAGAATATTGTTATACTAGATTATTTTTATTATAAAATATATATAACTTTCATTATTCAAAATATTCGAATGTGATAAGATTTTCAAGTGTAGAATCCAGGACATGATTTTTTCATATTTTAATAATAATAATAATAATAATAATAATAATAATAATAATAATAATAATAATAATAATAATAATAAAAGAAAAAAGAGTTGTTCGTTATAGAGTTAGCACAAAACAGAGTGGTGTGTTTTTTTCAATACATCAATTCCTTAGCTTTTTAAAAACGCGCACTGCTGCAGATATATTTTTTATCTACATCATTTTTGATAAACACAATTGATTTTTGTATGGCTTGTAAAAGTACAAAGAAAAACAACTATACAAAGAATTCCATAATCTGTATCAATATTTTCTCTTTATATTTAAACTACAAGTAAATTTATCATATACAAATTTAAGCGAGATAACGATTTCATACAAGTTATTTATTTATTATTTGAATATATAAATGTGACAAAAATGTCGATAAACATTGTGTGAAAAGAAGTTATATTAGAAAAACTTTATTCATTCAAAAGTCAGATAAAAAAGTTTAGAAAGATGTAAGTGTATATAATAATATAAATGATATGGAGATTTTTATTAAGAAGACCTGTAATTGTGCAGTCTGATTTCTTCTATAAGTACAGACAAATATATATTACAGTATTCGATTATCTTCTTCTTGTACAATTTTTATCCTTATACATATACAATATAAAATCGTAGTTTATATTTAGATATAATTTTTGACATAAACTTTTGCATTTCGGTATATCTATCCTCAATAAATACAATCTGCACGAAGGACATAAAACTTTGAAGTAAATAAACCAATAAGTATTGAAGTTTTTGCTGTATAAATATAAATTTGTAAATATATAAATTACATATATATATATACATGCCTACATATATATGTACGATAGTATTTAGAATTATGTCCGCCTTCAAAGTGTCTTCACTTTTCATTAAGAACGAAGAATACATTTTTTTTCTTTTGATATTATTCTTTGTATAATCCTTTTTATTGTAATAATAAACAAGTGTATTCTTTTTTCTTTTTGACAATTCATAAATAGATCTTTTTCTATTCTAACAAAAATATCTAACACAATCATTAAAATTCTATAGCTATATTGGAAAAGTGAAGAAGTGAAAAGAAAAGAATATTGAATAGAATATTTTTTAAGCCTTAATAAATAATATTATTTGTAATATTATTTTTAAGCCTTAATAAATCTGCGTGTGATACACAAAAACAATTATATAATATAGAATAATTAATGAATTCTATCATGAAGACATCACATGTTACGTTTATATGATATTTTAAGCAAAATTTAAATGTATTTTAAAATATACAGTTATAAATCCGTCATCCAGAGTTAACATTTTTTTCTAAAACAAACATTTCGTAATAAGATCGTACATACAATGAGATAGGTGCATATAATATGATTTTGAATGAAAAATAATAAAAATTAAGATTTAAAGTGTCTCTTTTAAAGTATAAAAAAATTAAATAAGTAATCATTGTCATGTTGATGACATTGCTATTATTTTATCTTCTTCAACGTCCACTTGTTTGTCAACTTTGAAATCATTTCTCGCAATCTGAGAAAAAAAATATAAACATAATTATGTAAAGATCTTTACTCGCTTTCAAGAACTAAAAAAATCTTTATAATAGGTCACCTGTATTTGTTGTAAATTTTTTTTAGAAGATCTCAGGAATTTCCTCATAAATGGAGCTAACAGCATAGGATCTAATTTGTCAACATCTTCGGAAGAAATAATACTTACTATAAGACCAATACTTAGGGTGACCAAAGTACCTATTATGGTGTACCATAAGTAACTGATGCGATACAATGCCCATAGCTGTTCACTGTTACATACACCAAGATAAATCATTCATTGTTCGTTTATAATAAAATTTTTGTATAAATTAAATTACATACGGAAATGAATTCCCATTCTCTTCATTCAAGATAGTTTCAGAAGGTATAAATAACAAGAGATTTTCTATTTGAGGAAAGGAATACATACATCCTTTGGTGGTAACAGGTTTCTCTTCGAATCTATCTCAAATAAATTATCATCAAATTAGAAATTCTCTTTATTTTTTTTTTTTTTTCTAATTACATTTTATAGGAAAAATAACTCACTTCATTTTTCCACTAGCTATAGCTGTTTGAGCTGTTAAAGTGATCCAACCCATAAAACCACAACCAGCTAAACCGCCAATAAGAGCACCCTAAGATTATTATAAATGGATGAAATAGATAAAATATATTTCTAAGAAATATTGTAATAACAATATCAAAAATACCTTTGCATTTACCCAAGGCAATAGAACCCCCATAGTAAAAATACCAAGAGATGGACCATTGGTTATAGAATTTAGACTGACAGATAGCTTTATCACGAATTAGAAAAAGAAATTCTATCATCATACACATTTATTTATTACTCGAAATATTTCTCAAAATATATTAAGTATATTTTTCATTGATTCTTTACCTGCAAAACATGCAATCCAGTTTTTTCGACGACAAAAGCGAGAGCCACACAAATTGCTCCAACGATGATGACAGTAAGTTTCATGAAAATATCAGCAACTCTAGGAGTAAATCCTGTTTTACGAAATGGCTTAATAAAATCTTCTAATACGACCGCTGCCATAGAGTTCAAACCAGTTGATAAAGAACTATAAATTATTGGAATGTATTATCATTGTTAAAATATTTAATTCATTGTTAATTCATCTGTAATACCTGAGAGCAGCACTGAATACTCCAGCAACAAATAAGCCAGGTAATCCAGGATAATCTCCCAAAACGTTCATAACTAAAAGTGGTAAAAGCTGATCCTTTGTACCAGCCAGCTATAATTAATTGATCAATGAATTATTGAAAGAAATTGAATAGAATAATAAATGTAAAAATGGCAAGAATTCCATTACTTTTGTTGTCAATGGATCACATTCATAATACCAAGCATATATTAACATGCCTGCATATCCACATGTTCCCACGATTAATGAAACTCCTATAATGAAATACCAAAGTGCCCTAAAATCAACAAGTAGCTATTTGTACTATTCTAAATTAGAGTGGAAAAATATGATTTCATTAAAAATTTTGTGAGCACCTTCTAGCCAAATGCAAAGTAGGTAAAGCGAGATAAAGCTGTATTGTGTTTTGACTGACTGCCAAGCTCTGCAACCAGTGAACAAATCCCCCAATTACAAGTGACCAAATTGTGTGTCTTGTCGTAGGACTCCAATCGAATCTATTTTATTTGATAGAAGATAAATGTATCTTTTTAATATATCTAGGTATATATTAAGCTCTATAAAATTGGAAATTTCGAAATACGAACGCTGGAAATTCGAGTCTATCAGAGTCCCGATTTCTTCTTAATACAACCGATAATCCACCAATATCCGAAGTGCCTTTGATCGTGATCAAAAGCATTGATCCGAACATTACGAGAACTTGAATGAAATCGGCCCAAACCACTGCTCTTAATCCACCCTATAAGCAACATAATCTAAACATAATCGATATGAACAAGATTCTCAATGATAAAAAAAATTTTAATTCTTACCATACAAGTATAAAAAATACAAACAATGCATACAAAAGGTGTGATGATATGGACATTGATTCCGGTTACTAAAAATGATAAATGGATCAAACAAAAAAATATTTCATTCAAACATTTTAATTAATGATTATACGCACCTTGATTAAAAGCTAATGCTGGTACATAGATGACGATAGGTAGATAAACTATCTATATGATATCAATATACAAGAATTAATCAATTATCAATTATCATTTACTTATATTACTACAAAATATGCATATTACTTACCATACTGATGGAAAAGAGGAAGGATCCTAATAATCGGATTTTTTTATCAAAACGCCTTTCAAGGTACTCATACGTGCTAGTGATTTTCAAATCATGAAAAACTGGTAAAAATACTTTCGACATGATAAAGCCCGTAATGATCAATCCAAAAGAGATAAAAAGATATGTAGTCCCATAAACATAAACCTCGGTTGGTATACCCAATAAAGAGATACCTAAGAAACAACATGTATACAGATTGTGTACACAATAATTAACACATTGATATAGAATGGATGAGAATCAAGATAAAAAAATGTTTGCTAATATTCTACCTGATATAAAACTGGCTATCAGACTCAAACTGATCGGAAATGTCTTCATGTTTCTACCACCAACCAAATATTCATCCTCGCCTGAGATCTTTTTTACGAAACCAAAATAAATACCAACAAAAGCAGAAACTAAAAGCATCAAGACGAAAACGATATAGTCCGGGATAGCAAAGTTTTGCATGGACTTGTTAATTTCTTGGACCGTCGGCATTTCCGGAACCCAATTCGTCAAAAGATCATCCGAGTTGTCTTCCGAGGTCATCTTCTTACAGAACGGTATTTCGACGATTTGATAACGCCTTTTTGGCGTTCCTGTACGTTCGAACAAATTTCTTTTCTTTTGTTTTCTCTCTTCACAGAGAGATAATCTTTTAATATGTAGTTACTTATCTCTTTAACTTTGACCAAGATTGTAATATACTGTACTCTTTCTCTTTAACAATACCTTTTCCATAAATATTATTTCTTATTGAAAAACGATATTCATATTTTTGATGATAACATTCTTGATTTTCGAATATTAATAAGGAAATAATGTTTGACCAAATAATAACAAAATCAATCAAATTCTCTTAATATTGTCAAAACACTAAGCTCTTGAAATAATGGAAGAAACCTAATCCATCCTTTGGCAAAGACATACTACCATGTATCACGAGTCCGGAATAATCCAAAAGCGCTTGTGTGACTTACATACATTGGCGTTTTACATACAGGCGTTATTACATATATTGCGATTGTGCCATTGCGACAATTTTCTCGTTAAGCGAACAATGAGAATTAAGTACATACGTTTAAACGACAGGGGGTATATATTCGTGAGTATCGCAAGTGGATAATACGACCTAAATTTAGAAGTAACAGTACGGATATGTATTTGGTCAGATTGGGGACCACGATTCGAGCCTAGTCTTCCTGTTACGAGTTTTCAACATCAAAGATTAGTTAATGTGATACTTACAAGTGTTCATCCGACGATTAACAAAACATAATTATTGAAAGTAAATATATTCATAAAAAGTAACTTATTCGACAAATTTTTGTAATCATTGATTACTTCATAAAAAGTATTTAAAATTCTTTATGATGTAACGAAATAGACCATGAGGATTATTCATTTCATTTGATTTACATACGTAATTACAACAAATATTCTTAAATTCATATTTATTTACCAAAAATTCAATATCTTTTGAATAATGTATTATTTCAGATAAATATGTATATCTTAAATTTCATTATTATGGAAATATGTTTAGCCTTCATAGAAGCGAGGTAGTTTATCACCCATAATCACTTTTCTTTCGATTCCTTTATTCGTGATTACACCAAGACGTATAACACCACCACTGCTACCATCACGAGACATAGCCAGTGCCAATGCTGCAAAGATATTTTCATCATAATTTATTTAAATAAATTTACAATCGAATGTATCTATCTTTTAAATCTTTTTATACTCACTATTTTGTACCAAGGTAACACATTCGTCCTTTGTCATATTGGGTTTATAGTGTGCATCTACGTAGCCATAAACGTATGAAGAACCTGAACCACCGATAGCAATGGGCTGTCGAATACACATGCCTCCTAAAGGAATGCTATAAACTTGACCTCCTTTTTGATTATCCCATCCAGCTACTAAAATTCCTGCCATCAAGGAATCTCTATAATTATAGCACATTTCACGAAATACATTGGCAGCTGTTTCTACCAATGGTTGTGTTCCAAGTTCCATCCTAAATAATTTCAATTAAAATTCATAGAATATAGAATAAGGAATATACGAATTAAAGAGTGAATTTTTACCTATGCAAACCTAAATGATATTCAACGATATCTGCAATAGCTTGAGTATCTGCAGCAGAACCAGAACGACAACAATAAATATAATCTGTGACTCTGGTCAATTTATCGGCAAAACGATTGCTTATATATGCTCTGAAATTAATTGTTTAAAATTATAGTTAACTTAAAAAAAAAAAAAAAAAAAATTAAAAAATAAAAAAATAAAAAAATAAAAAACATAATATGTAAACAATTTAATTGAAAACATAATACCCTGTGGTAGCTCGTGAATCTGCACCTATCACAACACCTCCATCGAATTCTACAGCCATAATAGAAGTCTACAATAAAAAATATTATAGTAAGTAACAAAACAATTTGATTATAATAATTCCATACACTATAATTTTTTTGCTCTTACGAAATATAATAAAATGAAAGTACTTGAATTGTATGATATAAATTCTATTTAATTCCAAAACAAAATTATATAAAAAGAGTAAGAGTAATTTAAGAATATTTTTATAACTTTGCACTGTCATTCTAACCTCTAATTACAAATGAAATAACACTTTTCAAAACTTACACCAGTACTTTGTTCAGAACGAAGCCAATCTGGAACTAGATTATCGGATGTCGCATTCATATTTGGTTGAACGAGATTATCCACTATGTAAGCCATTTCTTTCAATATACTTTCTTGTAAAAATTAAATTTCTTCGACTATTGTCAAAAACTAGTCTGCTTCTTATAATTGTAATATATACTATAGATTCGGAGTATGTTCATAGAACATCGATATATCGATATATCGATGTATAGTTCACGAAAACAACAATCGAGGTCGCTGTCATTTGTACAACAGCATACTTCACATCGTTTAAAAATTGCGAATACGTTATTTTTTATTTTTTTTTGTTTTAAAATTTTCACTTTGTTTTTCTTTTTTTTTTTTTTTTTTTTTTTTATTTTTTATTTTTTACTAAATATTATATGGAAAAAAATAAATAGATGAACATAAAAACTTTTTCGCTAGAAGATTAAAAAAATATATTAGATCATTTAGCAATTACGTGCATCAAATATCGCACGTTCGTATAACGGCAAGTACAAGTATTGTAATTTGTATTTGCGACGTAAAATTACGTAGTATTTAATAAAATTTGAGAAATGACAAGCGACAAAGTTATAGCAAGAAGTTACTGCACGTAATAAAAGGAAAGAAAAGGGAGGAAAAAGAAAGAAAGAAAGTAAAAAAAAAAAAGTTATTTGCACTGAAATTTCTACGAAAATCTAAGGCGCACTTCGATTATTGTTATTAACAGAAGGAAGTTCGTAAAATCGTGGGAGCGGTTGTATTCGATGGCGTCTTTGCTTTCTTTTTCTTTTTCTTTTTCTCTCCTTTTTTCTTTTTTGTCCTCTCAAAGTGAAACTACACAAACAAATATGAAATAATAAAATTTTTGTTTTCTTATTAGATACATAGTTCTCTAAGTGTACCGGTTGGTAACGCTGTTACACGAGAGATACAAGGAGGTTAAAGTTTTGCGAATCGACTGGGACATCTATAATTTTGGCAAAAGAGAAGTTACCGCGGTGGTCTACGTCGCGAGAATTGACGATAGTGCAAACGAGTTCTTTCGTGTGAGAGAGTGACATTTCGCTCGTGTTCTCTATTACTTGATTTTTATCAATAAATTATTCTTAGTGTTTCGTACGTAAAGTCGAACCGTGAGAATGACATATTTCGTGAAAAAGGCACGTGGCAACGGTCGGACGAAGAGTGTTAATTGTGATCGTGGGTAGCAGCCGGCTAAGAAATGGCAATCTCTAGTTATTTGATCTGGACTCTACGAGCAAGCAGATCTCATCGAAGTACGTTAAATATTTATGTGTGACCTTTTTATTCATTTTCAAAATTTATTACGATTTTTTTTTATAACTTTAATAATTACAATTTCTTTTGTCTCATAGGTCGGCGAGATAACGAAGACAGTAGTGTGCAACTCGATCTGTCAAGAGGTTAGAGGCTTAACCTAAAAGTTTATAGATTCAATAAATTTTACAAACGAATGGAAATGCACTCTTATTTTTAACTCAAATGTATGAGTAACTTGCAATGTTTCTTCTAACGTATACAAGATTAATCCGTTTTAATTTATTTTATTTTATTATATATATATATATATTTTTTTTTTCTGTTTTCTTTTTTATCAGAAAGAATATTTTTAAATCTAATTGTTTTGACGACGTCGTTATAATAGTTAATTTATTTAGAAATACTGCATACGCACTACGTCGTCATATTTCGAATTTACGAAGTTTGTTATAAGATTTATATTCATTGTATAGATCATACTCTTTTATTAGAATTAATAAGAATTATTTTAAGAAATTATTACATTATGCGTCAGATGAATTAATCTTATTTCTTTTTCTTTCTGATTTTCTTTTTTTCCTTTTCTTTTTATTATTATTTTATTTTTTCATTCTTTTTTTATCGTTCTTTTTTGAAAATAATTAAATAACATTAGAAATTATTTTTTTTTTTTTGTAGGATTGAAAGAAAATGTAAAAGAAGTTTTAACTAATCTTTGTCAACGACACAATGTACCAAGTGTAAAGAAGCTAGCTTATCTTAATGCTATTGTTAAATTAATTAGTGAAAATGATTTATCTGATTATGGTTACTCAATGGACGATCTGTTTTGTTGGTAAGAATACACAATTTTGTTGGTAATAGAATTTTATAATTTCGCATTAATATTCGAATTATTATTTCACTTAAAAAATTATTCTCTTTTAGTATGCGTGTGGGTCTTGTACAAGAAGCAACCCAAGTACGTGCAGCAGCATTACGCGCTGTAAGGTATATGCTTAAGAAGGAACAAGATGTTATTGCTATTAATAAATTGCAATATCCATATTTTGTGGCACGTAGTATGGATGTTAATCTACGGAATGAAATGGAAAGAATGCAGGCTCTTAGACTCGTTAGAAGAATTTTAGCTTTAGCTCCTAAACATTTCAGCCCTATCTTAGCCAGATCTCTTATAAGTTTAACTAATGGAGGCATAGAGGAAAGAGATCGTGCATTCAGAGTATTTTTAGCTACTCTATGCGAGTTAGGAATCTTAAATACAAATTTGTTAATAAGTTGTGGTGGAGTTAGCGCTCTTGCGCGAGCAGCTATGACTGGACAAAGCCCTTCGATCGTCGAATCTGTTGTGGGGGTTTTGTTAAAATTATTAAATAATCCTGATACAAGAGGGAGCGTTTCCCTTTTATGTTTCGCAGCACCGTATTGTGAACTTCACTCTTCAAGTTCAGAAAGAACAAAAGAGGAACGAGATCAAAAATTTGCAGCAAGTAAGATGGCATTATTGAGTATACTACGGTCTTATCCAGGTGTTTTACATTTTTGCTGTCCTACTGATAATTCTGGCCTTAAAGCTATAGCAGATATCTTATACGTTGAACAGCTTGAAGTTCGCGGAGCTGTTTTGGAATTACTTTATGAATTATTGGATTTACCTCTGCCAACGTGGACTGACGAACCAGACGTTGCATTGGCTGCAGTCGATCCTGGCAGAACGCGAGATTCGTGGAAATTATCTGAAGGTTTTGTTGCAGCTGAGGGAAAATTTATATTACCATCTCTTTCATCTTGTTGGCCGAACATAACGGAAATACATTTAGCATTATTAGTGTATGCTTTATTAGAATGTGGATTACACAGAGCACTCGCAGAAACAATCGTTTCTTCGGATACCTTTATTTCCGTACGTGCAGCAGTACTATTAGGAGCATTACTGCATTTAGCACATTCCCTGCTACCTTCAGAAGTGTGTGATCTGACGCCACCTTTGCCAAACTTATTGGAACATGCAAGTGCTGGTAAGCATCAAGCTCTTGCCGCTGTAACGATCTTAGGACGGATGCATACGATGATGCGTCGTCGACCATCACCTACGAGTCTCTTTCTCGATCGAATGTTACGAGCTGGTACTTGGTTGAGACCAACTTTGCCACGACGCCAACGACCGTCCAGTAGACATTGGTTACGTAGAGAATCTTCAACGACACCTTTATTGAAAGACGCTCAAGTACTAAGCTCTAAGGACGCACTGGCTTGGAATTGGCCTGTAGTACGATCAATCCTTCGTTCACGCGAAGATACGATAAGGATACTCCATGATTCTGATTACAGACTGTTTATCAAGAGACTCGTTCGTTATTTTAAACCTTCATCGAATGCATACAGTAGAGTGGAATTGGGAACAAATGCTATTTTAGCACGAGAAGCAACTTTAGCAGGCTGCGAATTACTGAACTGTTTATTAGAGCTTCATGAGCCCGAAAGTACGAAATTGTTGAATGAATTGATCGTAGATATCGCCGAACAAATCTCTTGTATCCGTACTGCGCAATCTGCACACGATTGCTTATTCTCACCGCGTCACATGTCTACAACGTGTTGTCAGAAATATTTCCTCTTTTTAGGACAACTGAGTCATTCTGCAAAGGGAACTGTTGTTTTAAAAAGATTCAATTTACTAGAAGAATTACAAGACTTAGCTCTAGCCACAAATCATGACTGTTACGTGAAACTTATTGTTTCAAGTTTAGATTATTCCAGAGATGGACCTAATAGGAAAGTTCTGAATAAAATTATTACCGAATCATCTTTAGAATTTACACGCTTATATGCTACGCAGTTCCTACGATTGATACTCAGAGCAAAAATATTGGATGCATACCATTGGGCAATAACTTTATTAACAGAAAAATTAACGGACACTAGTAAGGTTGTAGCACTGACCGCATTGGAGGTATTGCATGAGGCGTGCGAAGAAACGGAATATTTAGAAATTTTATTACATCAAGGAGAGCGTCAAGGAAACTGGGATAAGTGGTTGCAACATTTAGGAGATAAAGGTTATTTATTAAAAATAAGACTTTATTCTTTGCACGAAGGTTTTTCCTGTTTGCCATCAGCTTCAGAAGAATTAGAAAAATGGATTGGACTTGAAGGTTTTGCAGAGAGATATGTTGGCTTAGTGGAAGGTGAAATACATGACTCTTTGACACGTCGTCAGAGAAACGAAAATGGAAGTTACCACAGAAGAACAACTAATGAATTGATAATGCCTCGCAATATATTTATTTTACCTCATTTTATAGGCCAAATAGTACGGCATGATTTTGGAATGCAATTATTGCTCCGCCGAAATGTAATACAACATTATGCACGAATCATTCAAAGATTTAGAATAGATTTGGGAGGTAGAGATTCGGAATCTAATTCAAGATGTACTAAAAGTAGCCGTTTAATTGTGGATGATAATTATACTATGTCAGAAGGGTCATGTATTGATGAATATGTTGAACCAAATCGTCTAGAAACAATTGTAGATGCAGAAACTATTGAATTATCTGACATATGTACCCCGCCAAAAACGGAATCTTTAATAGAAATACGAAGAAAAACAAGTTTAGATGATTCAAGACATACTACTCCCGATAGAAGTTGGAGAAGCGATCTTGAGATTCGTGATGATCAGTCCGTTAGTTTAGAAAAACAAATATTAAAAACAAAATCTGCATTGTGGGCATTAGGACATATAGGAACGTCAGCAGCAGGAGTCGAACAATTAAATCATTTAGGAATTATAGAAATAATTACGTCTATGGCGGAAACATGTCCTTATTATTCGGTAAGAGCAACGGCCATGTATGCTTTAAGTCTTATTGCTACGACCCGTGCAGGCACGGATGCACTAACAACTTTCGATTGGCCAAGTGTAAGACATAGAAGAGGAGATCATTGGTCGATTATACGACCTACAACTCGCTATCCCGTACCAAGTCCTATTCTTATTCAAAGGCATCATCGGAGTCTTAGCGATGGTAAACCTGAATTACCTGAACCGGTAGCTCGTCGAACTAGGAATCGCTCCGAGAGTGCAGCTACGGATTTGGAAGCAAGAAGGTAAGATACAAGTTTGTTTGTTTTCGTTTTTCTTTTTTTTTTTCTTCAATTAATTTTGTATGTCAAACTTCTTACAACTTGTATCTTATTTGTTATCAGAGAAAGAGGAGAAACTCCAAGTCCATTATCAAGTATACAAAGATTAAGTCAACAAGATGCAGAAGGATATGCGCGTCTTCGTAGTTTACAGCGTTATCGTAGACCAAGTTATTCTCAAAGTAGTTTAGAGGTGAGTTTTTTTGACATAAAATGTCATTTTCTATATTTCTCATTATATTAAAAAAATATCCTTTATTATTATTATTGTATATATTACAGATGTACAGTTTAGATGGACGACTTTCACTACAGAGCCTTTCAGAATTTGATTCATCCCGCAGCTGGATTGCGAATAATATACTCACACCTACCCCACCGCCCCTCGAAAATGATAATGATAATCTATTTTATATGGGTATTTGTCTTCCTAGAAGACTTACAACTCTTTTTCCGGATCCACCTCAACCAGTAGTTTCTACTGTAGTTGATGATTCAAGTAAATCTGAAATAGGTCCTAATGAAATAGATGAAGAATCTGGATCAGAAAGTGATGCCGACACAGAGCATTGTCGAGTGTGCCTTGTCTGTTACCGTACGAAAAGTACCACTAAGGTTTTCACTGGAGAAGCAGATATAAAACTACGGAGGCAAGGATAATAATATTCTGCAGGATTTCTAATACTTGTTATTTTAAAAAGAATCAGAATATTAGCTAATTTTCTTATTGCTTAAGGTACAAATCTATCAATATCTGCAATAGAATCTATTAAATATGTTATTTGTTTTCTGTTGCATATGATATATCGAAATCTTCTATATTGCAGGATTTTTTAGTATTCCTATAAAGAAAATTGTTTATCTTTAATACTCACTTAAATATAAATGAATTGTTTTTTCTTTATTTTTCTTTTTTTTTTTTCTTTTTCTTTTTTTTATCGCATTAATATAGTAATATTATTTCTGTGTGAACAGGGAAATCCTTAGGCATACGCAGCGACTTGCAAATCCTGTCTGGTACAGACATAGTAGACAAACTCTTCTTAGATTAAGGCAAAGGTATCCTGACAAATTTCAGGTAATATTTTTTTAATGTACATTCAAAATAATGAAAATTATGCTCTACGCGTATTGATATTGTAATTTATATCAACAGGATGCTTGCTTGTTTTCGGATGTAGCTTCTCGATTAGGAAGTAGTTCTTATAGAATACCAGCACGACGATTCTTACAAGAATTATTTCTAGATTCTTCGTTTGATGCGGTATGTATTAAGTATAATTTCATATATTACAAAATACATTTTATATATATATATATATGTGTGTGTGTGTGTGTGTGTGTTAAATATTTTTTTAATAATTTTCTTGCAATACAGCTTTATACAGAACCAGTCAGCATATTAAAATTATCTATTGGTACAGAGGAAAATCCTTTACAATCATGTGTTCCTATTGCATCTGAGGCTAGTCCTCGGACATCTCATAGTTCTTCAGAAAGTAAAGTGAATGGAAGAGTTACTTTTTCTGAAATACAACCTGGGCAATTAACTATAGTAGCGGAAGAAGCGACAGGTGAAGGATGTACAATGAATCAACGAGATAAACTCCAAGAAATTCTGCAAATGTCCGAACGACGTAGTGATGAAAAAATTATTGCGGAAATATTAAATCCCGAGGAAAGGATACGTTTGTCAAAGAGTTCTGATAGATTATTAAAAATATCGAGTACCAACACTGCCATCAGTTTTGAGTAGTCCTCGACTTTAATCTCACACTTGTATATTTTGTATTAAAGATAATATTGAAATATATATATATAGAAAATAAATTACACTGCCAGAAGCCAGCATCAAATTGTAAGGATTTCATTTTACCTCACAATAAAAAAAAAAAAAAAAAGAGGAAAGACTAAAAATGTTTTCTCAAACAATAAATTTGATAATATTTACAAATTTTATTTCAGTCGATGTTTTTTAGAAGATTTATTTTTAAAATTGGTACCATTATCGTGAAGTAAGGGCTGACAACTTTTATATCTATTTTTTTTTTTTTTTTTTTTTTTTTTTCTTGAAGCAAATCACATGGTTGCATGTTCTATGATGTGAATTCAAAATACTACAATACCGTTGTCGTCGCTGTCAGTGCATTTTACGGATTTTTCTTCTACTTTATATTGTTCGTTTAAATCAGTACAAAATGTCCGACGGTGAAGATGATTTTATGTGCGAGGAGGAAGAAGATTACGGATTAGTAAGTATTTTTAATTGAAAATTAAAAATGTTCGTGCGATCGTTACATTTGCATTTTATTTTAGGTTATGTTTTTTCTTTTTCGTGGATTTTCGTAGCTAACTAAAAGACAAAAAATAATTTAAAATACTAATTTACAAAATCACTGCTTATTATAGGAATATTCAGAAGATTCTAATTCAGAACCAGATGTAGATTTAGAAAATCAATATTATAATAGTAAAGCATTAAAAGAAGATGACCCAAAAGCTGCATTGCAGAGTTTTCAGAAAGTTTTAGATTTGGAAGGAGGAGAAAAAGGAGAATGGGGTTTCAAAGCTTTGAAACAAATGATCAAAATTAATTTTAAATTGGTATATCAAAGTTATAGCATAATGATATTAATAATTGTCTTTTATTATTAATTCATTTAATAATCTTTTATATTTTAGTCCAATTATAAAGAAATGATGGCAAGGTATAAACAATTATTAACTTATATTAAAAGTGCTGTAACGAGAAATCATTCAGAAAAATCTATTAATTCAATACTGGATTATATAAGTACATCAAAAAATGTAAGCATTTGAAAAAAAGAAGGACGTTAGATTATCTATTTGATATGATGAGTTTAATAAATGTAATTATATTTATCTTGTATTTTTAATAGATGGAATTATTACAAGATTTTTATGAAACTACTTTAGATGCATTAAAAGATGCTAAAAATGATAGGCTATGGTTTAAAACTAATACTAAATTGGGAAAGTTATATTTTGATCGTTCTGATTTTAATAAATTAGCCAAAATATTGAAGCAGCTTCATCAAAGTTGTCAAGTATGTATTATATAAAAAGATATTATAAAAATGAGATATATGTAAAATAATGTTATATATTTGTTATAGACCGATGACGGAGAAGATGACTTAAAAAAAGGAACACAACTTTTAGAAATATATGCTTTAGAAATTCAAATGTATACTGCACAAAAAAATAATAAAAAATTAAAAACTTTATATGAACAGAGTCTTCACATTAAAAGTGCTATACCACATCCTTTAATAATGGGAGTTATCAGAGGTTAGTATTATTTGCTATTATATAGTAAATTAAATATGAAATTTTTAAATGTTATAATTGGAGTAAAAATTATATATTCAATTTTTTTTAGAATGTGGAGGTAAGATGCATTTACGAGAAGGGGAATTTGAAAGAGCACACACAGATTTTTTTGAAGCCTTTAAAAATTATGATGAATCAGGGTCTCCAAGACGTACAACATGCTTAAAATATTTAGTATTAGCAAATATGTAAGTATAAAATATAAAAATGTATATTTCTTATCAATGTATTATGTATTTAGAATTTTTACATCCAAAGTAACATTTATAATTTTATATTGTAATAAAATTTTTAGGTTAATGAAATCAGGAATTAATCCATTTGACTCGCAAGAAGCAAAACCATACAAGAACGATCCAGAAATTCTAGCAATGACAAATTTAGTAGTTAGTTATCAAAATAATGATATCAATCAATTCGAATTAATTTTAAAACAAAATAGAAATAATATTATGGATGATCCATTTATTCGAGAACATATTGAGGATTTATTACGAAATATTCGGACTCAGGTATAAAATTTACATAACAAAATTGAATTTGGAATAGAAATGTTTAGTAGGGGGAAAAAAAAAACTATTTAATTAATTGTATATATATACAATAATATATATTTTTTTTTATTAGGTTCTTATTAAGCTGATAAAACCTTACACAAGGATCCATATTCCTTTCATAAGTAAAGAATTGAACATAGATGTATCAGAAGTGGAAAGTCTTCTTGTATCTTGCATTCTTGATAGTACCATACACGGACGAATTGATCAGGTATAAAAGTTATTTAAAGAAATAAAACGAATATAACGAAGGAAAATATTAAAATATTTATTTAAATTATATATTATTATAGGTGAACCAGGTACTTGAATTAGATAAAAAATCCGTTTGCGCTGCTCGTTATAATGCATTAGACAAATGGACCAGTCAGTTACAATCATTACATGTAGCCATTGTAAACAAAATGTCTTGAATAGCATGATATAACGATATCGAAAACCATAAATATTATTGTGTATAGTATATCATAAACATCTGTCATTAAGTAAAAAAAAAAAAAAAAAAAAAAAAAAAAGAAAAAAAAATAAAATCTATTGTGATATGTTAAAATTAGAATATTTTATATATATATCTAATTACTTTGATAATAATATTTAATTATAGTCAACATAAAGTTTACAATTTATACAGATTATAAAGTAAGATTCAATTAAAAGTAATATTTCGAAAAAGATTAAAATGTAAATTCTCAATACATAAAATATACATACGTATATTTGAGTCCTTTTTTATACGATAAATGTGTGCTGTGCAAACAAAAAAATTTGCAAAAAGACTTGTGTAAAAAAAGATTTACAAAAAGTATAAAATTTGTATAAAGGCTGTTCGTCATCCCTAGTTTTATAACGATTCATGCCAATAATGAGAACAGGCTTAATTTTTGACCGATCTTGATGAACAAGGTATCATTTTAAAGAAGAAGGTCTATTCTAGGATCCCGCTTTTTTGAATTTTTGAAAAAGTTTAATTTCCTTTGAAGAAAATCGTATCAAAATATGATCTTTCTTCGAGAATAGTTTATGCATAAAAATAAAGCTTTTTCAAAAATTCGAGAAAGGTATATTCTCGCTTAAACCTTCATCTTTAAAATACGATTTTGCTCATTAAAATTGGTCAAGAATTAGCGGACTCGCTGTTGGCGTAAACCCTGTTTTCACAATTTTTCGTGAAAAAAGTTTCATATAGTGGCGCCTCTTGAAATTCGTGACAAAAGAGAAGAAGCTTATACTATATTTTCTGATTTTCATATAAATGCTTGAATAGTATGTGTTTTGTTTAAGTGAAGTAAACGACGATTATTTTCTTGTTTGGAAGCATAATTTTCTGATCCATTCACATAAAAGTAAGTTATAAATGTTTCTTTCATCATATCAGGTTAACTATTTCGAATGATCTTGTCGTTTGTTTGTTTTCGATTGTTTCGAGCCGATTGCCAGAAAGTAAAATATTTTTTTAACGAGTTAGACATACAAATCGGTATAATTGACGTTCCGAAATAATAACGTATTAATGAAATTCTATTATTTTCTTTTTTCTTTCTAATGACATTTCTTTACCTTTACAGATAAGCCATTTGTGTACGTGATAAAACGTGCATTTAAAATCGTAAAAAGACCTGATTTTTTTTCAATAAAAAAGATGACAACGCTCAGACCTTTCACGTGTACTGATTTATTCAAATTTAACAACGTGTATGTAAGCTATACGAGATATTCCAAGCAATATTATGTTCTAACCTCAAATTTTCTTTCGATACGTCATATCACGTAAGATTTATGCTATAGTTTTTTTATTTTCCAGAAATCTAGATCCACTCACGGAAACTGTATCCTTTTTATTTACAAATATTCATTATGACCGATAGCCCATATATTATCTCAGAATTGTACAGATTGTTTTCTATTTTTCTAATAAAATTGTATAAGCATAATTTACAATTGAAAATAAGAAGAAACTGTTATATGAAGTTTGTTTGTAAATACTTTTTTTTACAAAGTTGTAGGAAAATAATAAACGTAGCCTGAATATATATCTAACGACAAATTAAAAATTTGATAATACAAAAAATTGATCATATTTACTTTGTGTGTACTTACAAGATATTTATTTTCTTTTAACAGTACATTACAATCATTATAGAATTGTTTTCAGTTATTGTATTAAAGTAATATCTTGTAAAGTAGCTATCAACATGTTAAAAGTATTTTTTCAAATTGAGAATATACCGAATATTATGAGAGAAATGTTCTGTCTGTTTACAAAAATATATATATAAATATATATATATATATTTTTTTTCTTTTTCCTTAATTTTTTTATTTCTATAGTATGGATTATCCTTTTATATGCAATATCTGGCACATTGGCCAGAATATTTTCAAGTGGCTGAATCACCAAGCGGTGAAATAATGGGATATAGTAAGTAAAAAGATCTCTCCTCATTTTATGAAATAAAATTTGTATATTATATTTAACAATCAACTGTACAAAAATGACGCTGAATAATATTTCAACAAAATTATGATATTCTTTTTAATATAATGTTACAGTTATGGGAAAGGCGGAAGGTCTTGCAGAAAATTGGCATGGCCATGTAACAGCTCTTACCGTTTCACCTGATCATAGAAGACTCGGTCTTGCAGCGGTGTTGATAAAATTATTAGAGGAATTATCGGAGAAGTAATTAGTATTCTAAAATAAAGAAAGTGGAATAATAGCGAAGCGATAAGCGGACAATTTAATTATTTATGGATTTTGTTTTATAGGAAACAGGCATACTTTGTGGATTTGTTTGTCAGGGTTAGTAACAAAGTAGCTATTAAAATGTATCAGCAATTGGGTTATATTGTCTACAGAGTAGTATTAGAATATTATAACGGGGATCCCGATGAAAATGCTTATGGTAAGTATTTAATTGGTAAGATAAAAATCAATTTTTAACTTAATATAATTATTATATTGTATCTTTTATATATATATATAATTATATATATATATATATATATATATATATATATATATATAATTTTTTTTAAAGATATGAGAAAAGCACTTTCAAGAGATGTAAATAAAAAATCGATAATACCACTAACGCATCCTGTAAGACCCGAGGAAGTCGATTAATTTTAAGATATATAAATGTATTATTAAGATTGAGAGGAATAAAGGGATATATGTATTATATTAATTAATTTTACTTCATTTCAAAGATGATTTCTATTAAATTAAAGGTAAAGGTACAGGTTTCTCTTGTCCGCAGATTCAAGCAGTTTATTTGCTTTTCTGTACAATAGTACAATGTCTCCTGCTTGTCACCGCTCATGCCTTTATGCGCCACTTGATGCGAATAAATAATAAATATAAATGTAAGATGGTAGGCTTAGTAGAATACTATAGACAGCCTCCTGACATATAGAGGCATTCTTTTTTTTTCCTTTTTTCTTTTTTCCATGACAATTGTTATTTACTGGCTGTCTCTGTATCGATTCTACTACATTTAAAAACTTAAATCTAGTATATGATATTTACAGAATGAATGATTTCACTGCGTCATGATACAAAGGTGCTAAGCACCTACACAATAGTATTTAGTTTGCGTATTATAAAAATTAAGGACAAAGTGTCGTTCTTGCATATCTTTGTACTGTTTCCAGTATTCTGAGGATCTCGAATAATTTATATAAATCTTTAATGCGCCAAACGAAGCTGTGCAATAGATTCATTCGTCTATTCTGCTCAGGGAGGCACGATCATATTCAGCCTATCTCAGATAATATAACAAATTATAGAAGTTTTGTACGTTATTGCACGAAAGCCCTACTTTAACTTTATATATTCGCTTGTTACTAAAGAGAAGGAAGACATTAACTAGTTACGTAGGACACGTCAAGCGGGTACAAAACTTCTATAAGAGAATGAAATTAAAATCAAATTTTTTTTTTTTTGCACACGTGTATTATGCAGGAACGATGCTAAATGTTAAATAAAATATGTTCCCCTTTACATCTATTTGGTCGTGTCTTTATATAAACAAAGAAATATTCGTTTACATATTAAATAAATATAAACTATGAGACTAGCTATTATCAGAATTATGTAATAATATATAAGAAATTTGTCATATTACTTTCCGTAGAAAAAATCTTTTTCGAGGTCCGTGATTAGCGTTAAAAAAATGATAGCTTCATTTTATATTCTTTATCCTCGCCATTCAGTATTAATAATCATTTAACATATAATACGATACGCGGAAGAAAAATTGTCAAAATTTTTCCAAATCAATAGCATCTCAATAACATCTTTTTTGCTCTGCTGCTGACAATAGGAATCCAGTTCAATTCGCACTATTTTTAACTTGATTTCATATACGAATTGTACAAAAGCTGTTGTATTACTGCACTTTGTTTGGCAAGAAGTACATTTTCTTTTTTCTTTTTTTTTTTTCTTTTTTTTTTCTTGTTTTCGACATGCTCTCATATCTCAGAGAGAAGGGTATCGCATATTATATTTTTATGTATTTCTATGTATTTCTTTTTCTTTTCTGTTTTTTTCTTTTTTTTTTTTTGTTCACTAAATTTCTAAACACATTCAATAATTCTGATTAATATATATGTACATAGTACGTGACACATCACATAAATTTAGTATTTTATACTAGAGATTCGTATTTGGTATATAAATACGGTAGCAAAACGTTTCCGCACGATGCTCAGCTTTAAAATGAAACTATTCGATGTAATTAGACATACTAATTAGGCAGTGTTACAAATCGATTCGAGTAATTTCAGTCATTCTGTTGCACCATATACATGGTACACATGGTCTCTGTGCTATATGCGCCGTTAAATATTTACATAAAAGTTCATCTACAAGCTTTCCATTCTAATGTACACAAAACACAACCAAAATAACTGCTGCACTCACTGCTTTCGCTCCGTGCTATCCGATATATATCATTTGCACAAAGTTTGTTTTTTGTTTGTTCGGTGTTTTTTTTTCTTTTTTTTTTTTTTTCTTTTCTTATCTTTTCTTTTCTTTTCTTATAATACAGCAGGTAATACCTTTGTATATAAAGTTAGTGCCTTGACAATGTCAAACTTTCAATAAGTCGGTTAAACACATTCTTTCACATTATTCTCAAAAATAAGCCAACCAGTCTTTCTAAGGTCTTTGGTGATCTGGAGTTGATTTCAAAATATCCGGTTGTGTTGGAAGACAACTTGAACCTAAAATAAATAAATGTATCGAGTAATAAACAATATCTAAGGCATTGTTTCATCAAAATATGATGGATAATTCTTTACGAACCAGTAGCAGGTCTAAGAGTCGACTTTATAGATCTGTGTGAACCATTGCGTGTCAAAGTATTCATTTGTGGAGTGCCAGGTAAAGCATGTCCAAGTGCATTCATGTAATCAGCTATCAGCAGCGTTATCTCTAATATCTGTAATACACAAATGCATACACACACACACACACACACACACGTACGCACAGACACACAAAGAAATACAAATTATTCTTATTATTAATATTATATCTTCTATTTATACGTATATTACTCGAAATTCGTACCTTCGGTTTGGAAAGAGCGAAAAGAAGTTTTTGTTCGGCGGCACCCTCGTCCGGGCAAGCAACGAGCATGAAATCATCTAAACAGCCTCCGAAAGTGACTATATTTGCGTAATTATAACGGCACATTATTGCCATTGTTTGTAACTCGAGTAACGTTACACTATCTTCGTTAACTGCTATCCATACGGTTACTGGATCAGTTTGTTTCAGCTGGAAAATATTTATTGACGTTATGTATGGCATACGTTTATATATATATATATATATATATATTTATTTTTTATATCAATGATGATATTTACTTTTGCTTGATAAAGTGTAGCTCCGAAAAAAGGCCACTTTCTGGTACATGTTAAATAAATGCGGACACAATCCAATACGCTGCGTCCTCTTAAAGCGATCCATTTTTCTTGTAATTTTTCCTGCAGTTCTCTGCATAGCAATGGAAGATAAAATATCAATGAAATTTTAAAGTACTGTAAAAATAATTTGTATGCGCGTGTGTGTGCACATATACATATATGTACCTCAGCTGATCACCAGTGATGTTAGACCGATAACGTATTGGAAAAAATTTATCTAATGCTTGAAGTACGAGATGATGTGGATTACTTCCAGGACCACTTCCACGTGCTTTATCATTATTGTATTCTCCAAAGTCGATCTAGAACGTAACAAAATATAAAAATCAATAATCTCCGATTATAATGGCGTATTTTTCTCTTAAACAGACCTGCGCCATCAATGATGCAAGTTCAAAAGCAAGATCACGATTCAAAGGGAATTTCCCTTGTACTACTTGTTGATTCACTTGATAACACAATAATAATCTTTCCCTATCGGTTTCCATTTTAGCTGCCTGCCGCCAATAACATCGTGATTTGTACGTCAATTGTATGACTCTTGTATTTTCGAATTTACCCGATCTTTTTTCCCGTAAAGCTGTCTCCCATTTCGAAATAATATCACAAAGCTGAAAAGAAGAATATAGACCGGGATTTGAATTAAAACTTATATATAATATATGTATATATATATACACAAATTATGACTCAACATATATTCTAATACCTTCGCTTGAAGATCGATAAAATGTTCGAGATCTTTTTCTATTGGATCGTCGCTGAACAATGTAAAACCAGATTGATGTACGTCCCGACAACCAATTTCTTGATTCAATGTATTTATAAATTCCTCTATCGTGGTACTGCCATCGAAACTGAC
>NC_140812.1:11862500-11915000 GCF_050613455.1 Vespa mandarinia | reverse complement strand
CGTCGTTAAAGTCCCAGACACGTATCCAGTAAATTGCTCTTAAATGCTATTCTTTTTCAAGGTTTTTTGGTTTTTTTCTTTTTTTTTTGTTTCCTTCGTTTTTCGTTTTTCGTATTTCCCTTTTCCACTTCTTTTCTATTTCTTTTCTTTTCTTTTTTTTTCTTTTTTTATTTACCTTTCGTTCCCCAAATGTGTTAACCTGATCGACGCGGGACAAAAGCAAGTCTTTCCCGACCTGCTTTATTTTTCTTTTTCTTACTGATTTATTGCATGTGGTGCGCGTGTGCATACATAGCACACACACACATACACACACACACACACACGCACACACACATATATATATATATATATACACGTATGTATACACGTGTGCATGTGTATATGTATATAATCATATATATAAACGTATGTATATCTCGTATATCAATCAAAGAAGATAGAAATAAAAGGAATCCTTAAAGAGAGAAAAAGATGAATGTAATATTAATTTTAACAGACGCAAGAGATAGAGATAGAGATAGAGACAGAGAGGGGAAGAGACCGACGGATATTACATAGCAGTCAATGTACTCTAATTAAGATAATATCGTACATATCATAAAAATCTACGAGAGTTATCACGACAAGAGAGAGAGAGAGAGAGAGAGAGAGAAAGAGAGGGAGAAAGAGAGAGGCTTAAAGCGTTCGTCGTATCCGTGAATCACTTCGTGAATCACGAAAGAGACATAGAAAATTAGAGCGCGATGATATATACACACACACACACATATATATATATATATCTCACAGCATTCGATGTGTTAATGAATTCGACGAAGAAACTTTTTCAATTAAGCTATACAATGAGAAGGAAGGATAAAAAATGTGATAAAGATGAATATTTTCTTTCTGTCTGTCTGTCTGTGTGCGTGCGTGCGTGCATGCATGTTTGCGTACTCGATCGCATGTTTTTGTATTTCGTAAAAATATAAGCTATCTTAAAAAGCATAATTGTGTATGTACGTGTATATGTGTATGTGTGCGCGCGCGCTCGCACGTGTGTTTATCTGTAAAAATTAAAGGGAAACGTTTAAAGTTCATATTTTCATTGACTACGTTTAGATCGGCTTTTACCTTTCATCAGTGTCACCTGCTGGTATCCATAATATTCTCGAGCTGGTCACTCTTCGATCGTTACGAACGAATGCGCCCTCACAATGTAATGTAAACCCAGGACATACAACGATCGATTCTTATAGATCGTATTGATCGTAGAAAAATGTAAAAACTTTCGCGAGAAAACACGTGACCGTGGCTCGCGGACTCTCTTCGACGGAATTTCGAGGTCATAACAAAACGGCGGTCTCGTCGGCCGCTTCGTCGGCCATCTTACTCTCTTCTCTCTTTCTCTTTCTCTTTCTCTTTCTCTTCGTGCGTTCTCTCTCTCTCTCTCTCTCTCTTCCTTCTCTCTTTCTTTCGCTCGAAGAGAGACAGCAAGAGAGACAAAAATCAATGCCAGCCTAACATGCGCTCTGCCTGACACAAATTTACCCGCGAGAGTACCGGCCGATACGATACTATTATTACTATTACTACTACTACTACTACTACTACTATCACTACTACTATTATTATTATTACTATTACTATTAATACTGATGTTACTATTACTACTACTACTACTATTGGTACTACTGTTACTATTACTACTATCATTATTACTACTATTGCTACTTATTACTACATTATTACAATTCCATCCGAATGACCTTTTCGCGCGCGAATTTTGTATTTTCCACGGCATGATACTATTCCAAGTATTAGCTAACTCTTGAAAATATAAAGATATCCATTGGTCTCGTTAACGTCATCCTAAGGTACTTTTTAAGATAGATTATTATCACTTGAACTAATTATTTTCATTGTATAATTATTTGTTCTTTCTTTCTTCTTCTTTTTTTAATTTCTTTTTCTCTCAGCAATGAATAAACCTATATGGCAATTGTTACGACGAATTACACGATTCTTATCCCGCATGAAAATGATATATAGAATCTTTCAACATGGCGATCATAATACAAACACCTGTTCGAAAATCGATAGTAAGTATCGTCGGTAAACGAGTTCTCTTTACTACATATCGAAAATTGGATAACAACGACGACATAACGAATCCTCGGGAAAATAATGGGAAACCAAATGGTTAGAATATCGAGCGATATGTTACCTCCTGTTGGTAAGTTCGAATTTCCTTTAGAAGATATTATCAAAGGATACGAGGTACTTTGGTCTGTCGGTAAGAACGGTGAGTGACTATATGGAGGTAATAACTTGTGTAAGCACAAATCGATGAAAACAGAGAGAGAGTGAGAGAGAGAATGAGTGAGTGAGTTAGTGAGTAAGTGAGAGAGAGAGAGAGAGAGAAAAAGAGAGAGAGGGAGAGTAAAAGAAAAAGAAATTCGAGGGTGTGAAAGCTCGAACGAATTGAACGTTTTCGTCGGTAATACAGTGTGATATTTAACGTTCAAACATAAACGTATTTCCTACGATCAAGAAAACTCATGCTTGGGCTCTTTTTTACGAGTGATTACAAACAGATATTTAATCCCACTGGTGACGGGTGATTTTGATTTCAAAAAAAGATACGTTTTGTTATACATATACAGGACGTTATTAGAGACAGATATTTTTGGTTGGAACTTAAAAAAAAAAAAAAAAAAAAAAAAATACAGATTCAAGATAGAACAAGATAAATTTAATCCATTTGCTTTTGAAAGTATTTGCAAATGTATCGTATAAATCATCGAGCTTGTCGACGTACGTGCGTAGATAGGGATTCTTGAGGGATTATCACGATACGTGAGAAATTAAAATTTGCAAAGAAAAATTCGTTCGAATCATTCATTTCTCGACTGTGGTAATGAAAGAAATAATAATAATAGTAATAATAAAAATAATAAAACAATATTAGCAAAAAAATATCCAGAGAGAAATGGAACCGTTAATCGTTAGTGCTAGGTTCAATGAATTATTTATATCTAACAGACGTCTTGGAAAATTTAGTAATTATTTCAAACAAATCGCTGGAGTTAGCCAAGCGAGAAGATGGCGTAGCAATTTTCCGAGGGCACTCGGGGACTTGTTGTAACGGACATTTATACTATATCTACAGTACGAGAAAGAAAGAGAAAGAGAAGGGAAAAGAGAAAGAGAAAGAGAAGGGAAAAGAGAAAGAGAATGAGAGAGAGAAAGAGAGAGAGAGAGAGAGAAAGCAAACGGAGTACCGGTACTCGAATGTCTTTTTACGCTCGATTGTTCTCAAGCAGCAGGCTGTCGCTCGCTACTTCACGTAAGAGAGAGAAAGAGAAAAAGAGAGAGAGAGAGAGAAAGAGAGGGATTCATCGTGAGAAACACTCTCGACAAATTTTTCTACACCCGATTAAATCCACTCGTTTCGCTTCAAACCAACACGATGATGTTTACTCGTGTTCATCGAACTCGAACGGATTTCTCGCAAACTCTCTTCGAAGAGAGTATATCATCTCTCAGTATCAATGAACGACAAACTGCAAATCTTTCATTTTTCTTTTCCCTGCGTCTTTCTCTCCCTTTTATCTCTCCTTCCTTCTTTCATCCACATTTATTCTTCTCTTTTTATATTACATTTCGTTTGTTCTCACCTTATCCTCCGCCTCATCGGCTCTTCCCTCGGCCTCCAAGACACGCTGCTCAAGCTCCGATAGCTGTAACAAGAAAAACGAAAGAAAGGATCTTTCATTAATCAGATTATCATTTAGAACAAAGATGATTCTTCGTTCGGTAAATAAAAAAAAAAAAAAAAAAAAAAAAAGAAAAAAGAGATCAAATCTCTTTTCTTACGCTCGTTCTCGGGTGTAAAGAAAAATAACTCGAGATAATTCTTATCTTTATATACAAATATACACACGTGTATATATATATATATATATATATATAATAATAAATATAAAAAATATATATATATAAAAAATATAATAAATATGTGTATGTATTAGTGTCATAATAATTATGTCATTATTAAATATAATGAATATATATATATATATATATATATATATATATAATAAATATAAAAAAAATATATATATATAAAAAATATAATAAATATGTGTATGCATTAGTGTCATAATAATTATGTCATTATTAAATATAATGAATATATAATAAATATAAAATATATATATATATAATAAATATAAAAAAATATATATATATAAAAAATATAATAAATATGTGTATGCATTAGTGTCATAATAATTATGTCATTATTAAATATAATGAATATATATATATATATAATGTAGGTGTATATATAATATAGTATATAGTGTATATTTCACTGACAATATTTTTTCTCGAGAAGAAGAGTACATCGACCCTTTCAGGTCGCTTCTTTTCCTCTCTCTCTCTCTCTCTCTTACTCTTTCTCTTTCTTACCCGTGACACGTCATTCACCTTTCCTTCCACGACGCGGAAAAGTTTCATCAAACTTGCTTAAGACCACCATCGGGGTGTCACGTACTAGGCGCCTCCTGACGAGAGTTTAATGGATACGCCGGACTTAAGCAGCTACTGAGCCTGGCTTAATCCAGCCGAGATTGATATATGTATTCCATGGCGAATATCCTAGCATTATCCTTACCGAAGCATCATCCCTTATAGCTTTTTCTTTTGTTAGTGGAGAAAAACAGAGAGAAAGAGAAAGAGAAAAAACGAAAGAGAGAGAAAGAGAGAGACAGAGAGAGAGACAGAGAGAGAGAGAGAGAGAGAGAGAGAGAGAGAGAGAGAGAGAGAGAGAGAGAGAGAGAGAGGGATGTACATATTTATAATACTATTTCGTTCTTTTTTTAACACATATGTACATATGTACGTTAAGAATATCCTTGCGCGTTATACCCTTTTACATATATGCGTATTAAAATGTAAACAGGGTCTTGTTGTCGTTGTTCCTAGAGTATACACGAACGTTTATGTAGTACATACTAAACTTCAGTAGCAATAACGTCTCACCACCACTATCATCTGATGAGAGAGAGAGTGTGTGAGAGAGAGAGAGAGAGAGAGAGAGTAAGTGAGAGAGAGATAGAACAACGAGCGACTAACGACGAGCAGTTTGCGTATATTGCATAAAATGACTTGCTCATATCACTACGTAAATTATCGTTATATCATTCTCAGTGAAATTTCTTGTTGCTTTGAAATGTTTCAAGAATAAAAACAAAAATATAAACAAATTACTATCACAGTATGGTATATAGAATTTTCGATAGATTAGATTTGTACGTATTTTTTTGTACGATTCGAATTAGTTTTTGGAGTTTACTTCGTTGGTCAATGAAAAAAAAAAAAAAAAAAGAAAGAAAAAAAAGAAAAGAAAAAAAAAGGAAAAAAAAAAGAAGGAAAGAAAAAAACACGTAAGTGTAAGTACATAGAATGAAAAGATTGGCTCGTCGTTCGTTACGAGTAATATCCGCCGAAGGCAATTAAATCATTAGTTTTAAACGATAAAGAGCCACTTCGGTTTTTATCGTTTGAGTATCGTGGGCGAGTGTACGATACGAATGTGTACACACAAAAACACGTACACACACACACAAGTATATATATATATATATATATAATGTCGGACAACAACGTCGAATGAAATTTTCATTTTTAAATTCGATGAACTAGTCCTGTGCTTCAAAGAAAAGCCGCTTTTTCTTCATTTCTCGATCTTTAGGCATATACATGTATGTATATGTATGTGTGTGTGTGTGTCTGTGTGTGTGCAAGAGAGAGAGAGAGAGAGAGAGATGGATCACGTTCCGTCAGTACTACACCGGGTGATTAATTGAAACGGGAGGTTAATCTATGGGTCGAGGCCCTCCTTTAAGTGCAATTCATAACGGTCCCAAGGGTTAACCACGAAATACTTTTAACTTGCTATTCCGTCGCGCCGCGAGCATATACCCACGTAAAAAGAGTGTCAACTATGTATATATATGTGTGTGTGTGTGTATGTGTGTGTGCGGCTAAAGGAGCTGAACGTTTTCTTTCTTACTCTTTTCTTCGTGTTAGACGTAATGCGATATCGCTGTTGTTCCCTTCAAAGAAAACGAGAGTAACTGGTACGATATAGATTTTTTGAAAAAGTATGTTCCCGCATAATACCGATATTCCATGAGAAACAATAACGATAACATTTTCGATAAGTGTTACGTGAAAAATTATAAAAATTAATTTATATTATAAATAAAATTTTTCTATATTTTCGTTCGTTTCATTAATCAAATGCAATTAAAATGTTCGAACAATCGTTTCTTTTATCATATTAATTGAAATTATTAATAATATCTATCTAATCTATGAAATAATCGATATATATATATATGTGTATCGTTAAAATCTCAATTAATTTACAAAGTGTACCGTCATAAGAGAAAATTTTGTGAATATCTTATATACGATGGATATATCCTTTAATAATTATCTCATCGAGTTTCTACAAAATTCAATGAAAACAATCATACAAAATCCTAATTACGAAATTATTTATTTTTTGTTTTGATTTACCTTATCACGATTACAACGATTAATAATGATTAAAGGGATCTCGAAAGGAGAGATGAAGAAAGTAGGGAGAAGATGGGGGAGAAAAAAAAATGAAAAAAGTAAAAAAGAAAACAAAAAATAAATCTTAGAAGAAAAAGAAGAGAAAAAGATGAGAGAGAGAGAGAGAGAGAGAGAGAGAGAGAGAGAGAGAGAGATAGAGAGTGGGAGAGAAAGAAAAAGAAAAAAGAAAAAAAAGGGAAAAGGCAGACGGCGAGAGAAAATCTGGGTCAATGTAATTTCGCGCGGTATCGACGCAATTTCCTTTCCCCGCGTCGAATTCTTTCTTTTTCCCCAAGGGGAAACCCAGGGCAGTGTTAGCGGTGATGGCGGTAGCACCCTGCTACCCTTTTCCGTCTGAAATAATTAATATACAAGGCACGAGAGAGCGATATGCGAGCAGGAGAAGATAGAGTACGAAGAGAGAGAGAGAGAAAGAGAGAGAAAGAGAGAGAGAGATTCCAAGGGTCGTCCTCGGATAGCAAGCGGGTGAACACACACTCGTACGTACACACGCATCAGAAAGTGTATACTTGTATAAGCAATAGAGAGAGAGAGAGAGAGAGAGAGCTTTACCGAGGCTAACCGTAACTCACGAGGTGCTAATGGTTCGCGCGAGCGAACTGCTAACCACCGTAAATGGACAGAAGGGAGTGAGCTCGTGTGAGCACAAACGACTCACGTAGCACAGACGACGACTAGTAGTAACAGTACCAGCAGCAGCAGCAGCAGCAGCAGCAGCAGCAGTAGCAGTAGCAGTAGCAGCAAGCAGAACGACGGCACGCTGCGGTGGTACCGTCATTGCGAACGCTGCGTTTCACAAGGGGAACCCATGGCTTATGGTCTAATGGAATTTTATCGAAAATATGACAAGTACTGTCTACCCCTTGAGGTTTAAATTCGCGGAGTTCGGCATATCATAATTTGATCTTTGAAGTTCATAAAACATCATCTCTCGATGAAATCGGCAGATAAAGATAAAGAGAGAGAAAAAGAAAAAGAGAGAGAGAGAAAGAGAAAGAGAGAGAGAGAGAGAGATAGTATATAAATAGATCGCATCTTCTTTTTATTCCCTACTCATCTATCTCGTTAGACGATATAAAATCGTCGAAGAAAAATCTTCGTTATACAAGTGTATAAAAAAAAAAAGAAAAAAACAAAAAAAAAAAAAAAGAAAAAAAAACAAAGCTCGTACCAACTCGTATATATTACGAAATAATTTTCTCTCTCTCTCTCTCTCTCTCTCTCTCTCCCTTTTTCTCTCTCTTTCTTTTCTTTCTATGTCCGTCGTCCAGCAACTTTCCCCCTTTTTTTTTTTAGTTCCAATTTTCGTTCCAATTCTTTCAGAGGCTTTCGCTTACTTGTTAGTTTAATCCGTCCACCCTCCCATCCAAACCCTCACTCCTCCTCCATTACCACCACCTATCCTTCTTGTGTGTGGTGCGCGCGCGACAGGATCGGTGTAACATAAATTCCGAGGCGCACAAAGGGAACGAAATTCAAGAAGGTACGATGCTTTATGTTCCACATCACGCGAGCCACCGATAACATTAACGAACCAATCCCTGCGCTGCCGAGTTATCCGGGCTACGCTTTTCCAACCTTCCCTCCCCCAATCTCTCCCGTCCCCGTCACCGCCCCCTTAGTCCCTCTTTAGACTCTCCTCGAATTGCGGAACTTTGCCGAGTGGAAGAAGGGTTCGTTATCGTTTCACGACTCCCGCATTCGCTGTATTCTTATAGGTATACTTATCGTTTCTTTTTTCCTCTCTTTCTCTCCCCCTCTTCCCCCTTTCTCTCTCTTTCTCTCTCTCTCTTTCTTTTCATCCTTTCTCTTTCGTTACTAGAGAGAAGGTACCTTTACTTTAACGTTATCCAAGAGGTTGAAGTATGCGCTTCCCTCTCGTAACGAACTCGTGTTTCGAGTTCTACGCACGCGATATCGAGTTCTTACATCGTTAAAAACGACGAGTCTGAGATTTATATTGTTACTTTCTCTCTCTCTCTCTCTCTCTCTCTCTCTCTCTAATTTCTATTTAGATCGAGTATTCATGATTAGCTCGCTCCCTTTTACACGCGTCACTCGTTGTTCCTTTTTCGTCTCTGTTAGGCCATTCTTATTTACACTATCGTTTCCGTTCGAATCGCGATTTGACAAAGGATATATTTGTTTCTTTTTCTCTCTCTCTCTCTCTTTCTATCTCTCTATCTCTTTTCTTTCCAACGATAAATATGGTGAAAGTGAGAGATGAAACATAGGATAGGATGATTCGAAACATATCGTACTAGCTATCGCAATAGCTATATTACGGTGTGGGAGGTGTCCTCGTCAACGTAGCTGTCGTCCCACGTCAAGCTACAGATCGAATGCAAATACGATATAACGAGATACGTCGGTTTAGAGGGTGGCGTTTCGACTGCAGAATCCAATATGTCGATACTCCTGGCTCAAATTATATTACCCATTCCTTCTCTCTCTCTCTCTCTCTCTCTCTCTCTCATTCTGGCTATCTATTTCCCTCTCTCTCTCTCTTAGTATCTTCATTCTATATCAGTACCGTTCGTGTTACAAGACGAATTATATTCGTCGTTCAACCAACACGCAAAGCTTATTTCCACGCTGTTCGTGTTGTTTTTTCCTTCCTTTTTCTCTTTTTTTTACTATTTGCTTCTCTTTTCTTTTTTTTTCTCTCCTTCTTTCTTCCTTCTTCTTTATCCTTTCCCTTTTCCGTCAATCTGTCGTCCGATCGTACGTTAACGATCTACCTAATCCATAGCGACATAATACTCCATTGAGAAGATAAAATCGTATAAATTATTTTGTATAATTTCTCTCTCTATCTCTCTCTCTCTCTCTTTCTCTCTCTCTCTCTCTCTCTCTCTCTTTATTACCTTTCATTATTTCTCTTTCAATTTCAGAGATTTTCCAGGTAGTAAAGAATAACGAGGGCGTGGCCCTCGTCTACGAACATATTTATGTCTTTCGAAATATATACGATTCGATTACGCACGCGATACGAGGTAACGATTGGTTATGTACTCCTATCGAAGAATGAAAAAGAGGAAGAGAAAGGGGAAGGAAAAGAAAAGAAAAAGAAAAGAAAAAGAAAAGAAAAAAATCCGAGTAGCAGAGAATTCGTCTTTTCTTTTCTTTTTCTCTTTTTTTTTTTTTTCTTTGAAAAAGAACCACATAGAGGAAGAAAAAAAGAAAGAAAGAAAGAAAGAAAAAAAGAAAGAAAGAAGGATACCAGGAAACCAGGAGAAAAATGTATTCAGAGAGAAGGAGAGTAGAAATATCACGCCCTCGCGAATTTCCCTCGGATATTGCCGCCTTCTGTCGTACATTTCGGATTGTAGAAAAAGCAAACTTAAGTCCTGACGACAGTTTGAGAGATCCTCGTGGCATCCCCTTTGCAGCTAATGTACCAATCCTCCTTCTTCTCCTCATCCTCCTACCTCTTTCTCTCTGCTTCCCTTTCACTCTCTCTCTCTCTCTCTCTCTCTCTCTCTCTCTCTCTCTCTCTCTTTCATTTTCCTTTTTGGTTACAGTCGGTTCGTCCCTCCTCTTTCGAGGTTGAGAGACTATTGCGAAACGCAACTTCAACTGCGGGAACCGCACGCGAGAGAAGACTGTCCGCATTAGCAAGGACGTTTCTACTTCTCTCTCTCTCTCTCTCTCTCTTTCTCTCTTCCTACCTTATGCGTGTAACCTCTTTCACTACCTCTCTCGTCCCTCTTTCGCTCCCTCTCAGCGTACCAGATGTTGCTAACTGCACCCTCTCTGTGATGAGATCGAATCGTTTCCCTTCGCGTTCCACTCACTTTTCTCTCTCTCTCTCTCTCTCCCTCTCCTCATATTCTCTATACGCTTATCCGTCTCTTTTTCAAAAGATCTACCAACTTTCAGAAGCTTTTCTTTTATTCGCCGCAGTATTGGGAGTCCCGTAAAATCCTACAGAAATATGGATATCATTCTTGGTAATGATCCTCCTTCAACGTTGGAAGAAAGATAATCGAGTTTATCCTTATTTTTTTTTTTTTTTTTTCTTTATAGACTTCTTTTTGTCTCTTTCTTCTTTTTCTGTTTTTTTTTCTCTCCTTCATCTTCTTCTTCTTTATAGGACGGATTATTTATAGGTGACCAACTCGTGATATAATCGAGTTAAACTCTATATAAATAATTCTATCCTCGTCCGTAGTGGTTGTAAGATTTATTTCTCGAACGATACTATTATTGATCGTAATATTATATATATATATATATATATATATATATATATATACACCATCTGACTTGAACTTATAATCCCGTTCTTCATTACAGTATCATCATCGTCAAATTAACGTACTCGAGATCGTGGAAATAATCAAAAAGTTTTAAGATACCCGATACGTTGATAATGACATAGAGGGTTTTACCTAAAAGGTATGATAAGGTCTAAGGACGTTTACAAACAAGAGCTTGAGAGCTGAACATGGAAATTCCTTTCGCACTCAGGAGACTTGTATGTATTAATTATTCTACGGTTAAGAAACGAGCGTGCACGAGATGGTAAAGTCACTAGAGAGAAGGAAGAGGAAGAGGAAGAGGAAGAGGAGAAGGAAGAGAAGGAGAAGGTGGAGAGAAAGAGAAAGAGAGATGAATAGATAGAGAGAGAGAGTCTGTGCTCTATACTAAACGAGATATCCAGATTTTCTCGGCTCCTTATTGCACAGCTACCAACGTCACCATGGGGAAGTTTCGAAATTACCGTAAGACCGACCTCTCAAGGATCGTTTCTATCGGATCGTCCCAAAAACCGCATTTCCATCGTTTCTCGTTGATTTCAAAGACCTATCTTACGAACTTTCCACCAGTACTATATTTCCAATCTACGTGAAAATATTTCTCTCTCTCTATCTCTCTTCCTCTCTGTCCATCTATCTCTTCTTATTTTTATTCTATTTACTATAATCGTATGCGTATGACGGTTTTAACGAGAATGATTACCTCTAAGTAGATGAGATCGACGATAACTCAGACGCGAACTTCGAAATATAAAGTTACTTTTGCATTGTCAGAATATATCATAGATTTAAACGATCCTTTCGCGAAAGTAATATTATCCTCTTACTTGTGGATTCATTCTTTCTCCCTCTCCCTCTCTCTCTCTCTCTTTCTCTCTCTCTCTCTCTCTCTCTTTCTTTCTCTCTATCTTTCGTACGACACACATATACACATACAATCAACGATGTAATATCAAATTAATGGTAACTTAAATTCTACGTTTTACGGTGATCGCAGATTGCAGAGTTAGTTCTCGGGTCGCTTCGATGCTTATGGCCATTTAGAAAGCCGTAATCGTAAGGTCGCCGTTTCAGAGAGAGAGAGAGAGAGAGAGAGAGAGAGAGAGAGAGAGAGAGAAAGAGAGATAGAGAGAATTTATCGCGCATGACGACTAGCAAACGTATCCGTGTTTCCCGCGAAGCAATTATCCAACGATTGGCGAATCTCATAAAATAAAGGACATTGAATTGATGGTACCCCGTGGTTCTACGATACCTCGATTACCGAACGTTTAACAACTATTTATCTTTATGATAAAACGAGATAGATACTCCTCGATCGATTTGAGAAGCAATCGAATTGAAAAGGTAATAAACGCTTATAGTATCGTCGTATTTTTAGTAACTGTCTCGATCGTCCTTGTTGCCTCATCTTTATTTTTCCCTATCGTTACTATCTTTTCGTTAGAATAGAAGAGAGGAAGGGAAAAAAAGAACAAATAGAGGAAACAAAAGAAAAAGAAAAAAATAAAAAGAAAGAAAGAAAAGAAAAGAAAAGAAAAGAAAAAGAAAAGAACGAAAATCGTAAAACGAAGTCGGAGGGTGTGCCGAACCGAAAAGTTCCCTCGAGAGCGGGAATCGCATTAATTATTCGAGAAACGAGTCACAAACGGTAGAAAGAAAGAGAATAACATTCCAAGATGGAACTTACCGTGAAAACGGAATAAGTTAGGCTTCAACTATTCCGTGATTTCTCAAAAGATTTTTCGTTACCGTTCTATCCCTATTCTTAACTAAAAACGTTTGTTAGTTTCTTCGAAAAGAATAATGAAATAAAATTGAGAACGAATGAAAATTTAATTCACGCGTTTGTGCGAATCTAAGTTTAAGAGAAGAAGAAAGAAGTAAATAAAAGGTGAAGAAGAAAAAAAGAGCAAAAAGAAAAAAAAAGAAAAAGAAAAAGAAAAAGAAAAAGAAAAAAAAGGAGGACGAGCAGGATTCCCCCGGCTTGTGGAAGGAGTGGGAGTGGAGGAAGGGAAAAGAATTTTTGAATACGCTCGAACACGCTCGAACGGTTCATTCGATCTTCCACATTAATACGTAACTAATTACCCGTGGAAAACGGAATCAGTAAGTAATTAGTAAATATATAGTATGATCTCTCTCTCTCTCTCTCTCTCTCTCTCTCACTCTCTCTCTCTCTCACTCTCTCTCTCTCTCTCTCTTTATCTTTCTCGGCAACAGAGAGAAACCAACCCAAGGGAATGATATCCAAATTTAATGATGTTTCAACTAATTGCTCGATGCGAGACCCTATCAGCGGATTATACTCTTTCCAATCGATCGGTACTTCATTCGAACGGAGGTCCCACACGGGGTGGGGGGGGGGGGAGGAGGAGGAGGGAGAGGGATGAGAGTTAGTATAGTTGGTAGATAATTAATCGTTAAAATCGAACGGACGCATTGTCATTGTTTCTACGTGACAGTGATATAGGATGATATAGTGATCGATTAAAATACATGTTTCTAATCTGTCGTCATAATCGTCATCATAATTGTCATAGTCATAGACGTCATCGTTATCTCCTGTAACGCGATACGAAACATCCAAATCGGAATATAATTCTTGAATATACCTAGTTGTTAGATAACTGAGTGTCTGTATAAATGATATATTCCATTCTATTCTATGCGTATATTCCTAAAGATATATTCGCCATTAAATTTTCCATTGATAAAACGTCACTGGACGTATCAACGATATCCATATATATAAGATATAAATATATATATATATATATATATATATATATCTTTATTGGATTTGAAAAGACATCGTTCTTATCTCGAGTTAGTTCTTAATCGTAAGAAAAAAGTCTGGGAAACTTTGATAATATCTTTTCCGAAGATCGTTTTCTCGTTGGAAACAAAAAAAAAAAAAAGAAAAAAGAAAGAAAAAAAATAAACAAATTTAAGAAAAAGAAATGACAAACATTTCGTTTTCCCATTTACGTTTCTTCAAGCATAAAATCCGTTTAAATCTAGGGAATATGAGTATCAGCAAAAACGTAGATAAATCTGTACGTATTTACAAAGAATGACGGGGATGGGCTATGGTAGGGTATCGCTGGAGTAGTGTGGAGATTTTATTATCGGTGCCGTTACAACGTCATCATCCTCGTCGTCCCGTGATTGTCGGAGTGCCATCGACGTTATTGTTATTGCATTCGCGGTACATCCACTACGAGAGATGCATCCTACTACGTTGCACCTCAATTCCCAGACGCAATTCGCCTAACGGCGGAAGGTCCCCTCGACGTTCTATTGCGTGGACGTGTATATATTTTTTTACCGTATTGTGTGTGTATGTGTGTATGTGCATGCGTACTTGTGCGTGTAAGAGCGCGGAAAAAAAGATATAACGAGTGCGCTGCTTCGATCTTTTTATTTGTTCGTATAAAATAATTTCTTTTTTCTTTTTCTTTCGTTTTTCGTTTTTTAATCATCATCGAATTTAATTTAATAACCATCGCGATTAAATACTTCGTACGTTATCTTGCTTTTTCTCTATGGGGGAAAAAAAACAAAATAAATAAATAAATAAATAAACAAACAAATAAATAAAAAAGAAATAAAAAAAAAGAAAGAATTAATTCGAAATTATACCTAGGAATAATTATTTTCCAAAATATATCACGCATAGGTAATACGTGAAATTGACGTGCGACGACTAGTGAGATTTCTGAAAGAGAGATCTTAAGGCGATAGAAATGTACGTACGTCGAATATCTAAAGGCAGTGTCGCTGTTTGAAACGAGATGAGAGAAGACAAGACAAGACGAGACGAGACGAGATGAGACGAGACGAGACGAGACGAGACGAGACAAAATGACTAACGTAAGCGAACGTATAAACGATGCCACAAGGGCGGTTTCGCTATTTGTAAGGGATTTAAGCAAGAGTGAAACGCGTTTAATAAGACCTACGAAGAGAGTCTCGTTCAGGGAGTCGCTTCTCGAACAAAAGCTGTCATCTCCCATCTCTATCTATCTCTAGAAACTTTGCAAAGTCATATACAACGAGAAGATATACATATACATATACATACAACACATATATACATAAATATATATATATATATATATATATATATATATCTTTTGCAATATAGTATATTTCATGAAAGACATGTCAAACCTCAAGGTAATTGTATGTATTGAAATATGCAAAGGAGACCGTCTATAAACGCGAGGAAACTTCCCTTCAAGAAATTTCCGGTTCATTTCAGAAGATGAACGACAACAGAAAGGACAATGACATCTTCGATGCTCCATCTTTATCTCTCTCTTTCTCTCTCTTTCTCTCTCACTGTCTTTACCTTCATCTCTATCCTACCTCTTTCTCTTCTTCTTTCCTACTTATGGAAACTCCACATTGGAAGAGTTACGAGTAAAGACGAGGCGAACGAAGTAATTAAGTCTCCCGGGTGGTATAAAAGCGATCGACGGCCATCGATTTCTTTAGACACGACGTATCATTCCTCTCGTCTTTTCGTTTCCTTTACGAAACTTCAAAGTTTTCTAACTAGTCTTTGACGAAACGAACTTCTCTAATAGTTGTTCCAATGTAAAAGAGTTTTAATCGATTATCTTAATGTTCGCGAATCATACGTAATGTAATTTTCTTAGATATTCAATAATTTCAGTTAAATATTAATCGCAACAATTTCACATTTAGAAAGTGTGTATGTGTGTGTGTATATGTGTGTGAGAAAGAGAGAGAGAGAGAGAGAGAGAAGGGGACGGTATGTGAACTTTGTACTTTCGACGTTTTTAATGAAGGATAAGGAAAAAATGAGTACGAGCTCGCGTGTTCTCGAGAATGGTGGTTCCAACGAAACGGCTGGCACGCATTTTAATTTCGGTCTCGCTCGTGCCTCGAGGAATGCGTTTAATTAATAGAGCGAGCTGCCCAAGAGAGAACGAGAACGACAGAGATAGAGCGAGAGAGCGAGAGAGAGAGAAAGAGAGAGAGAGGTGGGGGAGAGGAGAAAGAGAGAACACGACCATACCTAAACTTTGCGATTTATTCAAGTGGAAGTTGGATAGCGTGCTATCCCTGCTGGTTCCCAATGAGTTTCGCCAAGTATTTATCGGGCGAAAGTTCATGAAAATTTGGCGCGAACGATTGTTGCCGAAATAATTCTCCTATCTATTTTCCTTTATTTTCGAAAAAAAGAAAAAGGAAAAAAAATAATGAGAGAGAGAGAGAGAGAGAGAGAGAGAGAGAGAGAGAAAGGAAAAAAAGAAAAGCAAATGTCCCGAATAGAAATCTGTGCGACAAATTTTATACAAATGGATATGTTTAACACACTTTACTTTTTTCAAGTGTTAATTCGTCGACATAAAATTAGTGACCATTTTCATGAGAAGCATATCATACGGGATAATACCATCGAGTAACACATTCAGCAACTCCGTTAGCCGTAACGTACGCCGGTACTTTTACAAGAGCAATTTTCATCGCGACGAAATTAGTTTCCATTTTTAATTAGCCCGGTGTGCGTTAGAGAGACAGAGAGAGAGAGAGAGAGAGAGAGAGAACACATAAGCGCGAGTGCGCACCTACGGGAATATATATCCATACACGTATATATACGCATACCGATGAAACCTACGTTTCGTCGGTGACATTGCAAGCGACGAGACACGTTTTGCGGACGAGCGCCGTCTCTAACACACACGGAACACCCTCTCGGAAAATAATTCGTAAAAGTGTAGTCGATAGTCAGCCAGAGTGCCATAAAAGCGACATAAAGCTTTACGTGTTCCTCTACGTCTAGACACCGCGTTAATTACACCGACTGTAATTAACGACGTATTAGTTATCACGACGATTCATCGCCTCTGTCAACCTCTCCTTTTCTCTCTCTCTCTCTCTCTGTCTGTCTATCAATCTCTCAAGCATCTTTAATGGCAACTGTTTCTCCCTCAATTTCTTCTCCTTCTTCTTTCTTCTTGAAATTACGAAGAAGAATTTTCTTGAATCAATAACCGTAAGAGACGCGGTTGGGCCGGGCGCTTCTTCAAAAGAAAAAAGTAAAGGGAAAGGACGAGGAGGAGGAGGAGGAGGAGGAGGAGGAGGAGGAGGAGGAGGAGGAGGAAGGAGTTGGAGTAAGCCGCGCGAGACGGCAGCAACGAGACGACAAACATCCGTCGTAATAAATCTTCTTCAAAAGACAATTAAACTAAATCCCGCGAAGAGCCTTTATACGCGTATTTTGGTCCACGACGCTCGGTGCCCGTCGCTCGGCTTTTCTTCGTGTAAAATAAATTCAAGCAAAGATAGAGAAAGAAAGGAAAAGAGAGAGAGAGAGAGAGAGAGAGAGAGAAACGGCGAACGTAAATGCCTGAAATAAATCGTATTGCCAGAGAAAAAAAGGAGGGTGAAAGGAGTAAAATAGAGTAAGAAAGAGAGAGAGAGAGAGAGAGAGAGAGAGAGAGACCAACAACATGTAAATCTAAGTGAACGTTCCGAGAAACGAATGTCTTGACCGCTTACCACGGGCTTCCTAGTGGAAATTGAAGTAAGAGAGGGTGTTACTAGGATCGGTGTTGTAAGGGTCGAAGAGGGTAGTAGCCTGGTAAAGGCTGCTTTACCGCATTACGAGAAAGAGAGAAAGAGAGAGAGAGAAAGAGAGAGAGAGAGAGAAGGTCTTTCGAAATCGTGTCGCGCGATAAATGTCCCGTGTAAACGCGGCTTTCCCGTTGGCCGATCGTATTTCGGGATTTCTCCTTTCCTAAACGTAACATTAATATAAGGTACCTACGCGAAGTGGTATAGCGATGCCGTAGAGATGCCGCTATAGTGGTATGCCACGAACGTTACGAAACTCGGCTTTCCCTTTCCGTTTTCAACCTGGCTAAGCGTACTTTACGTCCTATCGTTATCTTTTTCTTTTGAAAGAGGCTTGAGAAATAGTAACGGGGTGGTAACGGGGTAATACTAGAACACGTATAGTAGACGGCGACGGCAACGGCGACGTGGTAAAACGTACGACAGTTCTTTTAAACAACCACGGAACTACGATAATTCTAAATTTGCATTATTGCGGATTATCAGGAAGGTTCTACCGTTACTGCGGAAAATTTTAACGTAACGAAAATAAATATCAACGACCTGTTTGTTACGATAAATGATCCCATTTCAAAGTATTACAATCATTTCTATAATTACCTAAAAGAGAATAAATATGACAGAATAATAAATCTCGATTGTCGATTTATTTGATGAACATATTATTTTATAATTTTTATAATTTTTTTTTTTATTTTTTAACAGATCGAAAATTTAATGAAATGCGAATTAATACAATTTTTTTTTTTCGTTCACATAGGAATGTAGGTATTTATGCTTAAGCACGTAGAACGAATCGTTTTATGTATTGTTTTTTTCTTGTTCTTTTTTGTTTTTTGTTTTTTTTTTTTTTTTGTTTTTTTTTTTTTTTTTTTTTTTTTTTTTGATATAAAATTCACGGCAAATATAATCGCGAATGTGCACGGTTCGCGTTCATCGCAAGAAATAGGGCGCAAAATGGACTGGGAAATAAAAATAGTTGGTTCGAAAGGGTCGTAGAAAAAGGTTTCTTTCATCGCTCGCAAACCATCAAAGATCCTCTCGCTGCTATCGTTTTACGGGCTTTCAGAGGAGAGTATTGCGAGGTGAAGTGGGGTAGGAGGGGAAGAGGTGGTGGTAGCGGTGGCGGGTGGTTTGGTCGATCCTATACTTTATCTTGACCATATAGCCCGTCGTTCTCCCTCTTTCCTCCCCTTTTCCCAACCCGATCCTCACCCTCGTGCTATCCGACATTTACAACTCTGTGGAATTACAGCGTCGACGAAACTCTTCGAATTGTGTGTGCTCGGCTCCGGTATATTGCCGAGGAATGAAAACTTTCACGAGTCTTTTTTATACGATCGTTACTGAAAAATCACGGGGTACGACGCACGGGATAAAGGTAAAAGTGAGCGAGTTAGATACGAATTTTCTTGTATCGTCTCGTAATTCCTTTTCCTTCCACGAGAAGGAAACGTCGCTTGCTTTTGGTTCATGGTAGGTCCAAGGTGGGGGATGGCTTCGAGGTTATCAAAAGAGAAAAAAAAGAGAAAGAAAGAGTGAGATGGGTGTTCGAGAAATCGCTTAGGAGTCGAGCAATGGCCCAGGCACGAGATAAAGAAAGGAGCTCTAGTGCCTTGTAAAGCCCGTAGCCCAGATGCGTCCCGTGTGTTTTATTGCCCTTTTACGTTCCGTCACTAAGGGCTGGATGACGGCGCGAGATCCTTCCACCTATACAGTGAGAAACAATGAAAGCTGTGCGCATCGAGGGTGGCTCGTATGTGAGTGTTTATATATATTTATATACATATATATATATATATGTATCTGGTATATAATATAAACTTGTATAATACACGTAGGAGAGAAAGAGAGAGAAAGAGAGAGAGAGAGAGAGAGAGAGAGAGAGAAGAGTACATTCCATCGTACACGTTACGACTGAGTTCCAACTAAAGTTTGAAAAGGAAACTTTCGGAAGAGCTGGCGTAGCTCGTCGAAATGTAACCGCAAAAAGATAAAAAGCACAAAAAGAAAAAAGAAAGAAAAAGAAAATACGAACGCAAATGGCTAACCAAGAAAGGTAGAAAATCGGCGCTGCTTTCACGGATCACGGAAGCATAATTTTCCAAGTGGTGCCAGCCATGAACGTTCGGTCCGATGTAATTTTGGTCGCGTAGGAAATCCAGGGAAAACTCCATCGAGAATTCGTTTCCCGTTATTGAATAATTTCTGGCCCGGGCGTGGAATGTAAACCGTGCTTCGAGGTTTGAAAGCAGACAGCAGGTACTCGTTGCAACACGACCCCCACCTTCCACAGCCGCTAATATCGAAAGTTCAAAACTGTTCGCGTACGTACGCTCTGTATATTCCTTCTATAGTTGTTTACATTTGTAAGTGGAATGAGTTCGGCGCGTAACTGCATATATGTTAATACACGTACTTGTGCTAACACGGCAATAATCATCATTACGTAGCGTACGCTATTATGAACAATCATACGTGCATCGTATGCAGTCCGAATAGAATGGATCGAATGGAAGAAGCATTGAATTTTAATGAAAGTCAATCTTCACGACGTATGTTCGTGGAGATTTTATGGATCGCAAAAAAAAAAAAAAAAAAAGAAGAAAATAGAAAATAAAAAAAAAAAAAGAAAGAAAAACCGTTTGAACGTGAACGACGCTGTGGCATAAAATACGTAAGAACGATAGAAAAGTTTTCTTTAAATTCAAAGAAAAAAAGTGTCCTGACTCTTTGTCAGGTACCGTTCGTTCGTTCGTTCGTTCGTTCGTTCCTGTTTCTTACCAACGAACAAGTCCGGCAAGGGCTTTTACTACTTTGACCTCCGTAACCATCTTCGTTTTACCAAGAAAGTGCTATCAGTAAATGCATTAGAGGGCACAAACAACATAAGTTCTTGGTAGACTTTCGAGTGCCGAAGTAAGCCATCGAAACAAGCAGTCTTAACTCCATCCTGCGTCGGCTTACTCGAGGAAATTGCTAGAGTTCGTTGATGGTTCGAGTGGGCGGAAAATTAATCTCCGAGAAACTCTCTGACGTATACCACCGCAATACCTTTTTCATCGCTCAAGAATCCTCCTTCTTCTTCTTCTTCTTCTTCTTTTGCTTTATCGAAATTCGCGAATTTTGCGCCGACCGAGCGCGATTGCGTCGATTAAATTATACCGGGTACTTGGTCTTTGGGTACTTCGTCGAAAGGTAGGGGGATGAGGGTGGTGGTGGTGGTGGTGGTGGTGATAGGGGGAAGGTTAGTTTTTGCCCTCGTTGGAGAAGCATGAGTTCAATTAGAAAGGGAAACCACTTGAATACTACACGTACTCGTCGACGAATTCGCACCCTTCTACGACACCTCGCAACCTTTTTATTTAGGAAATAGCCCTTCGTACTTTCCTTCCTTTCTTCCTCGTGTCCAGGTCGGATTAATTTTTGTTAACGAGTGCACACGCACGTGTAAAAACACGCACGCGCATGTACGCATATGGAAAGGCTTATAGAGAAAGACGAAGATATGGCGGAGAGGGTGAAGGAAAGTAAGGGCTCGATAATACGCGTTTCACCCTCCTGCAAAAAGCCGCTTAAGTTGGGATCGCGGCCAAAAAAGCTTCCAGCCCTGTGCTACGAGAAAACTCGCGGATTTCCCTGAAGGGATAAACAACGAAAGTCGAAAGACGTGTTCTCGACGATTTTCAGTCTAGCCATTTTCTATGTTACGCTTTCTGGCTGATCCCCTTCCAACGCAAAGTTTGATGCTTTCCAAAACCTTCTATAGGTACTTTCAAGAATCGTAGAGTACGAACGTAGTACGAAGAGTAAAGAAAATGCGTGGCTGCGGATAATGTGGTGGGGGACGGGAGCGGGATAGGGGGGAAGAAAAGGAAAAAAAAAAGAAAAGAAAAGAAAAAAAAGGGGGGAGGAAAGAAAAAGGAAGAAAATTTCTATCGAGAGGCTCAAAGGATAAGTAACGACCAAAGATCGAAAACAATCGAGTAACGCGTTTGTTCCGAAACGACCCTTCGAAAATGATCCCTTTGGGTATAAAAGCGTGGATCCCTTTAGATCAATCTGTTGATGCAACCTAGACCACGAAGGGGAGAATGGATTCCGTAAGGAGATACGTCATAGTTTCTCAAGTTTACTAAATTAAATTAGAAAGCTCGCCACGCGATTAGACATCGTAGACATTCCTGACGGATTAAGATAAGATAATGTCGGACATATATTAACGAATGATAATCGAAAGGTCCAAGAGAGGTGGCAAGGGAACGCGAAGACACAGCGAATTGTGAAATAACGATTAAGCATCAAATCAGGGATTAGCTAAGCAAACGTGATCTAATGTTTTCTGATATATATATATATATATATATATAACAAAAAAAAAAAAAAAAAGTCACCAGATACGTATTATCCACGAGATGTTCAGCAAATGACGCGTAGATACGATAAATTGAATTAAACATGGCTATCCCTATTCGTTCTGTTGGTTTCGTTAATAAAGAAAAGAGGTTTTTCTCTCTGATAGTAAAAGGAGAATGAAAGAGAGAAAGAGAGAGAGAGAGAAAGAGAGAGAAATGAACGGGAAGGGAAAATAATAATCTACCCCTGGCTGCTGTAGGAAAAAAAAGAAGAAGAGCCGCGGAGTAGATGATGTAAGCCACCCCCAGACGCTTTATCCGTATCTATTTTCTGCCTCTCGCAGGAGGACTTATCGGTCCGTACGATGCCGTTTGCCGTTAGGGTGTCTTCCACTTTGCCATTCGACGGAGTAGACTCCTTCGAGACCCGTCTTTTCTGAGACGTACTCCTTAAAAAAAAAAGGAAAGAGAGACAGAGAAAAAGAGAGAGAGAGAGGGAGAGAGATGAGGAAGGGAACAGGCGTATAATATCGATGGCATTGGGTCCGCAAGAAAATCCGTTGAAATATTTTCACAATTTTCCAACAAAGCGAGCCAACGTTTACGGGCCAAAGTGGCCGCGAATCGACTCATTTTTAACCTAGTACGTAGAAAAGGAAAAAAAGGAAGAAAGAGACAAATAGAAAGAAAGAGAGAGAGAGAGAGAGAGAGAGAGAGAGAGAACACGTTCGACCCATAGAGCATCATGGTTGCCAATGGTTAGGTACATACACCAACCACTGAGGTGAATTTCCACCAGTGGCGTTTTCCACGCTAAGTGATATAACGGACCGTGAACGGAACCTTGGTAGAGAATTTTTCACGGTAAAACGAATCCCTACGGGGTGGCCGCGAAACGAGATCGCCAAGAGAAGATGGAAGAAGGGATGAAAAGAGGCAAGGTGCGCTGGATGGGCGTTGGGAGTTCAGAGAGAAAGAGAGACAGAGAGAGAGAGAGAGAGAAAGGGTAGGTAGTACCCTAGTAATACTGCGTGAGAGAGAACGACGACGAGCCAAGGAAACTTTATCATCGTCGTCGTTGTCGGCAGCCGGCGGTACGATCGTTAATTTTACACCGCAATGAGATATCGCTGGGAACACCGTTACCGACGGCGATCGTGTACTTTGGCGGACGATTACGTGCCAAGAAAAATAGTTCTAATCCGCGTATACCCCGATCATAGTTCGTTCGTTCGTTCGAAATATACATATATGCTATATATCTATACCATTATATCAACAAAAATTTATTATTCCGTTCTCCTTTCATGATATAAAATACAAAATTCGAATTGACTTGCATCGTACTAAAACACATCGCACTGTGACCAGTCAGTCGAATATAATGTTGATTATAATTACCATATCTATGGGACGGGATATACTACTATATTTGCATGTATGCAAATCTAGGAGTCAAAACGTATGTTAATTTCTAGAAGAGACATGTCCTATGCTATTATTAATTATGTCGTTAAAATTTATACGATTTCGAATATACAATATATACTGTATACGTATATATTCGTGACGACGCGAATGACTTTCTTTCGAAATTCTGAAATGTTTATATCATTGCAAAAAGAAAAAACAAAAAAAAAAAGAAACGAAAGAAAAACAGAGCGAGGGGAGTGATGGGGCAGGGGGAGGGGGAGAGAAGGCGGGAGAGGAAGAAAAGAAGAAAGAAAAGGTTAAAGAAAGAAGGAATACAATTGAAACGTCTCGGTGGAACGTTGAGAGCAATGCGATTGAGCGATTATGATCGATAGACGATAAGAAGAGGAAGAGGAGAAAGAAGAGGAGAAAGAGCAGGAGATAGAGGAAGAGAGGGGAAAAACGAGTTGCGAAAATGCTATCGTAAACAGTGCGCTAGTAGAACCTATCTCTCTCTCTCTTTCTCTCTTTACTTTCTTTTTCTTTTTTTTTTTTTTTTTTGCCGATATCGTTTCTAATAAAACTGTCAATGTTCCGTCAATGGATTTGGCGGAGCACTGCAGCAATTCACAGTTTTACCACGTAGCTTAGCGTAGAACAAAAGAGGAGTATTATCGGTGTAGCTTCCTTATAAATGACGAGCAACGCAGACTCTTTGTATCGTTCGCAACACTTATCCACTACGTATTTTCCTCCCCTTTGTACCCCTATTCGCGCGTGCAAGCACGCACCACGCTTATTTTAGTCTCTCTCCTTCCTCTCCCCATACCCTTCCTTCCACCTACTACACCACCCCGTCGACCTACACCTACGTGTACAATGTGTACACAATAGTAACCACGAACGTACTACACCACACCAACTACAGCGTCGCGTCGCGTCGCCAGTTACGCCGTATGTCCTCGTACAAACAGACACGAGCTTACTTTCCATTCTTTCGTTTTTTTCATCTTTCTATTTTCTTTTCTTTTTTTTTCTTTCTTTCTTTCCTTTTTGATTTTGGTTTGGTTTGGTTTTTCTAACGCGAGCCCACCCAATAAGCGCACTGTCTCGAACGCATTCGCCCACAGGCGGTTGCATTATTTCTCTCTCTCTCTCTCTCTCTCTCTCTCTCTCTCTCTCTCTCTCTCTCTCTTTATCTCTCTCGATCTCTCTTCCCGTTTAATAAATTCCGTCGCAATGTTCGCAGACCAGAGCAATTGCGTAGTAGACGGCAAGGTTAATTTATGTGTAATTTCATTAACGAGTTAAAACTTTAACGAACGGTTAATGGTGTTTACACTGCGAACGAGCGTAATTCTACGTCGCTGATGGCGTGTGAAAATTTGTTCTATGAAAATATAAAATTAAGAAGAACGAAGAAAGAGAGAAAGAGAGAGAGAGAGAGAGAGAGAGAGAGAGAGAGAGATATGAAAAATTATCAAAAGAATCCCTACACAAATGGGTATTTTAATTAGTTCGAAATCTAATGCAATTTCAAAGTAAAACTGAGAAAACACGTTTTATTGCAGCGATGTTACTTATACCAAGCGCGGGCATGCCGACGTTTTCGTATTTAACTAAGACGATCTCCTCGATCACGTCCTACTCGCGAACTAACCCGAGTACATAGATGTATATATATATACATATATACATACGTACATAGGTAAGAGAAACTCTAGCAATGGGGTTCGATAACTCCGTCGCTTTAGAAGCTTTTATGCCACGCACGACGCAAACGAGCTGGTAGCTAACACTCAACGAAGAAGACAACGACGGCTCTCGCATTTATCCGAGCTAAACGAGGCCGTGTACGCCTGTCTGTCTCTTGCACGCGTTTATGTGTGCACATGTGCGTTCGTGTGTATATATATATATGTGCATGTGTGTGTGTGTGTGTGTGTGTATGTCGCGCGCATACACGTATTGGTCTACGTATACAGCACGATCGATATTCCCGCTGAGATCTATGGGAGAATAAACACTGTATGATAATTATTTGAAATTATTTTACATGGGTTTAATTAACGAATTCGTGGGTTTTAACGAACCCACGTGTAGAAATCTTTGAAAAATAAAATAACTCGGACGTTTGCGGTCGTAGCGAAGAACATTGCCGTTTATTTTCCTTTAACACGTCGCACGTACACAGAAGTATGACCTAGTCTTGATTATGCAAACTTGCATTTTGGCTTTTGCCGTTTCTCTACGTTCTCTATGAAAATTATACTTCCACGTAAACTCCGCGACCACTATTACCAACGTACTGCCACCACCACCACCACCACCACAACTACCAGTACTACTATATACCTACGTTCATTGTTCTTCTGACTTTTACGTTATTTTACGATATCCAAGCAATTCCCGTAGCAGTTTTAATCTCGTATAGTACCCAGTATAATAACGATAATAATAAACATCTTTGTATTCCGTCCGTTATAATAAAGGGCCCTTGTGCAAAAATATCTGCGATTAATTTACCACGAATTTAGGAGAAATGTCCAAGAAGGAAACATACGAAATTTTCTGTCGGCTGCATTGACAAAAAACGAAAGATAAAGAGACGATGTAAAAACCGATGAAAACCTATCGTGGAAATATTCGAAGGGATCTTTCTCTTTCTCTCTCTCTCTCTCTTTTTTTCCCACGGCAATCGTTCGTTTCGTTTCCGGATCTAATGGAATTCACGACGTGAGTGCCGTTAATCGCAAAAAGAATTCGCGGTAGTTTTCGGTATCATTGAAGAGTCGATAAAACGTATGGGGCGTATCGATGGAAACGTGATTGCGGATCAATTTTTTTTCTTTCTTTTTTCTTTCCTTCTTTTTTTCTTTTTTTGTTTTTTTTTGTTTCTTTTGTTTTTTTTTGTTTCTTTTTTTTTTTGCCCGGAGAACACGCTCGTGAATTTTCTCTCGTTACTTCTTTTTTTATTTATTTTTTCTTTTTTATTCACGGCTCGAAATAAAAAAGGAAAAAAAAAGAAAAGAGAAAGAGAGAGAGAGAGAGAGAGAGAGAAAGAAAGATAAAGATAAAGAGAAAGAAAAAAGAGAGGGGGAGAGATGAGTGAAAGGGAGATGAAAAATGGAAGAGATGAAACGTGGATGGCAGACGAAGGGAAAAAAAACCAGAGACAGAGAGGGAGGCCGGGAGGGAGGGAGGGAGGGAGGGAGAGCGTCGCGAACGAGAGAACGCTCGCGCGAAAATCCGCGTTGGCGTTTGACGTGGAAAATCGTCAAAGGGGGAGGAAGTGACGAGTGCAGGGGGAATCTGAGGGACGAGGACAAGAGATGGGGAGGAAAAGAGGGATAGAGAGAGAGAGAGAGAGAGAGAGAGAGAGAGAGAGAGGAGCGAAGAAGCAGGTTGGTCGAGCTTTTCCTCGTACGAGCTCTACATTAAAGCCGCATTACGGAGGCGTACCGATCTGGCGGTTAGGGTGACGCGACGGTAAAGCATACATCCGTTCTGAAAATGGCCGACTATAGTCGATGAACGATGTTAAAATGTTTCGACGTTGGTTCATTCAACGTAAGTTAAGAAATCTTATTTGATAGAACGACAATGGAATATATTTGTTGAAATATATATATATATATATATATTTATCTATTTACGATCTTCTCGTCGATCAAAATTGATCTACGGGACAATGTGGTATTAAACGCAAACGTGCATACGCATACGTTATACGTTATACGTGCTTGTGGATATATATATATGCGTACGTGTGTGTCTAACGAGAGAGAGAGAGAGAGAGAGAGAGAGAGAGAGAGAGAGAGAGAGAGAGAGAGAGACATGTCCTAACATTTCGAGGGAGAAAATTATGATCGACGCGCACGACCGGTTACAAATTGAATAATCCGATTAGCCTCGCTGGCGCGTTGACGTTCGATTGAATTTGTAATCGGCAATCCGCGAACGATTTCGTCGCACGTCTAATACCAATCCAATTTCAATTAAACGCGAAAGTCCTACTTCCTACGATTCCTACTTCAGTATTTACTTTCTATATAAACGATAGAAATCTTCTTAGAAAGTGCAATTAGCTATAACGTAATCGGCTTTTAAAAGATGCCCGGACTAATGGCAGGATAATCCTTTATGTACACATACATACATATAAATGTAGATATAACTAAGACACATATATATATATATATGTACATACATGCATATGCGCGCGTGCGCACGAAACATTGCTATCTCTGGCTCGCCTGTAGTATAACACCCACGTATATAAGGCAAACAGACACATTCGTGTACCTACAAAAAGTTCATAAAAAACAACTCCGGATCTCCGTCTTCTTCCTCTCTCTCTCTCTCTCTCCCTCTTTTTTCTTCTTACTCTATTCGATCCCAATCTCTCTTTATCCTCGTGAATGGTGAAAATCATTGGGGTATTCCGACATGAACGAGTGCTTACGTACGAGATAAAAAAAAAAAGAAAAAAAATGAAGGAAAGAAAAAAAAGAAAACGGAAGAAAATTTACAATCGTCAGACGACGAAAAGAAGAAGAAGAAGAAGAAGAAGAGGAAGGAAAAGATAGAGAGAAAGAGAGTGAGAAATAGAGATAGAAAGTAATTTTTTCGCTCAATTAACAATTAACGTGTATTATTAGGAAGCGAGCGGGGTCTCTTCGTTTATTACATAGGTACATACTATATCTAGTAGCATCGTAGGAGGAAGGCTTTAGAGGCAGTAAAGCGCTTAAGCGTAAGAGTGCCTTTGAACAGGGCCTGCGTATCCCTCTTTCCGTCTCTTACGCTCCTATGGCGGTTGTACGTGCGGTGTACTATGGTTGCGCGTCCGCGCGAGCGCGCTAACTCGCTTTAGCTAGAGCACGCGCGCGCACTCGTGTGTGAGTGTGTGTATGTGTGTGGGTCGTTCGCTAAGTGGTCCATTCAGCGTTGCCTGACGGAATACATTACAGGAAGTAGCAGTTAAAAAACCTCCTCCTCCTCCTCCTCCTCCTCCTCCTCTTTTCTCCTCTCTTCTCTTCGCTTCTCTTCCTCTTCTCTTCTTCCTCCTCCTGCACCCTCCTCGACCTACCCCTTTCATTCGACGCACAGTTATATATAATTCTTACTTTAATTCGAGCGTTTATTATACTCGCGTAATCGAGGGATCCCGAGACTGACAATGGCACGTGCTTCAATTATGTGTGCTAAAGAGGTAATGGAATGGAAAAAGAAGAAAAAAAAAAAAAGAAGAACGAAGAAAAAAAAATAAATAAAAAAAAAAAAGGAAAAATAAAAGAGAAAAGAGAGAAGGAATTTTTTTTCTTTGTTCTTCTTTTTCTCTTTCCTTTTTTCACCTTTTTCCTTTCCCTTCCTTGATTCATCCAAAAATGCGTAATAACCTTATTCGTTATCAATGAAAATGGACTTAACGAAGGTATATACGTTTTTAAGGTGATACGATCAAGTGATACGTCCAAGGTTAATTAGATGTAATGAAATTTTATCGCTGCATTAAAGTTAATACGTATTAATTGAATGGAGAGGGTCCAGGGCGTTAGCAGAGAATAACGTCGACGCAAGCTCTCGGTAATTCGATTTTGAATGGTTCGTCATACGAGAGAGACAGCGAACGAGAAAGAGAGAAAAAGAGAGAGAGAGAGAGAGAGAGAGAGAGAGAGACAGAGAGAGAAAAAGAGAGAGATGGTTTTACGGTGTACGTAACGCACAAGAAAAGAGATTTATCTCGTAGCTAACGATTCCTCCTCTTTCTACATAACCAATGGTTTTTCCTCGGCGATGTAACGTTTATATAACGGGTGTACCATTTCGTTCGATCATTCCAAATATCCCTCATTGGAATATGTGAAGATGATTAAAACGACGATCGATTCTATGGTACACCATAAAAGACGTCCTCGACGAGGAAGAGGATTTACTTCCATCAAAGAAAAAAAAAAAGAAAAAAAAAAAAGAAAAAAAAAAGAAAAAGAAGAAGAAAGGAAAAAACGATAAAATAAATTAAAGAACAATCCAAAGGTATTATACGTTAACATCAATTACAAAAGGATTACCTTTCGAAGCATCTCCTCGAGGGACTCCATATCCAGAGCGGAGTTGTTGTTCTCGGTGTGAACGGGTTGAACCATTTGTCAAACTTTTTTGCGGCTTTTCTTTTTCGACTTTTCGTTGATCACTTCGCCCGAGCCTTTCGTGCAAACCGCGCAAACCGTATTTCTTTCTCGTTCCTAGTTTCTCGTGTCGGTTCGACGCGTCTCTTAATCGTCCGTAACGATCATTCTTCCTAAAATGCGATTATCTCTCGGCATTACCATTCTGTCTAGTCGACGATTTTGCAGAAAAAAAAAAGAAAAAAAAAAATAAAACTATTCCCACATTTTCCGATGTAATCACATTACTGGATAAGACCCTGATTAATTCGCAAACTTATTTTTTCTGCGAGATGAAAAGTCCTATAATAAGAGGGTGAGAAAGAATATTATAAAAATTATAAAAGAGGAAGAAGAAAAGAAAAGAGAGAAAAAAAAAATAAATGAAACGAAATGGAGAATAATAGGAGTATGTATGTCAAAAATCAAACAGTTCTTTTTTAACGAGAAAAATGTATAAACATCGATCGAAGGAGCTGCTGCAAGTGATCGCGTGAGAACGAGCCATGAATTAAAAGACAATAACAACAAGTTGACTCGCATCGACGATGTACAGGACACAACTGGAGAATAAGGGAAAAAGAAGGATATATAAAGAGAAAGAGAGAGAGAGAGAATACATGCGCGTTGGGGTCACGAGGATGTATCTCTCATTTTAACATGGAGACTATTTTAACCAGAGTATAAATTACGTCGGCGAGTCGCCTGAGAGGGGACAGTTTGTCTTTTTGCCGGTGCTTTCGAACTTTTCGTCGTCTTAGTCGTCTACCAAGCGAATACTATGACTAGTAGTACGAAGAAGAACACGAAGAAAGAGATGCTCATACTCTCTCTCTCTCTCTCTCTCTCTCTCTCTCTCTCTTTCTATCTCTATCTCTATCTCTACCTATCTCTCTCTCTCTCTCTCTCTTACTTCTTTCTTTTTTTTTCTACTTTGTTTTTCGTGTCTCTCGCTTCGGTAGATACACGAGCGTTCGAGCGCGAGGGTGGCTCCGAGGGTGGCTGGCGAGGGTGCAACAACTATTTCGAGGAGAATATATTTTTAAGTCGGCCGCTCGACCGTACGTTTCTTCTTTTCTTTTTTTTCTATCTTTCTTTCTTTCTTTCTTTCCTTCCTTCCTTCCTTCCTTTCTTCCTTCTTCTTCTCCTCTCTCTCTCTCTCTTTTTTTTTCTTTTTTCTCTTTTCAAAGAAGAGAAAGGAGAAACGCATTTCCTGCGCCTTCTGTGTCGTCTCGTGCCGATATGGACGATAGGAGAAGACAGAATACAGAAGCAAGAGGGGTCCCCGTCACGAACGATCGAAAAAGAAAATACACCGGGTGTGTCATGCCTCCTTTGCTCTTCTTCCTTTCACTCAATACACTCATCTACTTGTTTTCAACTAATTGAGCAATGCTATTCAAAGGTCCATCACCCACCCTTTCTTCTAACCATAACTCTTTCTCTCTCTCTCTCTCTCTCTCTCTCTCTCTCTCTTCCTTTTTTTCTCTCTCTCTCTCTCTCTCTTTCTCTCTTTCCCTTTCGATCTCCTTTCATCCTCTATTTTTCTGTCCGATTCTATTCGAATTACTAAACAATTACGTTGATTAAAATCGAAAATGAAAATTTACAATAGGAACGAGGTTTTATCCGTATGACTCGAGTTTAATAGCAGATTTGGTAAAATCAAAGAAAAACTTTTCTGTCAATAATAATTACGTACGTTTAATTACAAATTAAGAACATTGAAAACGATTTACGCTTTTAAATGTCTATTTCTGACAGTTTCGTATCTTCGAACGATAAAAAAAAAAAAAAAAAAAAAAAAAGAAGAGAAACGAGAAAAGGGTTCGAGATGGGAGAGGGAAAGTGACATTGGTGATCGTAGTGATGATGATGACGATGATAATGATGGCGAGAGGAGAGAGAGGAAGGGACAGTGGACCTCTGACAAATATTTACGCGTTCGAAAAAGATTTTTCCTTTCGTGAATTTTCCCTTTTGGATACTATCTCGATGCACCTATAAAGGTACGAACGTCGTCGTCGTAGTAACCGTTGACGTTTAAAGAACGCTCGTTAATCCGACGTAGGACGACCGGCAATAAATCCTCTCTAGAATAAAATGCAAATTTCTACCTCCCTCGGCAAGTTATTTAATTACCGGCTGGACCACGGCTAAGGGTTGTTTCGACATAAACGTTAATACTTTTCTCTCTCTCTCTCTCTCTTTCTTTTTCTATCTTACATACTCACAGACAGACAGACACACACACACACACACACACACACACACACACACACACACATACAGACTCTATTTCTTTATTTTATTTTCTTGCTCGTAATATCAGTGAGAGTCTTCGAAGAATTGGAAGGATCGTAATTTCAACGTAGCAGACTATAAAAAACGCGATGGAATATAAATTAATGCATAAAATGAAAAATCAAATCGCCGGAAAAGTTTCAATTAACGTAACAGTCGGAGTGAAAGAGAAAGGATGATGATGGAGAATAATAATAAGAAGAAGAGGAAGAGGAAGAGAGGAAAAATGAGAGAGAGAGAGAGAGAGAGAGAAAGAGAAAGAGGGAGAGAAAGAAAGAGGCAATATTTGCTCTTTCTCGTCGTTATACTCTACTCCGAGATATCCTGAGGCGTTTCGCGATCCGTGGTTTTCGGAACTCACTTTCGCCGCTTCCACGCTAAATATTGATACGAGCCGACTTGTTTGCCATCAAACAGTAGGTATGCCCAAGATGAGAAGAACTAGAAACGACGGCAAATTCAAACTTGTCTACCTAACCAGTACATAACAATCTCTGAATAGTATAATAATAATAATAATAATAACAATAATAATAATAATAATAATAATAATAAAAATAGCAATAATAATAACGATTAACGAAAGTAAAAAAACAAATAATAAAAATTTCTTCGAAACGTAAGACTCTTAAAACGTAAGACAGTTAAATTGAGACAAATCTTTTTTTCTCTCTTCGATTTTGACGTTAATTCGATTCATATTTCTATTACAGCACAAGGATACGATAATGATAATAATAAAAATAATAATAATAATAATAATAATAATAATAATAATAACAACAGTAACTATGACTAACGACAGTAACAAATGAAACAATAAAAAATTTATTGAAGAATCGAATATGAGAAGAGAGCTCGAAGAGTAAAATAATTCCCTGTTAAATCGAGATAAATTTTTTTTTCCCCCGATTTGACGTTGACTCGATTCACATCCCCTTACTTTTATTACTCTCGCACATAACACACACACACACACACAAACATATAGATCGTGTACTGTTGGTTAAGAGAGAAAGAGAGAAAGATAGATAAATAAATAGAGAGAGATAGAGTGTATTGCTAACGGTGTGATGCGACTGTAACAGTAGTGTGATTATGATGGTGGTGGTGTTAGTGATGGTGATGTAGTAAAAGTAGTAGTAGTAGTAGTAGTAGTAGTAGAGTAGTAGTAGTAGTAGCTCACTCGCTTCCTCTTTATCGAGACCGAGCGACGTTCGTTCGAGTGGGCCGACGAGCGAAGCGTCGCGCGCTTTATCTCGATACTGTGATCAAAGCTTAATTGAAAAAGGGCCGATCCCCAATGGAAACTGATACTCTTCGAATACGATCGACGCGGATGCCGCTTTGCTTTTCCTCGTTCGTTGACTACATTCTCGACCAAATGCAAATATAGGTTACAACCCGTCTTCTCTATCTTCTCTATCTATCTACCTACTTCTCTATCAATCTATCTATCTATCTATCTATCTATCTATCTTTACCTATCTATCCATCCATCTATCTATCTTTCTTGTTCGTGCAAAATCGTTCTATAAAATTAAGTTAGATCGATGAAAATGGTTCAACAATCACCACTTTTTTTTTCCTCCCTCTATCTATCTCCTTTCTTTGTTTCTTCATCTATAAAAAAAATAAACGAAAAAGAAAAAGAAGAAGCAATCAACGTGCTTTTACGTTATCGCGAATTCTAATCGAACGATTCGCTGTTTGCTTTTTTCTCCTGGCTGATGCTTTTTTTCTTTCTTTTTCTTTTTTTTTTTTTAGTCTTTTTTTTTTCATCTCCACCCTTCTAAATTAAATATGTAGAATGAAAGAATTTCCGTCGATATCGCCCGATAATAAATATAATAGTCTTGAGAACGATCGAACTGTCGACAGAGAAGAAAAAAAAAAAAAAAAAAAAAAAAAGAAAAAAAAACGAAAAAAAAACGAAAAAAAAAGAAAGAAAAACTAAAAAAAAAAAAGAAAAGAAGCCGCATACGTAAACGCCAGCACAGCATACGCACCTGTGGATTCGTTTGGTTTTCGAAAGATTAAAGGATCCGCGTAATGTGCTTATTAGCGGATGGATTTAAAGCGCACCCGAGGCATGTACGTCGACTATTCCGTTACATCTCTCTCTCTCTCTCTCTCCCTCCCCCTTCACGATTATACATTTCGCCGAATTTTGTTTGATAGAGATATCGTTGGGACGAACGACCAATAATCCGATTAAATTCGTTCGATCGAAATCATTCGAAGGTTCTCGGTTGAACGTTAATAAATATATTGTATGGTAGGATGTGTTATATGTAAAAAATTGTGAAATAAAAAAGAAAAAGAAAAAAAGAAAGATTCAAAAAAAAAAAAAAGAAAAAAAAGAAAGGAAAAGAAAAGAGAAAAGATTCAAAAAAAAAAAAAAAAAAAAGAAAAAAAGGAAAAGAAAGAAAAGAAAAAAGAAAAGAAAAAGAAATACAACGCACTCAAGGACCGCAACAACCCCAATTTATTTCTTTCTTCTCGTTCACCCCATTTTTATACCTTTTTTAACATTCGCGAATGATAAAGTCGTACATACGCAATAACGACGTGCAAACAAAAGCGAGCAAACGGATAATCTCGGTACATATCTAAGGTAAGTAAGTAAGTAAGTAAGTAAGTAAGTAAGTACGTAAGTAAACAAGTAAGTAAGTAAGTAAGTAAGTAAAGTAAGTAAGTAAGTACGTCCTCTTTGAAAATCATTGACAAAACTATACGCACTCTCGTGTCTTTTTTTTTCTTTCTCTCTTTGATTTCTACCTCACGTTTCTGTGTCCTCGTTCTCCTTGCTAATTGGCAAGAGATTTTAGCGAAGAACAATTAATTGCTCGACTAAAAGAGAAAGAAGTAAGGTAGATATACTTTGATTTTTCTCGCTTGGCCTTTTACACCGTTTACCTGCTAATTAGTATCGTCGTTTGAAAGAGCCTGTTAATTACCTGCCACAACGAGAACGAAAGAAAGAAAAAGAGAAAAAAAGAAAAAGAGAGAGAGAGAGAGAGAGATAGACGATCGCTTTGCGATGCGCGTCGCGATCGCGACGAAGAAATGCGATTCAGTGACGCTTGTGTATTGCGAAAGATAGAAAGGAAGAGAAAAGAAGAAAGTGTGCGAAAGAATGAGAAAACGAAGTCGACGGAATATTTAAAGGGAGATTAGGGGGTGAGGTTGAAGTTGAGTTGGGTTGGGTTGGGGAGGAGGAGGAGGAGGAAGTGTAAAGGAGCAAAGAAAAAAAAAGAGGAGGAAAAAGGAAAAAGGAGAGAGAGAGAGAGAGAGAGAGAGAGAGAGAGAGAGAGAGAGAGAGAGAGAGAGAGAGAGAGAGAGAGAGAGAGAGAGAGAGAGAGAGAGAGAGAGAGAGAGAAAAGTTGACAACGACATTGTTTACTTTCGGTACACCGAGCTTCGCATTTTGAATACGTCGAAAGCTCGCGAGAGGTTTTCGCCTTTCTCTTTGCTCTATCCTATTCTCTCCTCACGATATTCTCGCGAATGATGATCAATGGGTTTCTATTTCTTTTTTTTGTTTTTGTTTTTTTTTTCTTTTTCTTCTTTTTTTTTTTTTTTTTAGAAAGAAAAAGGAAGAAAAAAAGAGAAATGAAAGAGAACAAATTTTTTCTTTGTTTTTCCATTTTAAAAAGAGAAACAATGAAAAAGAAAAAGAAAAAAAAAAAAAAAAAAAAAAAAAAGAAAAAAGAAAAAAACATTTATATATCACTTGACACACTTGAAAACTCGTAGAGACATAATATAAATCTGTTTAGAGCGGGAAACCGAACTGAATGGATAACACTATCGTAAATTTGTACACAATTTGTAAATCCCTGAAAACCTTCGATCGTATTTATCCTATATTATTATCGTGCGTTTTATCATATATAATTATAATTTTGATTAAACGAGACGTTGGAGAAAAAAAGAAAAAGAAAAAAGAGAGAGGGAGGGAGGGAGAAAAAAGAAAACAAAAAACAAGACAAAAGAGAAAGGGAGGGGGGAAAAAAAAAAGAAAATAAAGAAAAAAGGGAGAAGAAAGGAAAAAGATGCAGACGTAGAAGTATATACAAGTAGAAGTAGACGTAGTCGTAGACGTAGAAGAAACAGAAGAAGAGAAAGTCTCTTTCTCGTGGGGTCGAAGGGTGTTCGGAGAGGTCGTCGTCGCGTCAAAGAGAGGTACTGCTCCGGTCGCGGTTCACGGGCCACTGAGAGGGAGAGAGAACTCGCGTCCCCTCTTTGGCTCTGCCTCGAGTCGCCTCGACGAGCTTCGTCGACACCACGCCGACTCGATTCCACTCTCTCTCTCTCTCTCTCTCTTCTTCTCTGTTCTGCCTCGCTCTCTCTCTCTCTCTCTCTCTCTCTCTCTCTCTCTTTCCCTCACCCCCGTCCCCCTCCTAGAACGCGCAACACACGTATATACGTGTGGTATATACAACCAACACGGGAGCGCACGTCACGCGCATTGCGCGTTACGATCCCAAACACAAAAATTTACCCTCCTCCTCCTCCTCCTCCTCCCCCCCACCGCCACCTTCATCACCATCACCACCACCATCGAGAAAGGCTGGCTATTATAACCATCATTCTCCAGCATCAATGACGATCCCTTTGAACGTCGTTCGTGATCGACTCTATCTGTTCCTTTTGTCCGTCGTCTCTCACTCGCGTCGAATGAAAGTGTATCCTTTTTTTTCCTCCCCCTCCTTTTCTTTCTTTCTTTCTTTCTTTCTTTCAATCTTTCTTTTTCTCCCCTCCTCCCCGCTCTAGCTCGCTCTTGCCGCCCTCCCAAATCCCTTCCCCCTCCGCCCTCCCAAATCGATTATCTCTCACGTTCAATCTTGCGGAAATATCGTTTCTTTCACTTCGTTAAGGGAATACAAATAAAAAAGGAAGGGGGAAAAAAATAAAAAATAAAAAAAGAAAAAAGAAAAAAAAAGAAAGATGTCCCTGTCTTCGTCGATGATCCTTTCAACGTCATTGCGACAAACGAGTCGGATATTCCGGGACGGATCGAAGCTTGAAAGCGCTTGGAAGCTTTAACGTCCTCGACCTTGAACACAAGAACGGACTCGCGAAAGTACGACCTTCGCGATCGACCAACCAATGCCATTGATGCGTCTTTCACGTCATGTTTTATAACTTAGTTAACGCGATGCGTTTGTTAGCACGGCTTTCATCGACAAACGAGACCGACAATAATGCTTACGTATTTTTAATCGGATTTCGATCATTTATTTTATCCCTATGTATTATCACACATTTTCCCTAGGCTCAAATCCATACGAGAATAAATAAACTTTCGAAAACTTAGGGGAATGGATATATATATATATATACACACACACACACAATCTTTACCTTTTTATTCTCTATTATCGTTGAATTTTTTTTTTTTTCTTTTTAAAGAAGAAAATCCTTCGAGTATTTAAGCCATTATCTAAACGGTAAATGTCGTCGTTACCGACGAGAACGTTAAATAGAAATCGAGAGAAGGTCGCGAGCTAAATTTATCGCTAAAACATGACACGAACTTTAGCAACAAGTGTCCGGTGCCGCTCGGCAGGCACTCTCCTTCCTTATTCTCCTATTCCTCCTCCTCTCCTCCTCCACGAGTTCTATCTCCACCTCCTCATCCTCCCTCTCTTCCTTCTTCCAGTAGTAAGTAACTAATAACATTACGAATCGTCTCGTTTCTCGCGCGCTCCTACGCATTTCTAATCAAAATCGTAGGTATTGTAATAATCTAACCATCCCTAACCTTAGCTAAGGTTCTTCTAATACAAATGATCATTATATTCTCGAGAAAGAAAGTAGGTAAAGTACACGATGCGTATTTATGTTAACGATTATTTTTTTTCTTGTTCCTCTGCTTCTTTCTTTCTTTCTTTCTGTCTTCCTTTATTGCAATATTGTCGCGGAAAAAGGCAGACAAGTTACACGTTTGCTCGCGGCTAACGTCAACGTTTAAATGACGACGATGACGCCCGGGACGAGTTATCGTCTCGTGTGGTTTTGTTGGCTCGTGAATGACTGCGGAGAACGTGGAGAACGGGAAATTTGCCAAAATCTTTCCTTAGACGAGAACCAGAGAACGAGACTCGAGTTTCCATTCACGTGCGAATTTGTACTGTCCAAGAATCTCTCTAATTTCTTTCTATATATATATATATATATATATATATATATATATATATATATATATATCTTTTTTCTTTCTTTCTTTTGTTTTTATCGAAAAATTTTTTACTATCACGAGTACAAAATTGATACGCCGCGACGATTATATTATTGGAGTATTCCAAGAGAGTGACCTTGAGACGAGAAAAACTTGAGAAGGCACAGAAAAGAGTTTCAAACCGTAGCAATTGAAATTTCCAAAGTTTTCGATTCGGAATTTTTTCTTTTTCTTTTTTTTCTTTTCTTGAAATTTACGAAGCAACTTTTCGACTTTGGAACTTACAACACACCTAATAAAATTCACATTCGAAAGGATGAATGGTAGTGGTGGTGGTGGTGGTTTTTATCCTAGAAAGATCAACGATGGTTTCGTCGTCGTGTCGCTTTTCACGAGACAAGAAAAGATAGAAACTGTAAGAAAGAGTGAGAAATAAAAAAGAAAAAAAGGAAATAAGGAAGGATAGATGATAGATGACAAGTCCGAGTTAGCGAAGGGGGAGGGGGTGGGGTTATCCTAGGACGACGTGCTCGAGACCACCGCGAGTATGCTCTTCGAAGTTTCGTTTTGCGAAACCCTTGCCGGCAAAAGCGACACGTATTATATATAACTGGGTTTATACAAGTGGATATTTTTCACCAATGCGATGACAACCTTCAACGAAGAAACGTAGAACAGTCGAGTATTCTAAACACCGTAGAGAATAGATTCTACGAACTTTGAAAGGTCAACACAAGAAAGTGAAAGGAAAGATTATTTTTTTTTTTTTTACTGTTTTATGCTTGTTCGTTTTTCTTTTTTTTTTTTTTTTATTTATTCATCTTCTTCTTTCTTCTTTTCTTTTTTTTTTTCTTTTTTTTAATTTCCTCTTCATCCATATAACGCGAAGAGAATTTGTAAAGTAGATGATGTTATCTCGAAAATAAAAATTATTATCAGGAATATCCCCGATCGGATTTACGATCGTAAAAGCAGCTTGAGTAAAATGCGGACGAGACTCTTTACTCTCGTGATTAATCGATCCGTTAGGTTAATTAACTTACAAACTGACGTGCTTTCATTATTAACCGGAAGGTTCTCACGTGGGCTATGGCTATGCCAGGAATTTTAGTGAAATTCCAACTGGCCGTTAGGCTCGTGTCGTGAATTTTGAGAGACTCGTAACCGCGAGAGCGAGAGAGAGCGAGAGAGAGAGAGAGAGAGAGACCGTATGAAGCCTCTAATTTACACCGAGTTCAATGAAGCCTCGATGAATTCCATCGATGGTTGGTCGTTCGAAATCAAAAGAAAAAGAGAAAAAGAGAGAAAAAGAGAGAGAGAGAGAGAGAAAGAGAGAGAGAGAGAGAGAAAGAGAGAAAGTGAATAAGAATCATTCGAGTGTGCAATGTCGAGTTTAACGAAGAAAAGGACAAACGGGTAAAAATGGATAGAGAAAAAAGGAGAAGAAAAAAAAACAAAAGACAAAAAAAAAAAAAAAAAGAAAGTATAGAAATCATTTCCAGTTTGCGAAAATACGAGGACGCAGGTATCCCTGAGGTCTCATCCTTTAAAGTTGCCCTAAGTGGATTTCCGACTGGAATCAGCGATAAACTCGGGAGGACGAAGAATCCCTCCACCCCTTCTGTCTCCTTCCACCTTAAACCTTAACTCTCATACTCTTCATCCTTCATCCTCATTGTCATCCTCATCCTCGTTCCTATACTTTGCTCGCAGAATAAGTCGCGGCTGATTCTTCTGATCGCAAACAAAATCAATATTTAATTTTACGGACTTTTGTCGTGCCCTGACAGGTGGAGAAGCAGCAATAAAGGAAGAAAGGAAAAGGAGAGAGAATATTTGTAGGAAGGAACGAAGGAAGGAAGGAAGGAAGGAAGGAAGGAAGGAAGGAAAGGGCTGTCGGTGACTCCTTTCGAATCTTCGAAACTCGATAAGGCTCCTGAAAATCGAGCTTCTGAAGAGAATCCCCTCCTCCTCCTCCTCCTTCTCCTTCTTCTTCTTCTTCTTCTCTTTTCGAGAGGGTTCTATCATCCTACGCATTTATAAGCATGCACGAGTTCCTCTAGTGGACTTTGAAAAGCATTTCTACGCACTTACATTCTCCTTCCTTCCTTCCTTCCTTCCTTCCTTCCTTCCTCTTTTACTCCTTTCTCAACGAAAGGGAAAGGAAAAAAGAAAATCTTCAGAAGGTTTTCGAACAGGGATCGGTGCTTTACCAACGGCACGCGCAACAACGAGAACCATCGAAAGATTGGATTGACTGGCTCTGACTGGCTCTGACTGGCTGGCTGGCTGGCTAGCTGGCTGGCTGTCTGGTATTTAGTAAATAATAATTGGACTGGTCTGGCTCACTCGACGTATATCTCTCATTCGATAACTGCTATTCGTTGTATATAGATATACTATAGGTAATAATGGTTCAATTACCAAGCACGATCGAAACATAATAAAGGCCGGAACGTTACGATAACCATTGCCCTTTATCAACGTTGTCATTGTCCTCGTTAATGTTATTTTGTTATCGTTCTTGTTCTACTTGTTGTTAACGTTACTGCTATTGTTATTATTGTTATTTCTGTTGTTTTTCCGAGCGATATCGCACTTGGCCAAAATTGCCAATTCGTCGTTTACCGATCGCGAAATCGAAGAGAGCCTCGTCGAATTTTCCATCAATTTTTTTTTCTTCTTTTCTTTCCTTTTTTTTTATTTTCTATTTTTTTTTTATAACCTCGCGATATCGCACGCGAGTAAAAGGGGAAGATAGAATGACATCGATAAAAGTGGAGAGTAATTAACGTGGATGGTATTAATTTTATATCGATTAACTTTCCGAAATGAAAGTTTCCTCCCCCCCCTTCATTTCTATTCCTTTTTTTTTTTTTTTTTTTTTTTTTTTTTTAATATACTTTTATTTGTATTTTTTTTTGTTCCTTTTATTTTTTGTTATTTCTTTCGATCGCTTTTACTTCCATTCGCACAAAGTGAGGATAGAATTTTGTAAACGTTTCCTATCCCGTTTTTACGATTGATATTAACTAGGGGTAGTAGAAGGGCACGCGCTCGCGGGAGTTAGGAAAGAAAAGAAAAAAAGTACAAGAAGAAAAATGAAAAAGAAAAAAAAGAAAAGAAAGGAAAAAAAAAGAATATCACCCTCAGGGTACCCTTTTTAATTGCGGACTTTTAATGAAATTTAATAACGGACGGAAATCTATCTTACAAAAATGCCAGGGTCCCGATTAATATGCTAGATAAATATGATAGTTGTACGTTAAGGGCATAAATGACGAAGGGAAACGACATATAACGGTACAGCGTGCGAAAAAGCAAATTGGAGAAAGGCAACAGCTCGATAAAATGTCTTAGATAAGAGACAAGGTGGACATTTTTTTTTCCGAGTAAAAGGTCGGTAAAGATGAAGAAGAAAAGAAAAAAAAAGGAACAGAAAAAAAATGAAAAGAAAAAAACTCAAAGAGCAGAAGGAGAAAAAGAAAAAAAGAAAAAATAGGTGAACTCGAACGAGCGGATCTCGTGTTCCGTTCGAATTCGGAGACAACTCGTGTCGCGTAATTAGGGTGCGGTGTCATTAGCGTCATTAGTAGGATTCTCCTAAAACGCTAGTCGGAGCGATTAGCAAGACGTGATTTATTATAGACGAGCCTTAAACGACTCCTCTTCCATAATAGAAATTATACATAGATATATACATACATACATACACACCTATATGTGTGTATATATATATATATATATATAAACATAGTTTTCGTTCCCATTACAACGCACGCAAAATTACATGAAAATGTATTAAACGAGCGTAATCGGTACGCTTGTAATTAACGAATTCAATTACGACAAAGAGCAGCCAGCCCAGTGGAATCACGTGCCCTGATGGTCCTTTAACCTTTGCGAAAATGGAGAGAACAAGAGATCTCAATGATGCTGCGATAAATCGTATAAAAGAGTAGAAAAAGAAGGAAGAGGAGGAGGAGGAGGAGGAAATACGTATATAAATTCGCAGCACTGATTTTACTCGAATTTTTAATGGATACCGTTTCTGCCAGATACAAAAACGACGATCACCAATACTATTACAATCAACATGAGAGACTCTGATTTGAATTCAATTTTAGTATCCACAGAATTGTAAAAGTAACGTACTCTGAGGCCGTGTTGAATTACATACGTACATATATATTACACGTTTCGCGTTTTACTCGTATACCGAGTTCAAATTATTATTACCAATCCACTTCCACAGTCGGGTTTCTTTTTCTTTATTTTTTTGCTCGTTCATCCAATGATAACTATGACGACGATATAGTGCTCCCCGATACTCGTTTTTAACGATTTGTACAACGTTGAAAAACGAGTCGCTGAGAGATCTCGTAAAAAAGAAGAGAAAGGGATTTAATTGAATATGTCCATTACACTGGTTGGACAAAATACAGAGAGACATAATTATACTTGTTTAGGTTGTTTGAAAAGAGATATCTCTCTTTCTATCTCGGTTATCAAAGCGAAAACCTTACAAAGTTATGATTTTAATTTAACAGAGGCATAAAGAGAAAGATATATATATACATATATATATATATATAAAGAGACAGAGAGAGAGAGAGAGAGAAAGACAGTGAGAAACGGACAGACAGAGAGAAAGAGAGAGACAGATAGGTAGAGACAATCGCGATTCTAATTACAACGGATCCGATTCTAATCCTTCAAATACGAATAGAGAATAACGAGAGGTTGAGAAAATCGATGCTTATCCTTCTACTCTCCCGAGTCACAAATCAATGAAATTAATGATGGTGGCGTCCTAATATACATAGCTATATATATGTGCGTGTGTGTATATATATATATATATATGTTCACATATATATAATTGAGATGGTTGTGTATTGGCGTTCCTTCGACCGTGCCAGGATCGTCATTGTTCTCCGTTGCTGTACGACTCTTGTCGAATGCTGCTCTCGTTTTGATTGAAGGAGAGGACATCGGAGCCCTTCCGTTTACAGGCACGACGATTCCTTCATCACAATCGGCTCGTTGTCGCATCGCTTTTTAAAACTTTCCATGAATCTCTCTCTCTCTCTCTTTCTCTCTCTCTCTCTTTCTTTCTCCGTAGTTGAAAAAAGAATCAATGGCTTCGTTTGTGGCGCTTAGAACTGGAAAATCTACACGCGTTTCTTCTTTGTAATAGCGTTCGCTTTTCACTCGACGCCCCTATTCGTACAAATTCGTGAAAATACATGCGTATCAAAGTAATAAATCGCGTGCTCGATTATAGGGGGAAGGGAAGGAGAGGGCGGGGGGATGAGAAGGAAGAGAAAAATAAAAAAATAAAAAGTAAAGAAACAAAAAAATAGCCTCGCAGGGATAAAAATATTGTCGAATCCGTTGATTGTATTTTTTCCTCTCCTTTCTATTTTATTATTTTTTTTTTTTTTCAATCGTTCATTCGTTCGTTCGTTCGTTTGTTCGTTCGTTCATTCGTCGTCCACGATCAACCGCGTCGTAGCAATATTTGACAAAACAAATCTGTAAATACTTTTGAAAGCGCCCGTGCCATCGATCCATCGATATTTACGCTCGTTCACGCGTAAAGCGTTACGACGATCGATGGTAATCGTACGAAACAATGAAACGAGAATTGGTCCTCTCTTTCTTTACCACACACCCCTTCCTTCCCGCCCCAATCTAAAAAAAAAAAAAAAAGAAAAAAAAAAGAAAAAAAAAGAAAGAAAAAATTATTCGAACGGTTGCATTTAGTCCGGTAGGAAGCCACGGATGAAGTTAACTTAACCGAATATTTGTTCAATTGATCTCTTGCAATGTCGTACGTAAAAGAGAAAAAGAAAGAAAAGAATAAAGAGAAAGAGAGAGAGTGAGAGAGAGAGAGAGAGAGAGAGAGAGAGAGAGAGAGAGAGAGAGAGAGAGACGGAGAAAAAGAAAGTGAGAAAGGCTAAGAGAAAAATCTGAAAAATTTGAAATAACGTGGAGACAAAGAAGAGGGTCGTCGTTCGGTGCAAGAAGAAATAAAAAGAAAGAAAGAAAGAAGGAAGAAAAGAAAGAAATAAATAAAGAAAGAAAGAAAGAAAGGAAGAAAGAAAGAAAGAAAGAAAGAAAGAAAAAAAGAAATAAAGAAATGAATTATTCACGGAAGAATATCGTGGCATTAAAGTTTCTCGCACGTTTCCATGAGCGTTGGTGATTTTGCACTGCCGAAATGTAGCCTCTTATCCTTTTCATGTCCTTCTGCTTTTTATCTTTCTCGACCCACCTCATCCCATCCCACTCTCCCTGCCCCCTGTCCCCCTTTAGACGATTACGTGACGAGCTAAGCCGGAGGGGAAAACGTCCGAGAGGTTCTTCTCTAATAAAAATTGCATTCCAGTTTAGCTCGTCGCGAGTTACGACGGCTGTTGGTTGGTGTAGCTGAAACGTTAGAAAAAGTTAACGGATAGGAGGACAAAAGGACAGAGAAGCGAAGCGAGGATGGGTGTATGTGTATGGGGAGGAGGGAGGATAAAAGGGTGAAAAGACTTTCGATGACGGTCTTTTCGTAAACATATAGTCATACTTGAAATCGTTGTTGTACACGTTTACGAGAAAACTTGGACCGGAAATTCGTCGTTGTCGTCGTCGTCGTCGTTATCATCGTCATCGTCATCGTCATCGTCATCGTTTATGATAGAATCTATTCTGAGAATTTCCCCTTGTTCGTATTACGGTTTGTCGGAGCTCCGATAAGGGAAATCCTGATTTCCAATGACAAGGCATCCATGTCGGTTCTAATCCTGAGCTAAACGGGAAAGTTTTGGTCGTACATATATACATACATACGTACGTACATATATACATATATACATACATAAAATCGGATACATTAATTCGATATAAAGTCCAAAGTCTTGATTATCTCGAAGGACAGTTCTATAGTTCGGCCCTCTTACGCGTTTACATCAACCGGAAAACGGATTCAAGGATTGCACACGCTTTTAACTTCTTGATTGTCACGTAACATCACTACCACCATCACCACCATCCAATTCGACGCTATAGAGATCCAAGTTCCCATTATATCCTTCTTGCTTAAAATTTCAGATCCCTTTTCCAAGGACAAATTAAATAAAACCAGAACCACAAGGACCGCTTGACATTGGATCATTCTCTTTAATCGTCGTCAATCGAACGAATAATCTAATGAACGTACTCGATCGTTGCTCGGTATAAACGGATAAAAAACGTAGACAAGAGCAAAGAGGAATTACCGATGATTATCGTCACAAAATCACAAATTTTCACAGAGAAACAAAAAAGAAAAAGAAGAAGAAGAAGAAGAAGAAAAAGGAAATTGCGTCGTAGGTGAGATTATATAAGCCTGATTAGGACAAGAGAGAGAGAAAAAAAGAAAGAAAGAAAGAAAGAAAGAAAGAAAGAAAGAAAGCCGATCTGCCAGAGGCATAAAAATCTCTGATGGAACCCCACTGTGGTGAAAGGAGACCGACAAGACGCACGGTTAGGAACGATCTGCTGCTTATTCGAGCACACGAAGGTAAGAGAGGCCAATGGGAAAATAGGACGTATCGTTTGGGTTTGTTAGAGAGAGAGAGAGAGGGAGAGAGAGAGAGGGAGAGAGATATATAGATAGAGAGAGAAGGGATGATGAATTACCAGCAAACGCATCCATCACTGTCATAAACAGAAGCAAGTGGAGAGAGCAAGCATCGGGCGTGCCGTTGAAGCCTTAAACTCTCTCTCCCCCTCCTACTCCCGTACACCATCCTTCTTCACTCCACCACCCCTCCTCTCACCATCCCATCCCTATAACTTCTATGTGCAATTCTACCGTTCTGCTCATTCCCTAAGATAATTACCTTCACCTTCTAATAATAACCGGAAAGCGTCTCGCTTACTGGTTCATTAAATATTATCTTCTGATTTTAAAGCTTTCTCTTTTTCTTACGAATGAAAATGAGAGGAGAGAGAGTGAGAGAGAAAGAGAAAGAGAGAGAGAGAGAGAGAGAGAGAGAAAGAGCTTGGCTCCGATTACGGACGGCATTCGTCGAGATACGGTCTGAATATGTAATAGGGTGGAATTCGGCTGGGAAAGGATCCTCGGAATTAATTGTCACCTCGAGCGTTGCGACGAATTACAGCTCGCTCGAACGGAGATGCAAATTCCACGAATGAACGCGATGAAGAGCGAGCGAGCGAGTGAGTGAGCGAGAGAGAGAGAGAAAGAGGGGAGACAAAAATGGTCCTCTTTCTTCCGAGGGAAACGAAGGAGAAAATTCGTGATATTATTTCGAGGGGCATTTAAGAAGAAAGTCGTAGGAATTTCTATGTTTCAAAGAGGAAGAAGAAGAAAAAGAAAAAGAAGAAGAGAAAACTCCAAGAAAAAGAAGAAGAAAAAAAAAAAGAAGAAGCAAAAGAAGAAGAAGAAGAGTCAAATACGTTTGGGCGTTCGTCGTTCGTCGATTTAATTATAGCCAGCGATATCCGGTGTGGTGCAGCAGCAGTAGCAGCAGCACCAGCCGTGCACGAGACAAGAAACGATAGTAGTTACTGCTCCTTCGGCAGAAATTATCGAAGCTTCCGAACGAGCTGTTAGAACGTTTTAACGTTCCTCGTAAGATTTTAGCAGTAGGTCGTCAGAGTTTAAAGAGTTACGACTCAGCAGGCATAACTTCTAAGATCAACCGTGCCCTGCAGCGATCCTCCTAGCGGTGCCTAAGGGAGAAAGAAAGAGAGAGAGAGAGAGAGAGAGAGAGAGAGAGAGAGAGAGAGAGAGAGAGAGAGAGAGAGAATTGAGAAAGAGAACTCTGCGAGAGCACTTGGTTAGATAGTATTACCTACTTGTGAGCAAAGGAGTAAGATGGAACTATTCTCCGTACCCCTGTGGCTGACAATATGACCATAACGCCGTCGTCACTGTGCACGATCTTTACTATTCCACCTCTCTCTCTCTCTCTGTCTCTGTCTCTCTCACTCTCTCTATTTTAATCCAGACACCGTCGTATTCCTACCTCGAGGACAGAAGGACGAATCACCGAGCGTGAAACGAGGAGCCGAACGAATGGAGATTACGCCAAGGAGAGAGAATGAACTCCTCACATCGGAAGAAGCGAGAGAGACAGAGATAAAGAGAGAGAGAGAGAGAAAGGGAGGAAGGGAGGGAGGGAAAGAGAGACAGAGAGACGAGGAGCTTAGGTTTAATTTTATAAATAGCGCTACCGGGAACGAGCTCTTACGGTTAATAAGTCTCCAGCGTAGAAAACACTTCCGAGCTCCAATTGAAGTCCGCCGAAAGGAATATAAGGGGAACGAGAGAGAGAGCGAGAGAGAGGGGGGGGGAGAGACGGGTGGTAGCGGTAACGCGTATGCTACTACCCGTAGAAAACGATTCGTGCTTGCAATTAGTCATCGGACTCGGTCTGAATTTTACACTGATTCATGACGACACACGTATTTCGAACCCCCCAACTAACCATTTCGTATATCTCTTTGATATAGCTATATAAAAGGGAATAGAAATAAAATTGGCAAGTGTATTGTAGAGTCATTTTGAAAAGGAAGGATGGATGGATGGATGGATGGATGGAAAGAAAAAAGAGAGAGAAAGGTCGAGTTATACGATGAAAAAAAAAAAAAAGAAAGAAAATAAATAAATAAAAAAATAAAAAAGAAGAAAAAGAAGAAGAAGAAAGAGAAATAAAATGAAAGGGTCGAATGAGATGCAGAGGGTGGATTTTCACTTTACGATTCTCTCACCTAATCCACCTAAAGGTCGCTCGTAAGTGCGGAAGTTCGTTCGTGACGAGTACGACGATTGGCCTTTCTCTCTTTATTTCCTCCACATACCCTTATCCTCTCTCTCTTTCTGAACTGGTTCCTCGTACAAACCGACTCCGGACTCTTCTTCCCCATCTCATCCCTCCCCCTCCGCAATTCGCAAAATATCGCACGGCCCTATTTTGCATTCGCTTATTCACGGAACAACTTTGCTCTTCTTCTCGGCCGCATAACTACGATGAGGACGGAGGACGGAGGAGGAGTTGAAACAAGGCTTCTTTCATTTATTCGTATTTCTCTCGAAAACATATATATTTATATATGTATATATATATATATATATATATATATGTATGTATGTATGTATGTATGTATGTATATACGTATGTATGTATATTAGAAAGGTAGAAACGTACTATGAAACTTTACGACAAGTACGTAGTGTGGAAAAGCATGAAATAATATTTCGTTAGAAATGCAACTTAATAATAAAATGAATAGCATTTTTGTTAGCATTTTCATTTCGTAAAGTTTGACAGTTCGCAATGATCGTTATCTTAGAAAAATGCGAATTAATAATATTAAACTTGATTGAGAGAAAATATGTACCTATATATATATACAAAAAAGAAGATAGATCGGATTATCAAGGATACCGTACGAATATTATGAGGATACGATTACCTATTGCTTCTTTTTCCTCATCTTTCTCTCTTCTTTTCAAATAACCGCAGAATTCCAATTACTTCACTGAATAGAGAATTTCTGAAAGCGGATACTATAGATTTTTTTTTCAGAGATAAAGTCGTAGACTGTAGAAGAGAGAGGATAGCAAAGGGGGTTAGAAGGGGTTAGAGGGTGAAAAAGAAGTAGTGGGAGAACGAGGAGGAGGTAGTGGTGGTGGTGGAAGTCGTTTTTTTAAGTTCTCTAGTTAATTGTACTTTTTCGTTCTCACGCTCGGGGAGGAAGCACTCGCGGCGAAAGGTAGAAAAAGCAACGAGACGTCGAGAGCGTTCGTTCTACGGCTGGGTTTCTTCTAATTGAAATTCTTCGCCGGGCGCGAGAGTTAGCGCAGAGCTCGATTTAAAAAGTACGAAGGGCGAGAAAATTGAAAGGTGCGACCGCGAATAGAAGTAAACACGATTCGCAGAAGAAGCATTACTTTTTCTAGTCTTTTTTCTTTGTACTTTCTTTTCCTTCTTTTTTTTATTTTTTATTTTCTTTTTCGTTTTTTTTTTTTTTTTGTATTATTATTTTTCGTCGCATCAGTCTCGTGACACACGCGACGCCAACGTCCATACCGACAATACTTTGGTCATTAAAACGAATATATCCACGTGCTGCTGTTCTTTCTCTCCCTCTTTCTCTTTTTTTTAGAGAAAGAAAAAAAAAAAGAAAGAGAAAAAAGAAAGACAGGAGAAAAAAAAGGTGAAAATTAATCGATAAGTGGAAGAAAAAGGTAGGGAAGATTCGCACGGACGTTAGTTGAACAAGGACGAAAAGAGCCACGTACAGGCGCACCTGTTTGGGCGTCAGAGTTTCCAGCATTGAATTAACTCGGAACAATATATCGCCGCCATTGTGTACCACCAAGCTCGGCGTTGAGCTTCTGCGCTCGGCTACTTCATTTATCAAGTTAAACAATGGACCACTTCGGGCCACCCTCTTCTGTCTCTCTCTCTTTCTCTCTCTCTCTCTCTCTCTTTCTCTCTCTCTCTTTTAAGGCCACACAAGGCACCTTCTTCACCATCGGGGTTTACAGGGAAAATCTCTTTCTCAATGGCAAAGCCCTTTTCTCTTTCATTTCTTCGTGTGGCAGCGCCCATTGCCATCGGCATTATCGTTCCAGAAAATCTCAGATTTTCCACGAAACATTTTCATTAACGACCGACACAGAAAGTTTATCGCACTTTTCTTCTACCATCTCAACCCATCCTTCTTTTCTTTTTTCTTTTCCTTTCGTTTTGTTCTTCAAACGAACAATATCGATATCGTTTTCCTATCGATATGCTAAACGAAAAAGCGTAGAGTATATATTTACGCAAAGTTTATTTTCTCTCTCTCTCTCTCTCTCTCTCTCTCTCTCTTTCTCGCGTGCGCGCGAGCTCTTATTGGACAGAAGCCAATATAAGTGATGGAGGGGGTGGGTTATGTATCGAATGACTTTCAATCCGAGCAAGTTCAATTAAACGGAAGTAACGAAGCATTTGGAATTAGTGAGTTGGTAGTGTGCGTGTGTGTGTATATATATATATATATACATCGGTTGGATCGGAGACATCGGTTGGAATTTAGTGCTTTAATAATACGATCTGGAGATATGCCTTGGTACGACCGATCAAGTCGTCATTCTCCTCTATTCTGGATCACCTCCTCCTGTCATGTCCATTCCCATCTGCGTGTGATTTAATGTTCAACATATATATATATATACACACACACACACATACAGAGAGAGAGAGAGAGAGAGAGAGAGAGAGAAATTATTGTTTATCGCACGTGATCGGTTTTATATCTTTCCGCGGGCCGAGTTATCATTAAGAAAAATCTACGATAAGAGAAGGCGTTCTCGAGGTCTTCGCGAGAACAAGGAACCAGATTAAAGAAAAAGGATTTTCCCCCGGAGGAAGACACGAATGAAGTGAGGAGAAAGAGAAAAGAAGGAAAAGCAGGAAAAGAAGAAAGAGAAGAAGAAGAGGAGGAGGAGGAGGAAGAAGAAGGAAGAAGAAGAAGAGGAGAAAAATGGTGAGTACTTCGTCTGAGATTTTTCTTAGGAAGATACCACCGCAGGGCCGCTCCAGGGGAATCTAACTCTCTAATCTCGTCGTTAAACGTACCCCCTCCTCTCTCTCTAACCTTCCCCCTCTTCAGATCCTTCGACTCGCGTTTTTCTTCTTTTCTTTTTCCTCTTCTCTCTCTCCCTCTCTCTCTCTCTCTCTCTCTCTCTCTCTCTCTCTCTCTCTCTCTCTCTCTCTTTCACTCTCTGTCCTCTTCTTTCTTTTGGTGTCTCTCAGAAATCTGTACCGACCAGCGGATCCTTCCAAGAACTTGAAGCCACAAGATATACCTACGCGATAAGCTGTCTTGAACGATCGTTGTTTCGAGGAAGAAGAGTGAAGAGAAAGAGGTTAGGGAAAGAGTACTAGTGGGGAAATCTCGACAGAGCGTCGATTGTACTTCGTACACGCGAAATATTCCGCGGACGGTACGGATAAAGGACTAAAAGGACTAGAGAAAAGTAGTTACGGTAGAATACTCGAGGATTTTCCCTTTGGAAGGGAAGATAGTCTATGGGCGGGATCTAATGCTCTAATCTTACTGTTAGTATGGCATAGTACCTTAAGCTCTACCACCGACGATTTCCTCGTTAGCCTTTGAGACAAACACACACACACACACACACACACACACACACCAATCTTTCTTTCTCTCTCTCTCTCTCTTTTTCTTTCTTTTTCTCATCTTTTTTCTTCTTCTCTCGTTTCGGTTAGATCAACTTCTTCCTTCGAATTTCTAAACCAACGTCCGATTAGAAAAGTAATTTCATTCTCTATAAGAATATATCTTCCATCTTTATCTTCTCGCTCATCGCATGGAAGACTATAAAAGGGAAAAAGCTTCCTGTAGACACTGGTAAAATATTTCTGTTTCTTTTTTTCTCTCTCTCTCTCTCTCTCTCTCTCTCTCTCTCTCTCTCTCTCTCTTCACGAGTTCTTTCCTTCGGTGTCTTTAAAGAACATTGGACGAAGGAATATAGGAAAGAAACAGAGAGAGAGAGAGAGAGAGAGAGAGAGAGAGAGAGAGAGAGAGAGAGAGAGAAATAAAGATAAAGAAAATCTTGGAAAAATTACGGTAGCAGACAAAATATTTTTCGCTCGGTCTCTAGTAGTTCTTCCTCCTTCGCTCTCTCTCTCTCTCTCTCTCTCCCTCACTCTTTCTCTTTCAGCACCTCTAATAAGCAAAAAATACGACGACCAGGGTCGTTGTAATCGAGAAGGGAAGAAATCGATCGGCCTTTCGCTTCTCACCGGAATGATATCGTTTCGTTTTCACTATGATTCCTTTCTCTATATGTATATATGCGTGTGTGTGTGTGTGTGTGTGGACGTATAACTTTGTATTTGTATCGCGAGAAAACGCGCTTGGTTTTTTTCAATTAAATTGGAACGAACCGAAGAGAGAGAGAGAGAGAGAGAGAGAGAGAGAGAGAGAGAGAGAGAGAGAGTGAGAGGGGGAAGAAAGTAACGACGAGCGGTAAAGAAGTAAAAAAAGATAAAGAGAGGCAGAGAGAGAGAGAGAGAGAGAGAGAGAGAGAGAGAGAGAGAGAGAGAGAGAAATATAGAGGAAAAAAGTAACGATGAACGGAAAAGGGGTAAAAAGAGATAAAGAGGAGGGGAGAGAGAGACAAGGACAGAGAGAGAGGGAGAGAGTGAGAGAGAGAAGAGTTAGATAGCGTTGATTGGGGGAGAAGGTGAACGTAACTCCGAAACTCTCTTTCTCGCATAGACTATCGAGGCTTATCGGTCCAAAGGGAATCGCTTGACCAAATCACTCGATAAAAAGCCCATTGAGCACCTTATTTTTTTCCACTCTTTGTCTCGATTTAAAAGCGTCCTTATCCGCACCCAGGAGTACCCACGGGTCCCATTCGACCGGCCAATTTCTCCTTCCTTTATTTCCACTTTCGAGACCACGTCCAAGTCGTCCCTATGCCTTTTCGATCCTTTTTCCTTCTCTTATACCATATATATATACAACCTTTC
>NC_140812.1:11855000-11857500 GCF_050613455.1 Vespa mandarinia | reverse complement strand
TCGTCTTCTTTTATATCTCCTCTTCACCGAACAGAGTCGGTGCCGACGTTAGCGTTTTCTCTACTTTTCTTTTCTTTTCTTTTCTTTCTCCCCCTTTTTTTTTTTTATATAATTTTTCTTCATCTTTCAAAAGTATCCCTAGACACGTTGTAATAACCCGACTAAATTTATTTCGACGATCCTTTTTAAGCCGGCGAATTATAACAGTATTACGTGTAACTATGTAACCAGCACGTATCCTATGTCCGTTCTCTCTTTAATCATCGTTTTTCTCTTACCAAACGTCAACGTCGACGTTGTTGTCGTCGTCGTCGTCGTCGTCGTTCTTGTTTCATCGTCACGACGAAAGCTCGTCGACGTCTTACGAAATTTCCCTATAAATTCATTATGCCACTTCGCCAAGGGCTTATTCACGAGCGTCCCTTTAGCATCGTTAGCTACCCTCCACCCATATCTAGTCGACGATGTTCAATAAATTATATATTGTTCCACTATGAAACAGAATGGCTAACTCCACTCGATCGATAAACAAGGATAGAGAGATGGAGATGATATACAAAAAGAAAGAGAGAGAGAGAGAGAGAGAGAGAGAGAGAGATGCCTTTTACAAATAATAAATAATGCAATTAATACTGTATATTACGAAGACGTAAGTTAATAAACATAAAAGTATAATATTATCGGCACACATTTTCCTACCCATAAATTTCAGTTTAGTTGGCAAACGGTTAAAGTATCGTTTACCCCATCGTACTTTTTATCCATTTCTTTTTTTTTTTCTTCTTTGTTTTCTCTTCGTTTCTCCTTTGTTTTTTCTTTCTTTCTTTCTTTCTTTTTTGTCTTTTCCTTTTTCCTTCGTCCTCTCTCCCTTTCCTCTTACATTACCTTCTCTATTTTTCAAGGGGTAATGCAATTAACACGGTACTCGTAAAGTTAACGCCTGGTCATCGTAATTCTTCTTCTCGCTCCCTTCTTCCTCCTCCTTCCTAAAAAGTCGTTGTTTTTATTTTTCCTTTTTTTTTCCTTTTATCTTTTTTTTTTTTTTAAGAGCTTCGCAAGGAAAAGCCAACAATTCCCGTTCTACATTTTCCTTTTCAAATATTTTTTCAAAAAAAACGATTATTATTACAAGGCAGACGAATCATCATCTCCTATTGAATTAATTTATCATTTGTCGGAGAAAAGAAAGAAGAAAAAAGAAAAGAAAAAAGAAAAAAAAAAAAAAAAAAAAAAGCACAAAAAAGAAAACAAGAATAAATAAATAAATGAAAAGATTAAAACGAAATAAGAAGAAAGAGGAAGGAAATAAAGGAAGGGATTAAAAGAAAATTGACAGGAATAAAAAAGAAGAAATAAAAAATAAAAAGAAAAAAAAAAAAAAACAGCAACAACGAGCATCTTCGAATCTTAAGAGATAAATTACGTTCCTTTACTTTTTTTTTTTTTTTTTTTTTTTTCCTATTTTGTCCTGTAATTCTCGCATTCGGTATTCCGTAAATTTTGGTGAAAGACAAGGGACAAGAGAATCTTCTTGTCCCTCATCCGTCTAAGAAAAATGCGCGCTTTTATCAGAGCTCGCCGTTACGAAAGTTTCGGACTCCTTTGGTCTTTGCTGTCTTATCTCTCCGAGTTCGAGTTCTCGATCCTCGATCTCCTCTCTCCTTCCTTTCTCTCCTATCCTCTCTCTCTCTCTCTCTCTCTCTCTCTCTCTCTCTCTCTCTCTCTTTCTCTCCCTCTCTCTCTGTCTCTCTTTCTGTCATGATCCAGACACAGTCGACGGATACAACATGTGCCACAAAGAAAAACGAGGCGAAAGGGAAAAGAGTGGTAGGTACCGTTCATATGTATATGTATATATAAGTACATACATACATGTATGTATGTATATATGTGTATGTGTGTGTATGTGTATTTGCAATGGCTGACGTTGTAAAAGAGAAAGAGCTCGAAAGGAAACGAGAGACAGAGAGAAAGAGAGAAAGAGAGAGAGAGAAAGAGAGAGAGAGAGAAAGAGAGAGAGAGAGAGAGAGAGAGAGAGAGAAAGAGAGATTCTCGTTACACGAAAGAGCACAACGAGGAGGATATTCTCTTTTGTGCGGCTTCGTTAAAATTAAATATCGATTTTACTTTCATTCGTCTTTTCTCAAGGAACGAAGAAATAGAGAGAAAATATATAATATCTTCTCCTTTCTCAAAGTTTTCGACCGGAAGGGAATACATATCTTAAAAAGATGAAATCGAGGAACGCGCCTTTTATCGTAGATTAAAATTAACGATATTCGTTGATGCATCTGCTGTTGCTCTTGTTGCTGTAGTTGCTATTGCTGTTGTTGTTGTTGCTATTGCTGTTGTTGTTGTTGTTGTTGTTGTTGTTGTTGTTGCTGCTGTTGCTGCTGTTATCGGTGTGTATAAAGTTAGCTCGTAAAGATAATATAATTTCTCATTAAATCCCTCCGATACGATGAAACGTTCATTTCTTAGAGGATGGTAAAATCTACTT
>NC_140812.1:11830000-11850000 GCF_050613455.1 Vespa mandarinia | reverse complement strand
TATAAATCCTTGAGACCGTAAACTCGTCCGTAAACAGATTTTCCAGGCCAACTTTTTTCATTTACCATTTCGAAACGAAAGCTTGTCGGTTGAGGATAAAAAAAAAAAAAAAAAAAAAAAAGAGAAAAAAAAAGAACAACAGAAAAGAAACAAGAAAGAAAACATATATATATATATACATATACATATTTTTCCTATCTAAAAAAAAAAAAAAAAAAAGGGAAGAAAAAAAGGAAAAGAAATAAAAAACCAATCGTTTTCGAAGACCCTCATTCGACTCGATCATGCGTGACTTCCTATTATTCGACTTTTCAAGTAGCTGTAAAAAAAGGAAAACAAAGAAAAAAAAAAAAGGAAGAAAGAAAGAAAAAAAAAGAAAAGAAGAAAAAAAGAAAAGAAAACAACGTAGAAAATGGAAAGAAGGAGAAAAAGAGATAGAGAGAAACGATCACAAAGAAAGTAAATACATAAGTAAGTAAGTAAATACATATATGTAGGTATAAAAGTGCTTGCGGGAGACAAAAGACAAAGGGCACAAGGGCCAGGGCTTGGATCGTAATACTCTGCTACGACTCCTCGAAGAACGTCGTGTATATGCTCTTGAACAGCCTTAAGGCAGTGAATTCGTTGCCTGTTGAATCGCGCTCGACGCCATAACCCAGTCTGAGAATGTCTGAAGGAGGGGTTCGTGGCTGAGATGTGCCCTTAAAAAAAATGAGAGGGATAGAGAGAAGAGAGGTAGTGTGTCGGTCGAAGGGCGGATTCGGGCCGTTAGACAGGAACTTTATCGTACGTCCTAAGAAACGAGCTCTTTGCGTATCCCTTCCTCTTTTTCTTTCTCTCACTCTCCCATTCTCTTTCGCACGCGTTCGTCGTCCGTGAAAACGTTCCCATGCATCTTCTTGGTCGCCATAGAGAAACGTTTTCTCCAAGGTTTATGTAATCCCACCCCCTACCCTCATTTCCTCTCTCTCTCTCTCTCTCTCTCCTCCCCCTCTCTCTTTCTCTTTCCACCAAGTTTGATTCTGTAACGAACGTAATTGGAATTAGGTCGAGGACGAGAATCCTTCGAATGTTCGACGTAACTCATTAATTTCTCTAACGCTAATATATACACACACGCACGCGCGCGCGGGCATATTGTAAAAATGTTACGAAAAAAGAAAATAAAGGAAAAAAAAAAAAATTAGATGAAATTAATCCCTCCTCGTTCTCATTTCCCACCCAACCTCCTCCTCCTTTTTCTACCTGATAAACTATATGAGATGTTTTAATGACTCAAAAGTGTAAACGTATGAGATTAAATACGGAAAATTAGAGAAGATCTTATTGTCAATGGGTGTGATAAAATAAATGTGGAGTATAAGAGGTAACGTGAGATTATAAAGAAGGGTGGTGATTCTCTCTCTCTCTCTCTCTCTCTCCCCCTCTTTTTCTCTTTCCATCTCTCTGTCTTTCGTCGTAGATATAACAACCACTTCCAATTTGCGATTACGACGCACCTGGGGGTTAAAACGATGGATTAACTGTTGGGAAGTCGATCGATTCAGGGACGGTGAGAAGTCGGGAACCGTCTCTATCGAGGCTAGGGAAACTGTGACACGGTGGCGATCGTAATTATATCCGCAAGATTAATCGGACAAGATTTATGATCGTTTCATTGGAACCGGTACGTACGTATGTACATACGTAAGACCATAAGTGCGTCGTTAAAAGTTAAAACGATATTTGAAATATTTTAATCGATCCTACCGAACACGATAATTAGTTCGGCTTTATCGAAGCGTATCAAATTAGAGATTCGTAAATAGTAGAAGTATGGTAATAGTAAACTAATAGTAGTAGTAGTAGTAGTAGTTGTTGTTGTTGTAGTAGTAGTAGGGTGGAAATAGAGCGGAAAAATTGACGGAGGGGGGAGATAGGCTCGACGAGGGGTAGAAAAGGGAAAGGGATAGAAGGTCGAAAGGGTTGAACTGCCAATTGGAATTTATCATGTAGTCGTAGGTGGACCGCAGTTCGCTCGTGCAGGTCCATCCTGAAGTGTCCTATTTACGAGTCTGTGACGTATCGATACACGCTCTGCGGTTGGTGGACACTTAATCAGAGCGTTCTCTGTACGCTCGAACTACCCTAATGCCGAACCGCATATTGTCGAGAGCGTAAGGTTCGTTCGCCGTATCTATGCGTCTATTTGAAGAGAGTCGAACAACAATACGGTTCGACGATAAAGGTGGTATACGATAACAATCAGAGTTTATTCCAATCTAAAAAATATTACATATTTTGCGTTCTAATGCAAATATAAAGTGTGCATCGAAACGAATCATGTTTATCATTGTTTAACATCGACGATTCATCGCGTTGAGAAAGTGTTTTGATAATGACTAAAAAAAAAAAAAGAAAAAAAGAATAAACGAATGTATGTTACATCTACTAGATAGGCGTATTGTCTATCGAGGGCTTGCGCAAAATGAAATGTGAGCTGAAAGATGAAGGAAGGAAGAAATAAAAAAAGAGACCAAAATTTACGAATACATCCACGAGACGACAGGAAATCTCAGAGTCGAGGAAAATAAATCGTGCGAAATTCAAAGTCCCATAAGCCATCTTCCTCCCTTTCTCTCTTTCTCTCTCTCTCCTCTCTTCCTCGGATGTATTTACGTGAATTTTGCACAGCCAACGTAAATTTACAAGCGGGTAAAGGCATTACGTTGTCGTCGTAGTCGTGGTCGTAGTCGTAGTCGTTCTAACCAACGTGCGATTCCTTCGTTTCGCTCTCGTGAAATTTTATGTGTCCGATGTAAGTATAGTACTCGCAAACCTTTTTCCTTTTTTCCTTCCATCTTAACACCAACTACGTACTTATTTACTTATTTACTTGGTTACTTCCTTAACTTACTTACTTTTCAAGTTACCAAGTAACGATTTATCGTATTTCAAGTTACGCTCTTCTTACTCTTTGTGGTTTTTAAAACGACGTCCGTTTCGACTCTTTACGATATCGTAAGTCCTTCTTCTCTCTCTTTCATTCTCCTTTTTCTGTTCTGTTTACTTTTTTTTTTTTTTTCCTTAGTCTACTATCTCTAGAAAAATAGCGTTTGTGCTGTTTAAAGGGGCGGGAGGGGGGGCAGGGGGGGGGGGGGAGATGACTGAAAAAAAAAATAACAAAAAAAAAAAAGAAAGAAAGAAAGAAAGAACTACTATCTCACTTTTCTCTTTCTCTCTTTTTCAAGAAGGTATCGAAAAGTTCGAAAGAAGTTCATTCGTACGTAGCCGATGGCCTCGAGCTTTTTCTTCCTTTCTTTTTTTTCCTGTTCTTCTTCTACTTCTTCTTCTTTTTTTTTTTCTTTTCTTTTCTCCGGAAGTACGACGCGAATAAGGGTCGAGAAGAAACGTAGAAGAAAAGAAGAAGAAGAAGAAGAAGAAGAAGAGTCCGGTTTTGAGAAGAAGCTCTATTTATTCGGCACGGAAGCTTCTTCCTCGTTTTGCCAGACAGGATGCCCGGCGTCGCGGCGCCGTTCTCGTCACAGCAATGCACACAGAAACGAATACACACATACATCCACGCGGCAATACCGTTAAGTATACACGAGGCCGAAAATGCTTGAGAGAAAGTTAGCAAGAGAAGCATCGTCTCTTTGGTGCTTCTCTTTTTCCGCCCTCGCGGTCGCGTTTACGAGCGACTTTTCCCAGCGCGTCCACGAATGTGTCCAATTAATATTTATGAAAAGACATTAACGTCTCTTCAAAGTCTCTTCTCCGTACCCTTAAGCCTCTTTCATTATTATTATTATTATTATTATTATTATTATTATTATTATTATTATCATTATTATTATTATTATTTTAACCGCATGTACACATGTGATTGCCTTGATTAAGTTCAACGTCGACAATTCGTCTGACTTTATGTTTAGGAGAATAAAAAAAAAAAGAAAAAAAAAAGAAAAAAGAAACAAAGAAAAAGAAAAGAAAAAGAAAATAAAATAAAATAAAAAAATAATCGAACGCCTTTTGATCTACGCGATCATTTCGCGCAAGTGATAAAAGTGAATGATATAGAAGAAAAGAAAAAAAAACAAAAAAAAAAAAAAAAGAAATAAAGAAAGAAAGAAAAAGGTCATTCGAATAATATTTTCGAATAACAATTGACGTGTCACCGTGCATATATTATGCGATCGAACTATAACAGGATGATATTATCGATCGATCTTCTCGATTTCACCAGACGTCTCGAGAAGAGTACGTGAAGTTTTTTTTCCCCCTAGAGAAACGACTATTATACTTGGAGAAAAGCAAACAACACGCAATATCGATCAAACGATCGATATCTGTTCATCGATCGGATAGAAGAAAAACAAAACGAAAAAGAAGAAGAAGAAAAGAAAAAGAAAACACGCAAAACAACACTCGTGGAAGAATGATATCGTCAAAAGATAGATAGGATTGTGAGATCAAAAAAGGAGATTGAAGAAAAATGTTCTCGAGATGTCTGTCGTTCCTTTCGCAAAAGTTTTAATCCGTTCGCGAGTTTTCTTCAAGAGTTTCGTTAGTAAGTTTGGAAAAAAAAGTTAGTCCGCTAATTGGAGACATTGTCCGTTTCTACTCCGTGTCTCTCTCTCTCTCTCTCTCTCTCTCTCTCTCTCTCTCTCTCTCTCTCTCTCTCTCTCTCTCTCTCTCTCTCTCTCTATCTCTGTCTGTCTTGATCCAAGAATCGTCGTCGATTAGAACGAGCACGAGAATTTCGATTTTCCGCGGATTGTAATTTTCTTTCTTTTTCTACGACAGAGAGAAGGAGAAGCCTTGCCTTTCTACGTTCATTTCAATCCACCACGGAGCCAAAGTGCTCCACTAGAACGAGGCGGAAGGCATTTTCAAGAGTCCTAGCATCTCGAAAGAAACACGTTTCCTATTCGTCTGTGCCTGTTTCTCCAAATGCGTTCTCTCTGGTAATATCGAAGGTAGAAAGTAGAAGAAAAAGTAGAAAAGAGAAGAGGAAAAATTTAAAAAAAAAAAAAAAAGAAAAAAAAAAGAAAAAAAAAAAGAAAAGTAAAAAAAGGAAAGAAAGAAGAAAAAAAATGAAAATGAAGCCAACCTTCGCATGACGGCGTCTTCGTTTCGACGATCGCCCATCAAACATGAAATTGTAAAAATTGGATAGTAAAAAGAAAAAATAAAAAACGATATACCAGACAAAGAGAGAGAGAGAGACAAAGAGAGAGAGAGAGAGAGAGAGAGAGAGAGAGAGAGAGTAAGAAGGGATGGAAAAAAGGATGAAAGAGGAAGGAAAATGGAAGGAAGGGTTGAATTTGAAGCTCGTGACGTCGTCGTTGGATCTGCGAAAATGAGGGTGAACAGACGACATTGCGTTGGTACGTGTCTGGAGGCTATCCTACTCTTCGTTGCTGATGTCGCGTTTCCAACTTGTATTTCGTGCGTCTTCCAGGGATTGTGTCTGTCCTTCTTCAGATTGTAGACGACACGACCGAACCTACTTCTACGTTATAAGTGTATAACAGTGGTCGTCTGGTATACGTGTATATATATATATATATATATATATATATATGCAAGGTGGGGGAGGAGGAGAGGAGAGGGAAAAGGGGAGGGTTGAAAGTACGTGGACGCTCATAAGCCTTTAGAAGATCTCCTACGTGTGCTGCAGGAAGGTAGCAAGTACGGAAACCGGGAAACTTCTCTTTGAGACAAGCTCTTAGATTGGACCAATTAGAGACACCCTTCTATCCTCTCCTGTACCCGGCAATGTCTTTGGCACTCTGCCTTCTATGTTCTCTCTCTCTCTCTCTCTCTCTTTCTCTCTCTTTCTCTCTTCCTTATCTGTCTTTCTCTTTCATTCTCTTGGTGTCGACGATGAAAACGACTCGAAAGATGTGTAAGAGAGAAAAAGAGAGACAGAAGGGACAAAGAACTTACGGATAAGATTGAAACGAGAGAGAGAGAGAGAGAGAGAGAGAGAGAGAGAGAGATACACTCGACGTTACAACTACAGGATGACATTTGATAACTATCCATCTTTGAAAAAGACGATTGCTTCTTATTAAACCGCGTGATATTTCGCGTAAAGGAAAAAAGAAAAAGAAAAAGAAAAGATAAAAAAAAGAAAAAGAAGTAAAAGAGTTAAGTACAGCATTGAGAATAATGTTAGAGTGAAAACGAGCACGTACATATATATGTAAGTATACTCGAGTACTTGAGTACTTAAGTATTTTTCGCGTCGTTCGAGAGAAAAGCCACTTATTAATGTCACCTGTGCATTCGATGAGATTACAATTGAATATTATATCGTGAATATTATTTCGCACGCATATTCTCGAAGTTGTAGACAGTGTTAAAAGGCTAATTTAAAAAAAGTGAGACCGATAACGATAACGATTTTACGACCTCGTAGAATAATAATTTATCTACTCGTCCGTAGAATGAGGGAGGTTTTGCATTCTAGTCTCTGTTACCTATTTACTCTAGTACTATTTGCTCGCTCCCATAGAGAGAAAAAGAGAGAGAGAGAGAGAGAGAGAATATTCCATTTGCTGTTTCTGTATATGCACTTCTCTCTCTTTCTCTCTCTCTCTCTCTCTCTCTCTCTCTGTCTCTCTTTATCTTTGTCTCTTACTCTTTCTCTGTCCGTTGTTCCTAATCGAGAAAAAAGAAAAAAAAAAAGAAACGTACAAGCTTCGTCTTCTTGCGACGATTTAAAATGCACGATACGAACGAGAGAAATCCAATTTCCATTTCGGTGCTACGATCTAGCGTGCTTTTTTTTTCCAAAAAATGAACCACCGACTACGATAAAGTGCGTTCGATCGATTTGTTCGAAATAAGAGGGGAAAAAATATAATAAGAGAAGGGAAGAGCAATAGAAAGAGAAAGAGAGAGGAATTGAAGGTGACAGGTATTTGCCGGGCACTAGTTATAAACGAAAGTGAAAGCGAGAAGGAGTGGGGGAAGGAGATATGTACATACACACACACACATACACAGAGATAGATAGATAGATAGAGAGAGAGAGAGAGACGGGTAAATGTATCCGTGATGAATTAGAATGAAAAATTAATGACTACGGGTAAACAGCGGACGAACGAACAACGAGCAAACGAGAGGACGAACTGCGGGGACAGAGGTTGATGTTTGTAGGTGTACAAATCAAGATAATGGCGAATATTTCACGGTAATGTAACGGGTGGCTGAATCGTATAGGTCCCATGGGCTTTCGGATGTACAGTACCATCATCCGTATCAATAGAGAAAGCTCGTTTTTCTATCTCTTTCTTCTTTCCATTCTCTATCTCCTTCCTCTTTTCTTGGTTTTTCATCTTCATCCTGTTGCATAATGTCTGACGCATAAGCATCGATAAGTCCTCTCATCTCTTTCTATCTTTCTATCTTTCCTTTTCTCCTTATCCCTATATTTCGCTTTTCCGGTTATCAAGAAAAGTACCGGGGGTGTGCGGAGGGTGGAGGGAGGGGGGGGGATACGAACGAATAGGAAGATTCAGTATGAAAGCTCGAAAGAAATGCGAAAAGGAATAACAGAGACAGAAAACAGTAGATCCCTTCGTTCTGGTCGATATTAAAGCGGGACACCCGGTGTCGCTGTCGTTGTCGTTGTCGTTGTCGTTGTCGTTGTCGTTGTCGTTGTCGCTGTCGCTTTCGAGCACGGAAACGAAACTCCTTTCGAAGTAGAAAAGAGAAAGAGAATCTCAAACACTCGAGAATGATGTTCGCCGTGATATAGCATGAATCTCGAATCGCATGCTATAAAATAACGTCGTCGTAGTTGTCGTGAGAAATGGATGATACATCATATCGTAGATCGCGTTATCTATATTCTTTTATTGTTTGACTTTTATTATTAATAAGAGAATTATATGATAAACGATATGAACGATTTATTTACAAGTGAAAATGAACATGAGAGATAAGCGAGGATAGGAATCAAAGATGGAAAATATCTCCTTGAGATCATAGTATATAATATATCATCGAGATATTTCTCATCGATTAAATATCGTCCTTTTGTTTACGCTCTAATTTTACGAATAATATCTTTAATATGAGTAATATACGTAAGTATTTTTGTTAATCACAAATACGAGTAATCCGATTTAGGCAATTATATCCAAAGATATATCTATGAGAGGCGAGAATGAAAGGAAAAAATTTGTTCGTTTCTCTTGTACCTTCTGAGATAGATGCAGACGAGAACGACGTACGGCATCGACGACGAGAGAACGGCGTCTTTTGAAATCTCTATAAGCGGAAGACCTGTCTGTTTGCACGAGAGCTCCCATTCACGCCGGCCGGCGAATCAATATTGATACGAACTTTATATGTGGAGCGCGTTCCACCCTGTATACGGACTTCCGATGGAATGCAATATTAATAGGACTCTCGAACAATGCTCCTGGTACGCTGCTCCTGCTACTACTTACACAACACACGTATATACATATGTATGTATATATGTATGTATGTACTTACACCGTGTCTACATATGTACGTATACCTTATAAGTACAGTATGTATGTATATACACATTATATCTCTTTTTATATGTATACAATACACAACTAGTAAAGTAAGTATGTATGTTTGCATAAGTGTCGCGAACGATGTCTCGCATTTTCGAATAAAGTTGAGCGAGCAAAGCTTTATTCATAATTCGTCGCTTTTCGTTCTTTACCTTCACATAAGTTTTTCAAAGTAACAGATCTTTATAGTAGAGAGAAAAAGAGAGAAAGAAACCATTCTCTATTTATGCGAAAAGAAAAATATTCCGGATGCATCGTCGGATTCTCTCGAATCCCAGCCAGAAATACGATGGAACAAGGGGACATCTGAGATATCTTGAAAAAAAGAAAACAAAAAAAAAAAAAGCTTTCTACGTCGAATAAAATACAAAAAGACGATTTTTTGGATATTTATAGTCTAAAATATCACTCTTTCTACCTTTCTTTATTTCTATTTCTTTTTTCTCTACATTTTACGTTTTTTTCGTTGTTTCGGTCAAAGCAAAGGGCAAAAGGTGACGGCCATTAAGCGAGATTCTCGAAATGAAATATGAAATATTTAACAGCAGGTGGTCTACCTTTCTCCAGGAACAGAGAGAAAAGAGAGAAAGAGAGAGCAGGTTGAAATGGTGGTACTCATAGTCCGTGCAACCTGCAACATTTCCGACTCTTTCGGATTGCAAATCAGAAATTCTAATGAAGATTAAGGCAAAGCTTTCTCAGAGATCCGAGCTTTAGCGACATTATAGCGAACCTTTTGTTGGGCCCTCGAGATCTATGCAAAATAGTTGCCTCATTCACCGATACAGGCATAAAGAGAGAAAGAGAAAGAGAGAGAGAGAGAGAGAGAGAGAATGACTTTTCATTTTCGCAAATTAATGCTTACAAATATTTTTTATATGTGTATATATATATACATATATAAAAATATTTTTTCTTTTCCTTTTTTCAATTTTTTTCCATTCTTTTTTTATTCTATTTAAACAACGCGCGAAATGAACCGTTCTAGAGATAAAAAATAATCGACTACGCAAAGAGAGATCGATTTTTAATGGATTTTCTGACAGGCATAGCCGGCGGAGTATCAATTTACAAATGAATGAGATAAACCGTAAAGGTGGTGTGAGTTTTTATAAATACTGGTGTGAAATAACATCCATCCGAAGAGGATTTAGAGTAGCATGTGTATGCAAACGAATCATCGCGATAGCACGATGCCGAAGAGTTAATTACAAGCGCCCGTCCAATCACAGTTATAACCCGTGCGCTCTACTCACGTCGCAACTATATCCTCCACCCCTCCTACCTTCCCCCCCCCCAGTGTATTTATACAGTGTGGCGAACCAGCACAGAGGGACAAACAAAGGAACGTGGATGAATCACGAACAAATTTTCGCGATCCGGTCCGTGACATGAAAAAAAAAAAAAAATAATAATAATAGAAAAAAAATGAGAGAACGAGAGAGAGAGAGAGAGAGAGAGAGAGAGAGACTGGGAAAAATAGGGGAAAAGGGGGATGGGGGAAAAAAATGAGTGAAAAACTAGGACGACTTGTAAAGATTGAACGACAACGGCTTATTTATTTAGAATACAAAATTATACGAACTTTTTTCTCTCTCCATTCTGCAGACGGTACGAACATAGAAAGAACGTCGTCTCAAATTGTAATAGATTCGCAAACATGCAAACAGAAAAAAAAAAAAAAAAAAGAAAGAAAAAAAAGAAAAAAACAAAATCGTTTAACAGAGGATAGGTAACGTTTAACTGAACATCCGTGTCCTGTTGTTTATGTATGAGAGGAGTAATTAAAAAAAAAAAAAAAAAAAAAAAAAAACACACCCAGAAAAAAGAAAACAAATAAAAAATAATTGCATACAACCGCGTAAACAGAAATATCATTTGAAACGTCAACAACCGTTGGCTTTTATCGTTAGCCAGCTAAATGAGTTTATTCTCCTTATCGAGCCTTTAATCCTTTCTAATTGCATGCGGAAAATATAACGAAGCCAGTTCTATTTTACGTTACGTCCGTTGTTTCAGCCGTCGGCAACAGACAGAAAGAGATATCACGAGAGATATCACGAGAGAGAGAGAGAAACAGAGGGGGTGAGAAAGGGTGGGAGGGGAGAAGAGTTTTGTTAAGCGAGATGAGAATAGTTCGAAGAGCCACTGTACGTTGTTGGCCAGTCAGTCGCGATACGGTTTAGCGATTTTCCGTTTAACTCGACGTTTCCATCGGCCGTATAAAAGCAAGAGAAGGAGGAATGTATAGAAGAATGAAAGAGAGAAAATGACGGAGAGGAAGATAGGGGAGTATAGGGAAGGAGAGGAGAAAACGGAGGAGGAGGAGGAGGAGGAGGACAGAGGGAACATTGTACGCGCGTGGCTTCGTAAAAACGTTGAAAACACGTTGTGTCCGTCGAGGCCGACGTATAATTTCCAACTCAGCACGACTCGCGAAATCCTCGTCAACGTTTCATTTGCCTCCCATGATACCTCCTTGTCCCCACCCTTCCATCCATCTTTTTCGTTTCTCTTCTCGTAAGCTTACAACGTAGAGCATGACTCTTCTCCCTCCCACCCCAATCTCTTTTCTCACCGTTTGTTTTTGGATCCTTTTTTTATGACTGCGTGTGTGTGTGTGTGTGTGTGTGTAGGTTACTGTGTGTGCACGCATGTTTCTCTGTGAACGTACAGGATTTTTCTTCGATGTCCAAGCTGACACGTATTTCGACAATTTTTTACACGTCGTTGACTAGGAATTATTGAAAATAAAGATGTCAGGCTTTATATATATATATATATATAATATTATTTTGAATTGTTCGAAAAAGAAAAAAAGGAAAGCAACAAGATTGAATTGAATAGGAAGTAATAGGGGTTGGATGGATGGAGAGCTGGAGGATTTTAGTCGGCCTTGAAAGTTTCTATAAAACCTTCCGCGAAAACTTAAATATGTATGTACGTAGTTAGGTGCGCGTTGAATTTTTCCAAGAAGTACTTTACGTACTTTCGCAAATTTCTTTAAAAATGATTTTCCAAGAGCGCCCGTGAAAGTGGAATGCGGCTTGCTGTCACGCAAGAAAAGGTCAACTCCAGGGAGAGAACACGCGAGTTTTGTTCCTGTGACTATACATATATATATATATCAAGACTATATATGTACTTATGTATATAGATATTTGCGTGTATACGGCATACGCTTCGGGATATTTGTACCGGCTATTAACTTTTCTTCGTGACCACGACTAGTACATACGAGAAAAAGAAAGAAAGAAAAGAGAGAGAGAGAGAGAGAGAGAGAGAGAGAGAGAGAGAGAGAGAGAGAGAGAGAGAGAGAGAGAGAGAGTGAGAGAGAGAGAGAAAGAGAAATAGTAAAATAGAAAATGCTCGATCATCCGGTAATCGCATTTCTCTATGTAATATAGTCGACCTCGTTAAATATCTTTGAAATATCAAAGTTCAAGAAGTGCTATGTTAAAATTTGCATAACTATATTTAAGAGCAAATAGAATAACTCTCAAAGTATATACATATATACATACACATATACGTACATATATATACATATACATATATATATATATATATATATATATATATATATATATATATATATATATTTGACGATTTATTTTTCTTTAAACACCGAGAGATTCGTAGCCAAGAATCTCGGTATGTATACGTACGTACGTACATATGTATGTACATACATATACATCCATATATGTATATAAGCAGCAAGAGAAAATTGGGTAGGAAAATGCAAAGAGGGGAAAAATCGATAGGAGTGGCAGCTAAATGGCGAAGTTACGTGTACTTACGTTCTGCCGTATAAACAAACGGTTACGTCTGTCGGGGGCAGCGAACTTCGTGATGTAAGCTGTGCAACGGGGAACGTTAGGAGAGCAAGGAGAGAAAGACAGAGAGAGAGAGAGAAAGATAGAGATAGACGGAGATAGACAGGAGAGAGAGAGAGAGAGAGAGAGAGAGAGAGAGAGAGAGAGAGAGAGAAAGCCTCGAGCATCTCAACGATAACGACCTTCGCCTTCGCCTTCCCTCGACGAAGGCGGAGAGAGAGGGAAAGATAGAAGGGAAGGGTGAAAGTGGGGATGAGGGAGTTGAGGGGGAGGTCTTATCTCTCCTGACGGGCGTTGCTGCCTTTTCCGTGTTGTTCGTCGCTCGCACGCGAGAAACGTTCGAACTTAATGAGCAAGAAGAAGAAAATCTTTGAAAGGATGAAAAAAGTGACTACTCACTCGATCTCTTTCTTTTCCATTGGATCGGTGTTTGTCTGTCTCTCCGTCCTCCGTCTTCTAATAAAATTTTTATTCCCGCCCGCCCCCTCTCATTCTCTCCTCAATAAAAGCTCTCTCTTTCTCAGCGATATTGGGTCGCGCGACACCTTCATCGTGCCAAACGTTTCGCAAACGAGCGACCATTTCTTTCTCTTCTCTTTTTCTTTTTTTCTTTTCTTTGCTTTTTGCGGTGAAGAGGGAGTATTACGTCGATAAACACGTATTCATTTGACGTCGATAACGCGGAGAAAGAAGAGCTCTTCTCTATCGCCATCCATCCCTCCAACCCCTTCTCCCACCCACTTCCGCCACCCCCTTTACTTCCCAATAACGTTTGGCAATGGTCCAATATCTAACTTTCTTTTTTTTCCCTCGTTGTTTTTTTTTTCTTTCTTTTTTTCTTGTCTTCCTTCCCGTTAACTCTCTCTCTCTCTCTCTCTCTCTCTCTCTCTCTCTCTCTCTCTCTCTCTCTCTCTCTACCCTTCGTAAATAAAGTCCGATCGTTCGGCATTTTTAAAGAAAACGAATGTCGTGCGAAAACGAACTCGCCTTACGAGCCTAACACATCGAACAATAATAGTCAATCGTTTTATTCCTTTAAATAGAAACAATCGAATTCCTTCTATATTATCAAATACGATCGAATTCAATGTGAGTGAGTACTTAGGTAAAACTAAATAAATAAGTAAATTAGTAAGTAAATACGTTTAGTGTCAGGAGGTCAAACGTCGAGTTCTAGCGTTAAAGAGTTTTCACGGATCTGAGCGAAAGGATTGCTTGATGAAATAAAAGGACCAAGAGAGAGAGAGAAGGAAAGAGAGAGAAAGAGAGAGAGAGAGAGAGAGAGAGGAGAGAGAGAGAATTGAGAGGGTTAACGAGATTTGCGAGATTATCGAAAGAACAATGATGGCGGGTAAACAACGAGTTAAAGGCCGAACTGCAGGTGCTCTTTGTTCTCGTTAAGTGATTCAATTTCGTTTAAGGTTCGTTTAAGGTCGAAAGGGGATTTTGAAGAGTCAAGGACTTTCGTGCACGTTCCTATTTCTCTCATTCCCTCTCTCTTTCTCTTTCTCTCTCTCTCTCTCTCTCTCTTTTAGGATGCACCGCCTACGTAACGACCAACGGCGGTCGCTGCCTCTACAACCCCTTTTTCCAGGCCGCTCTTCTATGACGCCCACCTCTCTGTTTCTCTCTCTCTCTCTCTCTCTCTCTCTCTTTCTCTCTCTCTACTACTACTACCTCCAACGATGTGCCTTATCTAGTAGGGTGACCGCGCTAAATCGTTGTGCGTGACCGTGCATACTAAAACGATTCGACTGGGCGGTTATGTTCTACCACGGCTGACCCTTCGTGTAATTCCTTTGACGTATGCTATGCCTCGGATAAAACTTTCTTCTATCTTTCTCTTTCTCTGTTTCTCTCTCTCTCTCTCTCTCTCTCTGTCTCTCTATCTATCTATATTTCTCTTTCTATCTCTCTCTATCTATCTATCTATCTTTTCTCCTCACCCTTCTAACTCGTACGGGTATTACCGTTCCGCCCTCGTACAAACCTCGTACGAATCGACGGACGTTTTGATATACCCGGAAATGAAGGCAAAGTAAAATCTAGTACGACATAGAAGTGAATTTCCAATGTCGGTTAAACATTTCTTTCTATGTATAGATTCGATCGAACCAATTTTCTGACCCTTGCACCGACGGGCACGGGAATCTGGTAATTAAAGTCGATCGTTAATATATATATACATATATAACATGTGTCTGTGTATATGTGTGTACATATATATATATATATATATATATATATATATATATAAAAAGAAGAAAAAAGGAATATTAATAATTATTTTTTTTCTCGCAATAAAAGATAAAGAACGTCTGTGTAAAATTCATTTGCGAACGATTAATACGTATGCATGTACTACGGTAAACTACGAAGAGAAAACGTTATAAAGTGGCGCGTGTCGTTGTCACTTGTAATTTAGCGACTAAATTCAGCTCGTTTGGAGGCCGTCGAGAGAGAGACAGAGAGAGAAAGAGAGAGAGAGAGAGAGATAGCTCGATATGTAGTAACGCGCACGCTCTCGGCACATTTAATGAATGCGATACAGCATGCAACGCGAATTTGATCAACGAGATGATCTCGATTATTCCAGGGTAGGTCAAAGAGGACAAACGCGTTAAAGAAAATTACAGTGCCGTTTTAGTACTTCGAATAACCTATTGAGAACGAACGGTTAAATTCAAAAGAAATTTTCATATGGTACGTATGTATTATACATACGTTAAAAGCATTTGTAATAATTTCAGATAAGATAACTTCCCAATGTACTCTCCTTATGAGAGAAAGAGAAAGGGAGAGGAGTAGAAAAACAAAAAATTGAAAAGTAATATAGGTCGAGATAGTTGCAGAGGGCTATCTCGAGTAAACTAAGTATCCTCCGCTCTGTCTACGAATCGCAATGCGGTCGTTCGATGCACGAGACGACCAGGCCAGCATATCGATTTGAGAGGGGATGAGAAGAGAGGAGAACTTCTCCTTCGACTCCTCTCGTTGTGCTCTCTCTCTCTCTCTCTCTCTCTCTCTCTCTCTCTCTCTCTCTCTCTCTCTCTCTTTCTATATGTATATATATATATGCCTCCTGATCGTTCATACTTTCGTCGCGCGATAACGATTTATAAAGTTTCAACGGGCCCGTAAAAAGTCGTGAGACCTCGGCGATCGTAAAGTTATCGGTATGTTGGTTGTGGTAATAAAAAGTGTAAGAAAAGGGAAAAGGCGTGCCGTAAAGGGCGAACGATAAGCCCGATAATAGTTGAACGAAGAAGAGAATGAAGAAAATCGATTCGCTCGTTTAGTTTCGTTACGTTAAGGATAAAACTTGCTCACCTTCTCCCGAAGCATATCTCGTACTCTTGTAGCTTGGCTCCTGCTACGATGGAGTTCCAGTTGCAATTCGAGACATCTCTCTTGCCAATTGAGTTCCTCGGCGGTGCTCGAATAGCCGTCGAAACTCTTCGATGATCCGTAAGCAGGTCTACCTTCGAGTTTTTCCTTCTTCGAATCGGCGCCGCAAGCCGCCGCGGTCCTCTGATCGAGAAACAATCTGTTTTCGACGAACGCTCTTCCTGCCGACTGCTGCTGTTGTTGCTGCTGCTGTTGTTGTTGATGATCCACCGGTTGATGTCTGCCGGAGAAGGAGAAGGCTCTGTCGAAGTGAGCCCTGGTCGAAGACGATCCCGGATCGAAGATGGGTCTACCTCTGGCAAGACCCGACGATAATTCCTTAGACACCTCGTAAGGATTGCTCGTAGTCTGAACGAAATCCGTTTGTGCGGCGAACGATCTCTTATCGGCATATTCGACGTGGCCGCTCGGTTCTGAGGTAAAATCGTACGGGCTACACTTGCTCTTGCTTGGATCGCGCAATTCGACGTAACCGACGGACCTACCGGAATCCGCGTAATTCTTATCTTTTTGAAACAACAAGTTCGGCACGTTTACGTAGGGCGAGTCACGCGAGTGTACGATCGTACCACCGGTACTTCCGGCAACAACAACGGTCCCCCCGCCACCGCCGCCGGCTCCGCCGTTGTTATTGTTATTGTTGTTGAGAGGCGTCGCGCTTTGATGACGAGGCCTCGGCGGTGGCGTCGGCGCTTGACGAAAATGACGAGGCCATAAACGCGGACTGTCAGGGCCGCTTGATAATCCTCGGCCCGATTCAGAAGCGACAGGCTGCCTTCGAATGCCCTCGGGCGTACTCGGCTGTTGTTGGCCAACGTTGCTCGTTGTCGACTCGTGTGCCCGAGCTCCGAGTCTTGGGCTACACGGTGCGGACGAGCTCGAACCAAAGTCCGTCGCTAGACGTGCGATCGGATCGAGGATCTGTGAGAGACGACGTGCCGGCGAGCCCCGTATCTCGTCCATCCTCTTCGTCTTCTATTGTTTTATACCTTCTCCTCTAAATCCCTAGATATATTTATATTCTTATCAAAATATAACGTAGAAGCGAGGACGACGACGACGACGGCGACCACCACATTGATGATGATTTTCCTTGAACGGCTCGTGTGTTTCTCCCTCGTCGATCATCGTCGTTGCTTGAGTTCATGGCATCCTCGCTCGTTACGACGTTAAAACCTGCGAACAATATAGATCAATGTTTCTCGTTATTATAACGATCATTTATAAAAATACAAAAAAAAAATCAAAGATTTTTGAACGGATTTAACGTCTCTTATCTAATATCTTTCGTAACAACACAAACAACAACAACAACAACAACAACAACAACTACGAGAACGAAGACGACGACAAAGTTGAATCAGGAAATGAAAAGGGAGATACGAGTATTAACCAACGCTAAGTGTTTGCTCTACTAAATTGAAAGCTGTAACTCCATGAGGGTGTCTCTCAAAGCGTTCCTCTCGTCTCGTCTCGTCTCGTCTCTCTCTCTCTCTCTCTCTCTCTTCTCCTTCTCATTCCCTTTGTCCTCACCCTTGACTCTCTCTTCTTAGCCGTCTTCGACCGACGAAAGGAGAAGACGAAAGGAAAAAGGGACGAAAGAGAGGGAGAAAGCCAATGGTAGAAAGACGCTACTGTCGCAAGGCTTCAAAGTTTATTTTAAGGTCGGTAATAAAAAGAACGAAATGAAAAGTCGGATGGGGGAACGCACCGAGTGACTTTTGCATTCGTGGTTCAGTAAAATGTCTCCTCGAGACGAGAAATTCATACCGATCGATAATATCGCCATCTAATAATAATAATAACAATACAGTAATTATTATTATTATTATTGTAATAATGATGATAATAACTATTAAATCGTAAAAAGAAAAAGAAAAAGAGAGACAGAGAGAGAGAGAGAGAGAAAATACATAAAATGTAGCCAGCAAAAGGAAAGCAACCACAAACCCGAATGGTTATGTTTCGAGAAAAAACAGTAATTATACAAATTGGTGACACCGCCGGAAACAGCATCCTCGTCCAGAAATAATACCAAGGACCGCGAGAGAAGTAAATTTCAAGAGGGTCATGGCCCTTTTATACGACCTCTTCCTGTCTTTTTCGAGCTTAAAGCTAGGCCCCTTTCTATCTTTTCACCCTCTCTTAGTCTTTTTCTCTCGCAAGAGTGTAGGTGCCACCGAAGACACAATGACACTCGATGGAACAAGAAAAAAAAAAAGAGAAATAGACAGAAAAAGAGAGAGAGAGAGAGAGAGAGAGAGATAGAGAGAGAAAATTCTCAACAACCTGTAGCTGAGAGCGACTGACGATGAACTTGGCGTCTCTTTCTCTCTCTTATCGTTTATTAAGTACTCGGAAAAAGCATCAAGAAGAGAAACGAGAAAAGACCAGAGAACGTAGAGAGAAAATACACGAGAGTCGAATCTCGACGACTTCCATTCGACGTGCTCCCTCCGGAAGGGAAAGTCGTGTCGGCTATGCACAAAGGAATTCCGAGGATCGCGAATACTGGTATCATGTATTTCGAGTGAGAGTTCTAGCGTAAACTTTACACCTCCGTGAATATGCGGTTTACAAGTTAACTAAAGAAGGAACATATATATATATATATATATATATATATATATATATATGTGTGTGTGTGTGTGTATATTTCCCGTGCTCTTCTATTCCCGAGCTAATTTATCACGAAACGTTGATTCGAAGTCGTCCTCGTCCTCGTCCTCGTTGTCGCCTCATCGTAGTCATAGAAATATATATATATAGTGAGAGAAAGAGAGAGAGAGAGAGAGAGACAGAGAAAGAGCTAGTAATTGTGCTTGTGTATTTTCATCTCTTTGGTATTGCAAGATTGCAAGGAATATAGACGACGAATGTTCCCTAATGCACGCCCACGTAACAAAACTTATTGGTATGTATCTATGTTAAAAAAAAAAAAAAAAAAAAAAGAAATGAAAGAATTAAAGAAACATAAAAAAAACAAATAAAAAAGAAAAGGAATTTCGTAGAGTAGAGAAAGAAGAAATTTCTCGTATTTTCCAGGATAACGGAAGGAATAATTATCGGATAGCCAACGGTATAGTTATCGGATGATACGGGTGCGACGCGTACCGCGAGACATCGATTAAACTCAAATGGTCGAGATTATTCGAGGGGTTAGGGAGAAGGGATAGCAGGAGGAGGAGGAAAAAGAGATATCGCTTTTGGGTGTAGAATTATTCGAAATACAATGGGCCAGTACCCATCTCAGCCAAGTTGGATACGGTATAAAAGCTATATAATAATATAAATCCGTAAGCCGAATATGTCGTTTTGCTTCGGGCAAAACGCATCGCCGCCGCCGTCGCCGTCGCGTTGCACTCGACCGAACAAACGAATGGCACGACGGACCTCTTTAAAGGAGGACCGATCAAACTCGTAATAATAATTCAACCGTCCTCGGTATCTTGTCTCGTAGGCTCGTAGATAAGCCGAAGAACGTCAAACTCTTCTCTTCTCTTCTCTCCTTTCCTTTCCTCTCCTCTCCTATCCTCGTCTCGCCTCTTCGGGCGACGCGACGCGACGCGACCAGGAAAATCCAAACGGTTCGAGAACACGAGACGCCTCCAAGAATAACATCGTGTTGCGCAATGCACTTTGATGAACGAACGAATCGTCGATAAGTCTACTTCCCCTTTCCCTCTCCCCCCTCTCTCTCTTTCTTTCTCTCTTCGAGCTCAAACTCGAACTCGCCTACGTTGCATCCGGCGCGATGCGTTGCATTTTTTATTCTATTCGACACGATTGATCGATCGTGCGGAGAAACGTCGTCTCCGTTGCGTTCGATTTTTTTCTTCTTCTTCTTCTTCTTCTTCTTCCTTCTCCTCCACCTCCTCCTCCTACTTTTTCTTTTTCTTTCAACGACATACGCGACTAACGCAAGCAAAGAGAAAGAGAGTAAAAGAAGAACATTGCTTTTCCATATAACCTCTTCTCGTTTCATCGATCGTACCAATATCGGTCCTGCATAAACTCACGGACGCTTTAATAAAGCCGCCGTCACCGCTGCCACTACCACCGTCACCACCATCGATGCCACCGATACCACCATATTCCAACGCGCGTTTTATTATTACTACGTTATAAATCTATCCGAAGGATATCGACAGTGCTGATTTTTATGTGGACCATAGATAGGTAGGTATGGCCTATCGAACGCCTA